>NC_083116.1:126234237-126563924 GCF_949774975.1 Lagenorhynchus albirostris
TATTTTTAGTTTTTTAAGGAACCTCCATACTGTTTTCCATAGTGGTTGCATCAATTTACATTCCCACCAACAGTGCAGGAGGGTTCCCTTTTCACCACACCCTTTCCAGCATTTATGGTTTCTAGATTTTTTGATAATGGCCATTCTGACTAGTGTGAGGTGATACCTCATTGTAGTTTTCATTTGCATTTCTCTGATAGTTAGTGATGTTGAGCATCTTTTCATGTGCCTCTTGGCCATCTGTATGTCTTCCTTGGTGAAATGTCTATTTAGGTCTTCTGCCCATTTTTTAATTGGATTGTTTTTCTTTTGATATTGAGCTCCATGAGCTGTTTGTATATTTTGGAGATTAATCCTTTGTCTGTTGTTTCATTTGCAAATATTTTCTCCCATTCTGAGGGTTGTCTTTTTGTCTTGTTTATGGTTTCCTTTGCTGTGCAAAAGCTTTTAAGTTTAATTAAGTCCCATTTGTGTATTTTTGTTTTTATTTCCATTACTCTAGGTGGTGGGTCAAAAAAGATCTTGCTGTGGTTTACGTCAAAGAGCGTTTTTCCTATGTTTTCCTCTAAGAGTTTTATATTATCTGGTCTTACATTTAGGTCTTTAATCCATTCTGAGTTTATTTTTGTGTATGGTGTTAGGTTGTGTTATAATCTTATTCTTCTACATACATGTAGCTGTCCAGTTTTCCCAGAACCACTTATTGAAGAGGCTCTCTTTTCTCCATTGTATGTTCTTGCCTCCTTTATCATAAATTAGGTGACCATATGTGTGTGAGTTTATCTCTGTACCATTGATCTATCTTTCTGTTTTTGTGCCAGTACCTTACTGTCTTGATTACTGTAGCTTTGTGGTATAGTTTGAAGTCACGGAGCCCGATTCCTCCAGCTCCGTGTTTCTTTCTCAAGATTGCTTTGGCTATTTGGGGTCTTTTGTGTCTCCATACAGATTTTAAGATTTTTTGTTCTAGTTCTGTAAAAAATGCCATTGGTAATTTGATAGGGATTGCATTGAATCTGTAGATTGCCTTGGGTAGTGTAGTCATTTTCACAATATTGACTCTTCCAATCTAAGAACATGGTATATCTCTCCGTCTGTTTATGTCATCTCTGATTTCTTTCATCAGTGTTCTATAGTTTTCTGAGTACAAGTCTTTTGCCTCCTTAGGCAGGTTTATTCCTAGGTATTTACTTCTTTTTGTTGCAGTGGTAAATGCGGCTGTTTCCTTAACTTCTCTTTCTGATTTTTCATTGTTAGTATATAGGAATGCAAGAGATTTCTGCGCATTAATTTTGTATCCTGAAACCTTAACAGATTCATTGATTAGCTGTAGTACTCTTCTTTTTTTTGTTTGTTTTTTGTTTTGTTTTTTTGCGGTACACGGGCCTCTCACTGTTGTGGCCTCTCCCGTTGCGGAGCACAGGCTCCGGACGTGCAGGCTCAGCGGCCATGGCTTACAGGCCCAGCCGCTCCGTGGCATGTGGAATCCTCCCGGACCGGGGCACAAACCCGTGTCCCCTGCATCAGCAGGTGGACTCTCAACCACTGCGCCACCAGGGAAGCCCTGTAGTACTTTTCTGGTGGCATCTTTAGGATTTTCTATTTATAGTATTATGTCATCTGCAAACAGTGTCAGTTTTACTGCTTCTTTTCCAATTTGTATTCCTTTTATTTCTTTTTCTTCTCTGATTGCCATGGCTAGGACTTCCATAATTATGTTGAATAAGAGTGGCAAGAGTGGACATCCTTGTCTTGTTCCTGATCTTAGAGAAAATGCTTTCAGTTTTTCACCATTGACAATGATGTTTGCTGTGGGTATGTTGGATATGGCCTTTATTATGTTGAGGTAGGTTCCTTCTGTGCCCACTTTCTGGAGAGTTTTTTTTTTTATCATAAACGGGTGTTGAATTTTGTCAAAAGCTTTTTCTGCATCTATTGAGATGATCATATGGTTTTATCCGTTAATGTGGTGTATCACATTGATTAAGTTGCATATATGAAGAATCCTTGCATCCCTGGGATAAGTCCCACTTGATTGTGGTGTATGATCCTTTTAATGTGTTGTTGGATTCTGTTTGCTAGTATTTTGTTCAGGATTTTTGCATCTATTTTCATCAGTGATATTGGTTTATAATTTTCTTTTTTTGTGACATCTTTGGTTTTGGTATCAGGGTGATGGTGGCTTTGTAGAATGAATTTGTGAGTGTTTCTCCCTCTGCAATTTTTTGGAAGAGTTTGAGAAGGATCGGTGTTAGCTCTTCTCTAAATGTTTGATAGAATTTGCCCGTGAAGCCATCTGGTCCTGGACTTCTGCTTGTTGGAAGATTTGTAGTTATGGTTTCAATTTCATTACTTGTGATAGGTCTGTATATATTTTCTAATACTTCCTGGTTCAGTCTTGGAAAGTTGTACCTTTCCAAGAATGTGTCCATTTCTTCGTGGTTGTCCATTTTATTGGCATATAGTTTTTTGTAGTAGTCTCTTATAATCCTTTGTATTTCTGTGATGTCAGTTGTGATTTCCCCTTTTTCATTTCTAATTTTATTGATTTGTGTCCTCTCCCTATTTTTTTTGATGAGTCTGGCTAAGGGTTTATCAGCTTTGTTTATCTTCTCAAAGAACCACTTTTAGTTTTATTGATCTTTGCTATTGTTTTCTTCATTTCTATTTCATTTATTTCTGCTCTGGTTTTTTATGATTTCTTTCCTTCTTCTGACTTTGGGTTTTCTTTGTTCTTCTTTCTCTAGTTGTTTTAAGTGTAGGGTTAGATTGTTTATTTGAGATTTTATTGTTTCTTGAGGTGAGATTGAATTGCTCTAAGCTTCTCTCTTAGAACTGCTTTTGCTGCATCCCATAGATTTTGGCTCATCGTGTTTTTGTTGTCATTGGTTTCTATGTATTTTTTAAATTTCTTCTTTGATTTCTTCAGTGATCTCTTGGTTATTTTGTAGTACACTGTTTAGCCTCCATGTATTTGTGTTTTTTATAGTTTTTTTCCTGTAATTGATTTCCAATCTCATAGTGTTGGGGTCAGAAAAGATGCTTGATACGATTTCAGTTTTCTAAAATTTTCCGAGACTTGATTTGTGACCCAAGCTGTGATCTATCCTGGAGAATGTTCCATGTGCACTTGAGAAGAAAGTGTATTCTGCCTCTTCTGGGTGGAATGTTTTATAAATATCAATTAAATCTATCTGGTCTATTGTGCCATTTAAAGTTTGTGTTTCCTTATTTCTTTTCTGTTTGGACGATCTGTCCATTGGTGTAAGTGGCGTGTTAAAGTCCCCTACTATTATTGTGTTACTGTCGATTTCTCCTTTCATGGTTGTTATAGCATTTGCTTTATGTATCGAGGTGCTCCTATGTTGGGTGCATAAACATTTATAATTGTTATATCTTCTTCCTTGTGTGATCCTTTGATCATTATGTAGTGTCCTTTGTCTCTTGTAATAGTCTTTATTTTAAAGTCTATTTTGTCTAATATGAGAATTGCTACTCCAGCTTTCTTTTGATTTCCATTTGCATGGAATATCTTTTTCCATCCCCTCACCTTCAGTCTGTATGTGTCCCTAGGTCTGCAGTGGGTCTCTTGTAGACAGCATATATAGGGATCTTGTTTTTGTATCCATTCAGCCAGTCTGTGTCTTTTGGTTAGGGCATTTAATCCATTTACATTGAAGGTTATTATCAATATGTTTGTTCCTGTTACCATTTTCTTAATTGTTTTGGGTTTGTTTTTGTGAGTCTTTTTCTTCTCTTGTGTTTCCTGCCTAGAGAAGTTTCTTTAGCATTTGTTGTAAAGCTGGTTTGGTGGTGCTGAATTCTCTTAGCTTTTGCTTGTCTGAAAAGCTTTTGACTTCTCTGTTGAATCTGAATGAGATCCTTGCTGGGTAGAGTAATCTTGGTTGTAGGTTTTTCTCTTTCATCACTTTAAGTATATCCTGCCACTCCCTTCTGGCCTGCAGAGTTTCTGCTGAAAACTCAGCTGATAACCTTAAGAGGATTCCTTTGTATGTTATTTTTTTGTTTTTCCCTTGCTGCTTTTAATACTTTTCTTTGAATTTAATTTTTGATAGTTTGACTAATATGTGTCTTGGTGTGTTTTTCCTAGGGTTTATTCTGTATGTGACTCTCTGTGCTTCCTGGACTTGGGTGACTATTTCCCATGTTAGGGAAGTTTTCAACTATAATCTCTTCAAATATTTTTTCAGACCCTTTCTTTTTCTCTTCTTCTTCTGGGACCCCTATAATTTGAATGTTGGTGCATCTAGTGTTGTCCCAGAGGTCTCTGAGATTGTCTTCATTTCTTTTCATTCTTTTTTCTTTATTCTGCCCCTCGACAGTTATTTCCACCATTTTGTCTTCCAGCTCATTTATTCGTTCTTCTGCCTCTTTCTGATATTGATTCTTTCTAGTGTATTTTTCACTTCAGTTACTGTGTTGTTCATCTCTGTTTGTTTGTTCTTTAGTTCTTCTAGATCTTTGTCAAACCTTTCTTGTATTTTCTCAATCCATGCCTCCATTCTGTTTCTGAGATTCTGGATCATCTTTACTCTCATTACTCTGAATTCTTTTTCAGGTAGATTGTGTATTTCCTCTTCATTTATTTGGTCTCGTAGGTTTTTACCTTGTTCCTTCATCTGTGACATATTTTTTTGCTGTCTCTTTTTTTTTTTTTTATGAGTGGGATTGTGTTCCTGTCTTATTGGTTGTTTGACTTGAGGCTTCCAACACTGGAGTTTGTAGGCTGTTGGGTAGAGCTGGGTCTTGATGCTGAGATGAGGACCTCCGGGAGACTTCCCTCTGATGAATATTCCCTGGGGTCTGAGGTTCTCTGTTAGTCCAGTGGTTCTGACACGGAGGTTCCACTGCAGGAGCTTCGGCCCAACCCCCAGCTCGTGAACCAAGATCCCACAAGCTGCGTGGGGTGGCAAAAAAAAGAGAGAGAGAGAGAGAGAGAGAGAAAGCAATAACAAAGTAAAAAATAAAATTAGACTAGGAAACTAACAGATACATTAGAAAGAATATGAAAATAAAAATATAGATGAATCAACAACCGGAAGGTACATCAGTACCACACTAGTAAAAATAAAAGAGTAGGAGGGAAATGAGAGAAAAAAAAAAGGGGCGGGGGAAGGCCTTGGCTGTGGAGGGCGGGGCCTAAGCAAGTAGGAGGTTTGGGCAGTGGATGGGGCCTATGCTCAGGACCCACAGGGCTGGAAAAGGCCCTGGGGACTGTTGGGGGTGGGACTTAGGCTCAAGGAACAGAAGGGGCCCAGGCATGCCCTCCACCCCTGGTCTCAGAGGGCAGGGGACCTCACCTGGGAGCCCGGCAGGCTTCCTGGGCTCCAGTGGGTGGGGCAAACGCCCTACGCTCCTCTCTTCCCGGAGGGCCCCTCCCACCTTCCTCTCCTGTTCTCCCCTTGGCCTCCTTCCTATGCCCCCAGGACCAATGTGGCTGGGGGGATGGAGGGACCTGGAGGGCAGGGGACTGGCCTGGAAACTCAGCAGGCTCCCCAGCCAAGTGCGCAGGGCAGTCACCCTCCGCTCCTCTCCTGCCCCTCCCGCAGGGCCCCTCCCGCCTGCCTTTCCTGATCTCCCTGGCCTCAGGGGCGCTGATCCTACCTGGCCTCCACTTCTCCTCCCCCCTCAGTACCCCCCACCATGTCCTACCGGTCACTTGGGGGTCCCTCCCGTCTCCTTGGGCATCAGGTTCCCCCACCCGCGGCCAGCAGGCGCCCTAGTTGTGGGGAGACGCTAACTCGGCATCTTCCCACACCACCATCTTTTTTTTTTTTTTTTTTTTTTTTGCGGTATGCGGGCCTCCCGTTGCGGAGCACAGGCTCCAGACACACAGGCTCAGTGGCCATGGCTCACAGACCTATCCGCTCCGCGGCATCTGGGATCCTCCCGGACCTGGGCACGAACCCGTGTCCCCTGCATCGGCAGGCGGAGTCTCAACCACTGCGCCACCAGGGAAGCCCCCCCACACCACCATCTTGACTCTGCCCCATAACATAACTTTTATAATACACTGGGAAACCAAAAAATTGGTTTGACTCGCTTTATTGCAATATTAGCTTTATTGTGATGGTCTGGAACCAAACCTGCAATATCTCCAAGATATACCTGTATATTTGGATTTGAAAATTTGCTGTTCAAAATGATTTTGGGCTACAAGAGTAGAAAAGGCATGAGGACTTTGACTGGGAAGGGGTTTATCCTGCTCATCTGTCTGGAGCCCCCTGTGCTTTTTGTGAATTGGACTGGCCATCTGTATAGCCATGGTCTTCAAACATTCTCGCTTAAATACTCTCTGAAAGGATCTTGCCACCCTGCGCAACTTTGAGCACACTTTGGTTACATCCAGAATTATACATCATCGTCTTAACTAGACAGAAAAAATGAAATTTCCAGCGTACTGTCAATATAGACAGCTTAACACAGAACTGTAAGATCACTCTTTTAAACATGCTCAGTGTAATCTAATCACTGCAGCAATTTGATACCTATTATAAGCAATTAAAGACCCTGAAAAAGCACTTTCCTAACAGGATGAAATTTTACATCATTTGTTTTCTTCCTTGAATTTTAGTTTCCATTCTGATTTCTGCAGAGAATTTTATCTTAAAGTAATATTATATGATGCTCGAAAAACTTTTATTGATAACTTGTTTTACTTACTGTTGTGGTCTGAATGTTTGTGCCCTAGCCTGCCACAGTTCACGTGTTGAAATGTTAACCTCCAATGTGATGGTATTTAGAGATAGAACTTTGGGGGGGTGATCAGGTCATATGGGTGGAGCCCTTATAGATGAGACCCCAGAGAGCACCCTCACTGCCCCCCCCTCCTCCCATGTGAGGACTGAGCTATGAGCCAGGAAGAGGGCCCTCGCCTGACCATTGTGGTGCTTCGAGCTTGGACTTGCAGCCTCCAGAACTGTGGGAAACAAATTTTGTTCTTTCTAAGACACCCAGTTTCTGGTATTTTGTTATAGAAGCCTGAACAGACTAAGACACTTACCTGAAACAATACTATAAGTTATTTTAAACGTTACTTTTAAAAAATGTCTTGTAACCATAAGACTGAAGAGTTTAAAATATTTTTCTAGTTTGTGTTATCATTACATTTATTATTATTACATAGTTAATCAAAGCAACATAAACAGACATTGTTTAATTAAAGCATAAACATTCATAATTATTAAATAAAATTTCTTTAAGTGAATCTTTTAATGAGATAAGTAGAGGTTTTTTCCCCATTTTAAATTCATTTATAAATCCGTATATAAGCGTTTCTCAACTTGGACACAGTTAACATTTGGGACCGGGTAATTACTTGGAGGCTAAGGAAGTGTCCTATGCATGGCGGGATTTCTAGCAGCATCTCTGGCCTCTTCCACTAGATGTCAGTGGTATCTGCTCGGTTGTGTCATCCAAAAATGCCTACAGACACTGCCAAATCTCCCCTGGGGAGCAAACTTCCCCTCCCCTCCAAAATGTAGCTGCTGGCTATTCCATCGGGTCATCCTTCAGTTTTGCGAAAACAAACACTTGGAAATAACGATCTTCCAAAGGATTTATTACCCATCACCAAGTTAATTTTTCTCAAATTCTCATACTTAAACCAAAAATAGTTATGAGGACTTGTAAAATGATTATTAATTTTACATTTTTTTCCCTTAGAGGTACTCTTTTAACCCAATGGACAGAGTTGAGAACAATCTAAATATTGTTGAAGTACAATAAACCTTTCCCAACACTACATTTTTTGATAAAGATGTGCCCTACATGCGCTTTTGTCAAAACCTTGGATCTATGTATAAGCCTTTCTCAGTAAATGAGAAATTTCTACCATGAAACTAATAAGCAAATCAGCCTCTTTTTCAAAGTAATCAACCATATCAGACTTCCTTTCCGTCAAAACATTCAGACAAGGGCTTCCCTGGTGGCGCAGTGGTTGAGAGTCCGCCTGCCGATGCAGGGGACACGGGTTCGTGCCCCCGTCCGGGAAGATCCCACGTGCCACGGAGCGGCTGGGCCCGTGAGCCATGGCCGCTGAGCCTGTGCGTCCGGAGCCTGTGCTCCGCAACGGGAGAGGCCACGACAGTGAGAGGCCCGCGTACCGCAAAAAAAAAAAAAAAAAAAAAAAAAAAACCATTCAGACAAAATAGTTCAAGTGAAATGCATGAGTTAATTTATGTTTCAAAGAACATCTTGAGACCTACCGGGGAATAAATTACAGTAGACATTTGTAAGACTAATTATCAAAAGCAGTAAAGAGCTAATGAATTTATCCATTTTTATTGTAGGTTTATATAAACAAGAATAAACCTATATCCTGTTACTCATTATTTAATTTGCGGTAAATGTAATGTGATGTGTTGTATAAAATTGCAAGTTTTTATTAAGCAAGGGTTGTGATAAATGACATGGTATTCTTTTGGTAAATATGTGTGCTGTCGATAGGCTTTCGGGAATCATTAAGAATCATCTATAAACATTCAGACATAACTCTGTTAATTCTGTGAGACATCATGATCTTACTTTTCCTCTTTGTTTAATGAAAAAGAAAAGATAAAAAAACTAAAAATTAATTATCCCAGGAGCCTGTATGTTTTATGTCTTATTAATGAGAAATAAAATGTTAAACATTTTATATGATGAAATGAGGTGGGATTGACTGTAATTTAAGTAAATACAGCATTGCTTTTTTTGTTCCATTGTTATTGGATAACACACCAAATCCCAAAGAAAGCACATCAGATTTTTTTATTCTGAAGGTTTAAATCCAAAGTAATGTGAAGATTGGGTAGATGCTGACTCCCGTCAGTTGCATTTAATAAAATCAAGGTTACTAGCCTGCAGCGATTCACCTGCTTAGAGAAGTTTTTCTTTCTAACTCATGACACGCCACTTGCACTGGACTGTGTGTTGAGACTCTGAAAAGGATTGTTTGCATTGAGCTACATGGGAAAAATACCTTTTCTTATTCAGCATTTTAAAATAATGTTCTTTTTGCTTCGTTAGTAGCAAAGGATGTCTCTTGAAAGACAGCCTAAGATAGTGGGATAGGTGAGATTGAGGTTGGTTAAGGAAAGCTGGCATCCGTGTCACACTGCCCAGCCTCTGCAGCATGTCTCAGGCCTGGCCTGTCTCCTCAAACGGAAACAGAGTGTGTGAGCAGAGCTCGGATTGTAATTCTACTCGCTTTCCTACTCAATGAGCATCTTACATTCACTTCCCAGTTTCCAAAATGTGTTAAAATCTCCTCTGCTACCGTCTCCTCCCGCATTCTGTCTGTCATTATGAATTACTACATCGATTGACATACCATTATTGTGAGCTTTGAAAAGGAGAGAGAGAACATGTATAGTTAATCCACCATGGGTATGTAGACCTCTTAATTTTTCCAAAACTCCAAATTTAGACCTTATTTAACGATGTAGTTGATTTCATTAACAAGATAACTAACTCCTCCTCTTAACTATAATGGCAAGTTTGAGTTTTTATAATATCACCAAACCAAATCCCTTGTTATTGTATTAGACCATTGACAGCATTTAATACTTCTTGCAATTGCTGTTTCTTCCTCTGAGTAAAAAGCTTATCACTGGTGTAAGGAGCTCCTAACAAACTCTTTGTTTGCCCTGGGTCAGGGGATGGCAAACTAGAGCCCTCGGGTCAAATCCACGCAGCCCCATGTTTTTGTAAATAAAGTTTTATTGGGACACAGTTACACGCCTTCCTTTCTATACTGTCTGTAGCTGCATCTGAGCCACAGTGATGGAGTTGTGTAGTTGGGATAGAGACTGTAGATTTCTACACAGGGCATGTTATCCCACTTGCTGGTGTTGGCTTGGTCTGTGCCAAGCTGTGTTAACTCTTTGTAGGAGATTTCAGATGCTGCAGTTACGTCTTCGGAGTATCTTTCTGACTCTAATATACGTACCATGCTTTATTCTCGCCATGCACATTAACATATGTCGGGCACATGTGAGCAAGTCTTTCATTTTGCAGCTGATCAGAGGTTTGCTTTGATCAAGGGATTTTCTATCCAAGTCTTCCTTGTTACAACCAATAGGAGTACTGACTTGTAACCTACTTGTATTTTGTTATTTATGTTATTTATATTATTCATGAATGGAAAAAAATATTAATTCACTCTCCTCTAATGCTGTTTTATGGACGTGCACAATTTGCAAATAAAAATACAAGATGCCTGAAGCTGAATTTCATATAAAATTCATCAGATCATTGTTTAGGAGAAGTATGTCCCAAGAAAATGTAATTCAGACTGAATACGGCATCTTGGGTCATATCTAGGAACTCTATTTATGATTTAAATTTATAGTGTGTGTGTTTTCTAGGGTGGTAGAGCTCTAGGGAATTACCCCAACGATGGCAAATAGACTTGAAATAAAGACCTGAAAAGTCCACTTTTACAAATGCATGCCATTGTGGTGCCTGATGCCAGCCACTGAAGAAACAGATTGATGCAGACAGTAGTTGATTCCTTGTTGGAAAGGAATTATGCTGTAACCGAGATTGATTAAATATTATACACACTTAGGAAACACAAGGGAAAAACCCGTGTTCCACAGGTAGGAAATTAACACGGAGTCGGGCACTTCATAAATACGTGGCGAATCGTCTCTGGATGGTAGGTACAAGTGGAAGCAAAAAGGAGAGATTGGGGAGTGCGCCGAAGTTGCCAGAAAGTAAAAACAACTTGCTGGGTCGCAGCTACAATGATTTCATGCACGCTTCTGCCAGCACAGCTCCATTCCGTATCTCACCGATGTTTTTTTATCTCCTTCCTAAATCTGTGTTCTACACTGTTTTCTTATCGCTCACTCTCCAAGAAATAGTAAGGGAAAACACCCTCAGATCTTACCATGAAAGTGTTTTAGAAAATAGAGATAGTAAAGGAACGAGTGAACGCGTGTAGCGTCGACACATGCTGCCTGTTGCTCGCGAAGGGTGTGTTGGGGACTTCACGTCAAGGGGGAATCCTGCTCTGAGAAGAGCACCTGGTTGCTGTCCTTACCAGAACCTGATATACTGAGACTATAGGTTTCAAATGGATGTTAGTGAGCGCTGGGTTTGAATATATTTAATTTTTCGTTCATTAATGGCAGCATCTGTAACGTCCCACTCATAAACATAATCTTACATTCCATAACTCCGACTCTGAAATATTTTGCATGGCGCTCTTCTTAGCGACTTGACGTGACGTTTACATCTAAGTCTATTCCTTTGGTAAACATCTAGTTAACCTTGCAAGTACAAAGGAAATAAGAGTGTCCTTGACCTCCCCAGCCTTAGATGGTACCTGGTTTTGAACTTGCATTCCTTGAGAGCAAACTTTGGTTTTTAAGTAGTGGATGTGAGGTTGTGACAGAGGCTCTGATGGTGGTTACATGCCTCAGAGGAGCAATAGCTGACCATCGCTCATTCTCCCTCCTTCCACACTCAGTCTCCCAGCTACCTGCTCTTCCGGCTTGTGGGGTATATTTATCTTTGCTAAGTAGCATGAGACCCTCGCTATTATACTGATATATTACCGTCACAAATTATAGGTTCTGGCTTTACTAAATGACCTTTCGAGTCAAAATAAATGATTATGGATATTTATAATTACAGTTATACATGGAATCAGCTCAGTGATGGAGGACGGTGTGGGTTTCACTGATGCTCTGTTTTATTTATATCAGAATAATTTTATGCACACAATAATATGTCATATAGGATGCTCCAGAGGGTGATTTTAGGGAACTTTGGCTAAAAGCTCTCCCAAGGGTTTGCATACAGTTTTAATAATATTCAACTAAACACATAATCAGATGTTTCTCATATATTTTCAAAAGCCCCATATGGTGCGAAACGCCTGCCAGATTTCTCTGTTTTGATAAACAGAATGACATTTATTTAAATAGTTCTGAAAAATATCTTCTTTCTCTACTTTATACTCAGGAGAGTTAATGCAGTCCTTGTTTCAGGCAATACAATGCCCCATTGTCTGGACCTGTCCTACTGATGATTCTGATTTTCTCCCTCACGTGTCATTCTGGAGAGACCCCAAGGACACTAGCCTTCAAAGATTTAAGGGTTTTAAACCAAGGGTGGATGATGGCGAGTGTCTGACCTCAGTGAACTGGTTGGCGCTGAGTTTTTAAAAAGTGATTTGGTGTTTGTTGCCTGTGAAACTCGGTATCCTCTAAAGAGGTTGTTACTTTTACCGCATGACATTCAATATATTTACCATAAATTCCAATGATAGAAATTCAAGCAGAATGGCTGAAGCAAAGCAGATAGAAAAAGGAGAAATACTTTGGACATTGTTATGTTACGTTGACATATTTTCTACTCCGTTTTGGACATTGTTACGTTACGTTGACATATTTTCTCCTCTGGCTCTGTGGGTCCCTGAGCCCCATTATTTCGATAGCAAGGAAATCTAATTGAACTGAAAGTCCCCATCCTTGAAAAACGCGCTGTTTTGTTGTTTGGCTTTTTCCCTGTCAACCTTCCCCGTCTCTGAGGTTTGCTTTGACAGCTCGGAAGTTTGGGTTATATACGCTGATACACACAGAGTAAGGAAATAATTAGGCTGTATGGTATATTTTCATCCAGAAAACCACAGCTTTAAAATATTCCTATTGTTTTCCCCCATCCTTTGCTGCTCGCTCACAGTTAACAAGGCCTTGTGGGCAAAGGGCTGGAGGCATGTGTGCCATGCAGAGCTCTGCTTCTCCTGTCGTCCCGCCAAGGGAATGAGCGTGTGCTGGATTAAGTACAAGTGTGCGAAAGTTATATCCCAGTGCTACCAATGAATTAGAAAAAGGGCCTTTGATTCCGAACAAAACACTGAATAATTGGGAGAATTGCGTGTTGTGGCTGATTGTTGAAGGAAGTTTCCACATCATTTACTCCCTAAGAAATGTGGGCAAGACATACCATGGTATCAGAATATCCAGGATCTGGAAAATGTGGATTCATCCTGCAGAAGCCAAGGACGATCTAGCGAGTGAGCTCTGGCTGGCGCCCCGCAAAACGTATTGTCATGGGAGTTTCCGAGCTGTTCAGAGGGTGTTCTCCATTCTTTTCAGCTTCACGTTTGTGAAACTGGGTTCTCACAGCTTAGTTTCAGGATTCGACTTCCATGTTTTCTTTATCTTTATCTGTATCATTTCAATTTCTTTGAACGATAAAGTTTAAACAATGCTCCAGTGAGTCCTTATGAGAAGCTTTGTAATAATGATAATACTTACTTGATCTTACACCAATACCTATTTAGGCTTATACCAATCCATACTTTGCCACCTTTTTTAACTCTCAAAGATTATGGGTGAAGCTTTCTTTTTCAGAACTCAAAATGTCTCTTCAAAAATGTCATAGTGTGTTTTGATCAAAAGAGCCTACATTAGGTAGTCCTGGTAATGACTAAAATGAAGGCTTAACTCACTGAGATGATTTCCACTCAGTGAAAATGAAGCAAGTTTTGAAAATAGACCAAAAGGTATTTTCAAATAAATTCAGGCAAGTCCATCTGCTACTGGAGATTGAAAATTTCTATTTTAAAACTGCTGAATAAAATGCTATTTTTATTTGAGATTAGAGAGAGAAAGAAAATGTTGATATTGCTTGCATTAGAGGAACTTTGGAGCCTAGAAATTTTTAATAGAAAGACTTGGTCTCTGACCCAACAACTTCACTGCTGAAGAATCAGAAACAGACGTATATCTGGGATCAGGTGGGGTGAGCATTCTGCTTTTTCGCAGTGAACTGACAGAAAGGGCTTTCAGGGGATGTCTGTTAATCAGCCCTGTACCTGTCTGACAGGTGCATCACCGTTGCTTGCAATCCCATCATTTGTTTCAGTTTCCCAACTGCTGGAAAACTGTAATGCTGTTGGGGAGAAATGAATAATTCAGCTTAAATTTAAAGTAACAGTGTTGATTGTCTACATTTTGTAGAATTAGAAAAGTAATTTTGAATAATTTCATAAGAAGAGAACACCAAATCTGTAGAAAAGGGAGCCTTTATTGTAAAAACACAACTCAGATACAAATGAAAAATAACAATGTGAAGTAAAAATTAAAGAAGAAGGTAGGAAATAATTCAGGTAATCTCCACATATAAACACATATTTTTAAATAATAGAACATCTGACTCCCTTGCTGAATTCAAAATATCTGAATATGTTGCACAGAAAAACGTTTTGCAGGTCTTATGAAAATGAGTAGCTGAATAGAACTTTCTGCTCACGGGCATTTCTGACTTATCTTTGTAATAAATTTTTGTTTTATAACGTGAATAGGAAACCCATTATTCATGTTGTCAAAGGCAATCCATTTTTTAAAAGTCTTCCCAATACTGATGGGATATTGCATGGGGTTTTACTATCAAAAACTATCAAAACTAGTTCTACTACTGTCAAAAACTAGTTCTACTTTATGTCTGAAAACACTGCAGCAGAGCTCCCACAGATACAAATGTAAAAGTTGTATAATCAGGTAACACTCCTTGTATATTCCAATAAATTTTGGCAACGAAATATTTACGAGGAGAATTGCATTTTAAAACAAGCAAGCACAGAGAAGAAATACATAAGAATACATGAATATTTTATGACCTCTTCAAATAGCCTTACTTGAAAAGACCATCACTCCATGGCATATGGACCCAGTTGATCCTGAAATAAGCTTGAGGTGGGTGTGTCCCTTGACCATCAGCAAGCCGACTGTAAGGCAATGAGAAGGAAAACCCAGGTCATCTTGGGGTTCCTATGGCCAACTTAAATGGGAAGGATGAGAAGGGAACTAGCTGACGTTTACTGAAGAAGAAATGGCAAAGGTCTTCCACTTGGTACCTTTCAGTCATCATTGCTTGGAAACAAAGATAGATCATGTACTTGCATGTAGGAAAATAAATCTAGTGTGTACTTTGTAAGAGAGCCAGGCAATTAACAAGTGGCAATGCCAGTTCCTAGAATCTGTATTGTCTTTGTGTTGGGCAGCATTTCGATAGAAGCCCGGTAAGTAACCCAAATCAGACAGAGGCAGGCAGATGGCTGGATGTCTCTGTTCTATGCAAACCCATCCCTCCTCAGTGAAACCCCTAAAAAACCCTCCTCACTGCCTTCCAGTTTATCAGAGTCTTTGCATCATTGCAGTACATTGCCCTCCTATGACTACTGATGAATGTTGCCAGTATTAAGGTCTGAAGATGATTTTGACTGTCTTTTCTTAATTAAAAATAGTAAGCATGTTATGTAAATTGGTGGCTTCTTTTGCATGTGGACTTCTCTTGTAATAGCCCTTGAAGAGTAGGAACTTGAGAAGAATATTTCAGTCTCTTTGCAGCTAAAAGGATTTTAATCATATTCCTCGACATTTTCTTGGCTTGTAAGTGGACTGTGTTGCAGAATGCAACGCACACAAGGACATTTATGTGTCATAGCATCTTTGACAAGTGAAATTCCCCCATTAGACTATAAATAAAAACAGCTGTGCAATCTCAGACACGTTACATAAACTGAAGATGTGTCAGATTTAAAAATGAAACAGCTATTATAGAATTAAACTCCTCCAGCTTTTAAATATCATTACAGACAACTTAATAATGCATTTCAGACTAACTGTGGCTTTTCAAAAATAAAACCAGAGGCTTCCAACTTTAATCTAGAAAATTGTTTTTGTTGGAGATCCTTCCCTATTATTGTTATGCAACAAAAAGCAAAACGAAAAATATAGATAAAAATTATCTATGAGTAAGATTGTTAAATTGCATATTTGATTAGAGCTTTTTAAAAATAAATTTATTTATTTATTTTTGGCTGCGTTGGGTCTTCGTTGCTGTGCACGGGCTCTCTCTAGTTGCGGCAAGCGGGGGCTACTCTTCGTCGTGGTGTGCGGGCTTCTCATTGCAGTGGCTTCTCTTGTTGTGGAGCACGGGCTCTACGTGCGCAGGCTTCAGTAGTTGTGGTGCACAGGCTCAGTAGTTGTGGCTCGCGGGCTCTAGAGCACAGGCTCAGTAGTTGTGGTCCGCAGGCTTAGTTGCTCCGCGGCATGTGGGATCTTCCTGGACCAGGGCTCGAACCCGTGCCCCTTGCATAGGCAGGCGGATTCTTAACCACTGTGCCACCAGGGAAGCCCTGATTAGAGCTATTTTAAAGTAAAATCGGAAATCCAATGAGGCTGAGAATACATCTACTGAAAAAGCCAAGTTGAAAATGTTAAACAGTCCATCATCATTTAAATAGAAGCCGTTTATTATGTAGAGCTCTCTGCTAGATGCTGTAAATATTTTATAAACGATGCACACCAGCCTAATCTGCTGAGTTTAGCAATGCTCTCTGAAAAATCTGGGTGAATTGAGTCTTATTCAAATACAAAATAGAAGTAGAGATAAGTCACGACAACGGTTTGAAAAACTGTATGTGGTAGAGGAAAGAGAAATCCGTTAACCTAGTACAGGAATCCTGCAAAATAATATATGGTTCCCTAATAAAGACCAGAAGACTGCAGTCCATGACCTCATTACTTCATGGGACTTCAAGGTGAAATTAGTCAGTCCAGGCCCCTCCAGGCCCCTCCATTTCACAGAAACTCCAGATGCTTTATTATCTCGCCCAAAGTTGCACAGCTAGTTAGAAGCAGACTCAAAACTGGTCTATTTGTTCTACACCCGATAGATTTTACTGTAATAGCAGAATATTTACATTTTAATATGAAGGTTTCCAAAGATTTGTATTGATCTACCTAAACATGTTATAGTTGGATTCCTGAAGGTGTCCCAAGTTCCCTTTTGAGGGTCATTTTCTTTGATTCTCTTTCTAGTTGCATTTTCTTTAACCAATCGACCCCTTATACTGAGTAGTCCTAGGTGTGATGGGAACAGTAAGCAGGACGGGTGGTTTGGGATGTTTCTGAGAGGAGAGAAGTTACAGAAACTCTGGAGCAAATGCAGAGAAAGGAGTTTTCATTTTGCCCCTAAGATTGCAACTCCTGATGCAACCCATATAAATATCAGAGCATTGCTTTTAGAGATTTTCTGAGGCAGTGGGTGGTGAGGCTGTTCGAAGCATTTTGTTCTCTGTTACTGACACTGAAGATCATAAAAGTAGATCTCAGTCTCCTGTGCATTTCCTACATGACCAGTCCCCACGCAAATGTCCCCCTGACCCTGTCTAGTTGAGCCCCATGTGTGTCTTTGCTTGAATATCCCTCAGCTCTGAGAAAATTGACCGGACCGAGTGTGGGCAAAATTCATGATTCACCTAGACAAGATGTCAGTGGTTGGGTTGTGATAATAAATGATCCCTTCATTGCAGTTGTCTGTAGATTTCTATGCACAAAGGTAAAATTAAATCCAGCCACAATGTTATGTACGTACTTTGAGCCAAAAACCATAAAGTAAGCAAAGATTTTCCTTTTATTTTCATATAAAGGCTGAACAGTTGGGGTAATTATACTGATGGCATAAAATGCACATATGTAAGCCCTCAGATATTTGAGCCAGGGAATATACATAAGCAAGATTTAAGAACTACTGTTACGTTGCTTCTCTTTGTAATTGTCGTGTCAAACATGATAGAAATCCTTGTAAGTTTCATCTTTATTATCCGGATTGATTTTAACCAAAGCCTTCAGGTAGATCAAATAGATGTAATTATTTATTCCTTTTTTTAAATTTCACATTTGCTGAGGGCTGTGGCAGCCACGGAAGACCTGCAGAGATGAAAGTATTGTTCTTGTTTAGGGAAGTCCATTGAAACCAGGAAGATGGTATTTGATGTCTTTTAAACCATGAAAAGGTGACAAATACTCCATTTGAGCACTCTTTTGATGTCCTAAAAGCTAATGAGATCAGCCTCTCCCGGTTAACTAGACAGACCATCTGGTTCTGGACAGAAGTCTCAGCAGGGGTAATCCGTTGGCACAGGCCAGACAGGTTAAGAGGGGTGATCACTAACAGGGCTCCAGGATCAACGATTCTAACCTTATACAAAGTTCAGGAGACCAGATCTAGTGAAGAATGTCTCCTTGAAAATCAAAACCTGCTGGGAAAGGCAACACAGCCCACTCTTGAGGGGAGAAGGAAGTAGTAGAACTACTTCAGCAACTACCAAGATGGAATCATCGTATATTTTATTAGTAAGATGTTCACACTTCTGGGCTCGGATTCATAAAGATGACATACTGCTTAAACCACGGTATTCAGCTTAGGACCAGGAGGACGTTTTGTTGAAGGCAACGCAGCACGGATAAGTAGCCTCCTGTCTTTGTCCATTTCTCTCTCACCTCCGGGCCTTCCAGGAGCCAGCATGATGAGAGGGGGGTGTCACGTTGAACCTGTAGTGAGCTGGAGGTATGACCTTACCCATCTCTGTCATTATTTTAGGTCTAGTTAATTTCACTTGTGTCCATCTTGCCTCTTCCTCCAAGTTGTGAAAATTGTGTTCACTGGGATTATATTCCTTTGCACCTTCAGCCCTCACATCCCAATGGGCTGTGTAATAGATGTTTGGAAAACCTCCTTTTGGCACCTGAGGGAATTTTGCCCTATAAACGATAGCTAGGTCACTTGCCATCGAACCTCAGCTCGTTCTCTCTGCCCGTTTCCCAGTCAGTCCTTTCCCTCTGCAGTGGCCATCAACAGTGTTCGGGAATCATGGTGTCCTCGGAGAATCCGGTGGAAGCTATGGACCTTTGCCACAGAAAATATCCAGTGCACACGAAACTCTGTCCTCAGGGTGTTCCTGACCCATGACTGCCAATCCAGGATCCCGTGCGACACCCACCTGCTTGCCGCCCAGCCCGGTACGTTTCGGTGTGGTCTGAGGCCCTCGAGCCCTGTACAGTTATCAGGTGTACTCCTCCCTGGCCCACCACGTCCTTGAGTTCTCAGGTCGAGCACAGGTGGCTGCTGCCGGCTGCCGTGACCCCTCACGGGTTTAGGCCTCACATTATCGTATTAATCTGAAATCGAACAGGAAAAAATTCTGCTAAGTTTTTTCACTAGGCATTTCTGCCTTTAAAACTTTTTTTTGCTGAGGAAACATGGATATATAACATTATATGTTTCATGTGTACAGCATTATATTTCTACTTCTGTGTACCCTACGGCATGCTTACCACCCAAATTTAGTTTCCATCCATCACCATACACTTGACCCCGTTTACCCATTTAACTCTCCCCCCACGCCTCCCTTCTGATAAACACCACTCTGTTCTTTGTATCTGCATACTTGTTTCTGTTTGATGTGTTTTGCTCATTTACTCTGTTTGTTTGTTTATTAGTATCTTATATTCCACATGTGAGTACAATTATATGGTATTTGTCTTTCTCTGTCTGACTTATTTCATTTAACATAGTACCACCTAGGTCCATCCCTGTTGCTGCAAATGGCAAGATTTCATCTTTCTTTATGGCTGTGGAGTATTCCATTGTGTGTGTGTGTGTGTGTGTACACACCACATCTTCCTTATCCATTCATCCATGGATGGGCATTTAGGTTGTTTCCACATCTCAGCTGTTGGTAGGTAATGTCATATGAACACAGGGATGCATATGTCTTTTGGGTTAGTGCTTTCATATTCTTTGCATAAATACCCGGAAGTGGGATAGCTGGGTCATTTGGTAGTTCTATTCTTAATTATTGGTCATTCAGCATTTCTTAAAGGGATATAGGTCTGAAACCTATTTTGAATGATGTTTACTAATAGCTGGATGCAGTGGCATTAAGTGGCCACGACCTCCTAGGCTGAGGGAAGAAACTTCCAGAATGTTTGGGTGAGGAGCTCAGCAAACCCTCTCCCCCTAAAGCCTTGATAAAACTGGAAGAGATTTTGTCAAAAGTAACATTTCAGGTCTCTAAAATCCAGCCAAAGGACGTACAAGATCCCGCAAAGCATTTCCCCAATAGTTCTCCTGCCAAAAAGTCGAGATCTCACATTGGCTTCCTGTTCTGCCCGTTTTGCCAAGCCCAACCCTAGACTGAGACAACCATCTGCTCTTTCTGATCCAGCATCAGACAACCGTGCCCTGCTGGGAAAAAAGGAAGTAACCAACCAGAGGACCCCAGTGGGTGCCGATGGGGCACTGCTGTGGAGTCCAGTTCCACCTAGGCCCTTGGTACCACTTACAGATGCTTCCACTTTCCCCTCACAGCTTCCTCCAACATCTTATCCAAGATGGTTATGCCACATTTCTACTGCTCATGTAAGCATCCTTTCCTATTCTTGCTTCCCTGGATTCTCAGGTAACAAGTTTCCCTTTTATTCTAGAGGGAAAAAAAAAAAAAAAAAAAAGATCAAGGCAGAGCTACCTGAAAGTACCTGCTTACTTAGCCTCTTCTCTTTCTTGCCTGTCAAGGTCATCTCCTGCTCGAGCGCAGAGCCCTCTCCTCAGCGTCCCCTCCGAGTTCTGTCTCTCCCGGGTTCTCCAGCTTCAGCGTTTCTATTTGCCCCTTTGCTTCAACTCGTGGAAACCTATAAAAATGTACAATTATCTCTTTCCTAGGGAAAAAATGTTCCCATCACCTCACACCTGTCTCTACCTCTCTCATTATCCATATTTTTAGTGTGTGGTCGAACACACACAACATAAAATAACCATTTTAACCATTTGAAAATGGCATTCAACCTTTTTTTTTTTTTTAAAGTGGAAGGTTCTCCTTTTAATTATTCTTTTTGGCATGATTTATTTCTGCTTTTTTTATTCGTTTAAATTTTATCTTTATCGGGTTATTTTAGACATGTCAGTATTAAAATCTAAGCTCTTTTAAAAAATAATTTTTATTGGCGTATAATTGATTTACAATGTTGTATTAATTTCAGGTGTACAGCAAAGTGCATCAGTTACGCATATACGTATCATCCGCTCTTTTTCAGATTCTTTTCCCATATAGGCCATTGCAGAGTACTGAGTAGAGTTCCCTGTGCTGTGTGTTCTCTGTTTTATGTATAGTAGTGTGTATACGTCAATCCCAATCTTCAACCGTTTTAAAGTGTATGATTCTATGGCATTTAGTACATGCACAGTGTTTAGCAGCCATCACCGCTGTCAAGTTCCAGAACATTTTCAGCACTCCCCAAGGAAGGAAGGTAGCCCTGTAATCATTAGTAGTCACTCTCTCCCCCCGCCAACCCCTAGCAACCACCAGTCCGCTCTCTGTCTCTATGGATTTTCTGATTCTGGGTGTTTTGTATACATTCACAGCCATAGTTCTTGCAAAGATGATAAAAGCTACCAGCATCCACGAGTTCACTTTCCGTGATCTTCTCATCCCGCTCTAACCTAAGCTTGTTCTTTTCCTGTGCTCTGTGCCGCGAACCGGCTCTCTCTAGGACCTCTGGTGACAGTCTCGGTAGCCATCCAGTGGGTTGTCTTGTCTTTTTCCTTCTTCATACCTCTGAAACACTGGAAATGGATCACTGGCTTTTTGGGGGCTTTTGCTGCAATCCACGTTTCTTTTTGCCAGCCAGGAATAAAAGATGCCAACATCACTGTGGGAGCCACTCAGGACATCACATCCAGTGGTGGGAAACTGAAAACTATTGCAGCTCTGATGCCAGGTACCGAGACTGACTTCTAACCCCTGTGCTTATCCCGTTGGACATTAGAAAACACTATCTTGGGTTCATTTGCGTTTTAGATTTTTCGTATGCATTTTGATTTCATGTGTTAGGCCAGAGTGTTTTTTTTTTCCATGTTACTGTTGTCTCCTGAGTTTATATTTTCATTTGTGAATGGTTTTTGAAGGTTTAGTGCATAAGCAAGTGTTGAATTGGCCGTCTGTAGACTTTCAGGCTTTAGCAAGAATGGTGAGGTCTCGTGAAGCTTCAGGAGAAAGACTAACCATAAAGACATAGGTCCTATTTTATCATGGACCTTAAAAAATTTTTTTAACATCTTTATTGGAGTATAATTGCTTTACAATGTTGTGTTAGTTGATGCTTTATAACAAAGTGAATCAGCTATACATATAGCCCCATATCTCTTCCCTCTTGCGTCTCCCTCCCACCCTCCCTATCCCACCCCTCTAGGTGGTCGCAAAGCATCGAGCTGATCTCCCTGTGCTGTGCACTGCTTCCCGCTAGCTATCTATTTTACTTTTGGTAGTGTATATATGTCCACGCCACTCTCTAACTTTGTCCCAGATTACCCTTCCCCCCTCCCCATGCCCTCAAGTCCATTCTCTAGTAGGTCTGTGTCTTTATTCCCATCTCTTGCCCCTAGGTTCTTCGGAACCATTTTTTTTTTTTTTTTTTAGATTCCACATATATGTGTTAGCCTACGGTATTTGTCTTTCTCTTTCTGACTTACTTCAGTCTGTATGACAGACTCTAGGTCCATCCACCTCACTACAAATATCTCAATTTCGTTTCTTTTTATGGCTGAGTAATAGTCCATTGTATATATGTGCCACATCTTCTTTATCCATTCATCTGTCGATGGACACTTAGGTTGCTTCCATGTCCTGCCTATTGTAAATAGAGCTGCAATGAACATTGTAGTACATGACTCTTTTTGAATTATGGTTTTCTCAGGGTATGTGCCCAGTAGTGGGATTGCTGGGTCATATGGTGGTTCTATTTTTAGTTTTTTAAGGGACCTCCGTGCTGTTCTCCATAGTGGCTGTATCAGTTCACATACCCACCAACAGTGCAAGAGGGTTCCCTTTTCTCCACACTCTCTCCAGCATTTATTGTTTGTAGATTTTTTGATGATGGCCATTCTGACCAGTGTGAGGTGACACCTCATTGTGATTTTGAGTTGCATTTCTCTAATATTTAATGATGTTGAGCATCCTTTCATGTGTTTGTTGGCAATCTGTATATCTTCTTTGGAGAAATGTCTATTTAGGTCTTCTGCCCATTTTTGGATTGGGTTGTTTGTTTTTTTGATATTGAGCTGCATGAGCTGCTTGTAAATTTTGGAGATTAATCCTTTGTCAGTTGCTTCATTTGCAAATATTTTCTCCCATTCTGAGGGTTGTCTTTTCGTCTTGTTTATGGTTTCCTTTGCTGTGCAAAAGCTTTTAAGTTTCATTAGGTCCCATTTGTTTATTTTTGGTTTTATTTCCATTTTTCTAGGAGGTGGGTCAAAAAGGATGTTGCCGTGATTTATGTCATAGAATGTTCTGCCTATGTTTTCCTCTAAGAGTTTTATAGTGTCTGGCCTTACATTTAGGTCTTTAATCCATTTTGAGTTTATTTTTGTGTATGGTGTTAGGGAGTGTTCTAATTTCATTCTTTTACATGTAGCTGTCCAGTTGTCCCAGCACCACCTATTGAAGAGGCTGTCTTTTTTCCATGGTATATTCTTGCCTCCTTTGTCAAAGATAAGGTGACCGTATGTGCGTGGGTTTATCTCTGGGCTTTCTATCCTGTTCCATGGATCTATCTTTCTGTTTTTGTGCCAGTACCATACTGTCTTGATGACTGTAGCTTTGTAGTAGAGTCTGAAGTCAGGGAGCCTGATTCCTCCAGGTCGGTTTTTCTTTCTGAAGATTGCTTTGGCTATTCGGGGTTTTGTGTTTCCATACAAATTGTGCAGTTTTTTGTTCTAGTTCTGTGAAAAATGCCATTGGTAGTTTGATAGGGATTGCATTGAATCTGTTGATTGCTTTGGGTAGTACAGTCATTTTCACAATGTTGATTCTTCCAATCCAAGAACATGGTATATCTCTTCATCTGTATCATCTTTAATTTCTTTCATCAGCGTCTTACAGTTTTCTGCATACAGATCTTTTGTCTCTTTGGGTAGGTTTATTCCTAGGTATTTTATTCTTTTTGTTTTAATGGTAAATGGGAGTGTTTCCTTAATTTCTCTTTCATATATTTTATCATTAGTGTGTAGGAATGCAAGAGATTTCTGTGCATTAATTTTGTATCCTGCTACTTTACCAAGTTCATTGATTAGCTCTAGTAGTTTTCTGGTAGCATCTTTAGGATTCTCTATGTATAGTATCATGCCATCTGCAAGCAGTCACAGTTTTACTTCTCCTTTTCTTGGATTCCTTTTATTTCTTTTTCTTCTCTGATTGCCGTGGCTAAAACTTCCGAAACTATGTTGAATAATAGGGTTGAGAGCGGGCAACCTTGTCTTGTTCCTGATCTTAGTGGAAATGGTTTCACTTTTTCACCACTGAGAATGATGTTGGCTGTGGGTTTGTCATATATGGCCTTTATTATGTTGAGGAAAGTTCCCTCTATGCCTACTTTCTGCAGGGTTTTTATCATAAATGGGTGTTGAATTTTGTTGGAAGCTTTCTCTGCATCTATTGAGATGATCATATGGTTATGAGATGATCATATGGTTTTTCTCCTTCAATTTGTTAATATGGGTATCATGTATCTTTTAAAAAATAAAATTTAAAATATATTCTCTCTTCATTTAGAAAGCGTTTGTGGGGCCACTACCTATGTACAGAGGAGGGAAAATATTTAAAACTGATTTTAAACAAAAAAATTCAGTATGTTAGTAATATGGTAAAATGGGGGTGGGGTGGGAAATGGATTTATTTTTGTTCTTAAAATTTTTTTCCTAAAATAAGAGAGATTGTCACTGCTGGTCTGAAGGCTAATGTCAGAAGTAATTAAGAGGCTTCCAGGGACGCTTTGGTCTTGCGAGAAGTTGACATTTACAGTTTTGGTGAAGGTCATCTTTTCCCTTCGGCCAGAAGACAACATAACATTAATTTTCCTGTATAATTAAATCAAACAAAGGAATGAGTAATCCCTACTGCCTAAAAATTATCCCCCAGTTTGGAAGAGTAATGGAGAAAACAAGAGAACATTATTTTTTAATGTCAGTGAATAATAAGGTGGTGATTTTTGTTCTCACAAGTCATTCTCTCAATGCACTGAGCTTTGGTTTCCTAGTATCAAGGTAATCAGCTTATGCTAAGGTCAATAGACTAGGCTAGAAACATTGCTTAATTTTAACCTGCTGGCTGCTGAAGTTGCCACTTTCTTTATGATTGGGATTTTTGGAAGTACTCGTTACATGTGAAATGAAATTCAGATTTAAAAAAAACTGTCTGTGCTGTAAGGGACAAGTATTTTGATTGTTCGAGGGTTTTGGACCATAGTGTAGTTTTAAAACTTCTTTCTTGTCATCAGATAGACTAGATGTTTTTTTTCTCAGCTATTTAAACCGTATTTTAAGCTTCTGATTAATTGAGAATTCAGTAGTGATTCTCCATCACTTCTAAAGATGCAGCTGCCTCAGTCCTTCATAAATGAAAGGGGTTGAGTTTTTGTTTGCTTATTTGGTGTGTGTGTGTGTGTGTGTGTGTGTGTGCGCGTGTGTGAGAGAGAGAGAGAGAGAGAGAGAGAGAGAGAGAGAGAGAGGGAGAGAGAGAGAGAGAGAGAGAGAGAGAGAGAGAGGGAGAGAGAGAGTGCATTATTTATTTGTGACAACATGTGTGAAATGTCTTCTACCAGGGAAGCTCATTAAAGAATCATCACCCAGGGTTTTAATTGGGGCTGGGCACGTAGGCACCCCCTGCGTAGCTTGTACCAAAATTCCAGATTGTCAGGGGAGCAGGTATTTATCATAAACCACATCGTTTGTACAAACAATTTAGAGCAGTGAGACATTCTTATCAGGAATGGCAACAACATTTCTGAGCTCCACGTTCCCAGCTGCCAGCCAAGGGCTGACCTTGCAAGTGGGATTTCCTCGGAGGGCCCTCTCAGGTCTGCTGTGTGAGACTCTTCTGCACCATCATCACGTCCCTCATGTCTGGCCCTGCGTACGCAGACCTCCAGGTCCATCCCCCATCCTGCGTCTCATTGACTCTTGTACTCCATCTGCGGGAACTGCCTGCATTCCCCGCAGTCCCCCCTCTTCCCTGCCTCTTACTCCTTCTTCTGCCTGTGATGTAGTGGTGATGACGTACACCTTGGTAAGCTAAGCTAAAATACAGTGCAGTCACTCTAGACACACAAACATGGGCTGATGGAACAAAAGGCCTATGTTTTTGAACATTAATGTTTGGTCCATTGATGTTTTTGAACATGAATGTTTTGCATTATATTTTGAAACAGGTATGTTTTTATACAGATTTTACTATTACTTCATTTTATGGATGATGCCATTAAGATTTCATTCTGAAGCTTGTCTTAAAATTTGTTTCATTTTCCTCTGATCATGCTTTTAAAAGGATGAATTGAAATGTAGTTATATAATAACCAATTATTGCTAACAAATATTAATGTTATATTTTTCTTCTGATTAATTAAGGAGATTTGCCCTTCCTGAATTGCCACACTCTTTAGTTTCTTCCCCCTTATAATGTGAAAATCAAACATTAGGTTATTTTTCTCACAGTCACTCCTGTCTATCTATGGAATATTCGTCATTTCTCCTCAGTGCTGAATTTCGAAGTGTAACAGAGTAACAGGTGTTGGAGATGATGTGGGAGGTTGAGACGCCTCAAACGCTGCTGGCAGGAATGTGAAGTGGAGCCGTCACTCTGCAAAACACTGGCAGTTTCTCAGAAAGTTAAACGTAGAACTTCCACGTGACTCAGAAATTTCACTCCTAGATAGATACCCAAGAGAACTGAAAGCATATGTTCCCCAAGAGACTTGAAAGTGAATGTCTGTAGCAGCATATTCATGCAAGAGAAAATGTGGAAACGACCCAAGTGCCCATCAGCTGATGAGTAGAAAAGCAGGATGTGGGCTACTACAATGGAATAGTATTCAGCCATAATAAAGGAATGGAACACCGATTCACACTGCAACATGAATGACCCTAGAAAACAAGATGCTAAGTGAAAGAAGCAGCCGTGAAAGGCCACCTATTGTATCACTCAGTTTATATTATATGTCCAGAATTGGCAAATCCATAGAGACAGAAAGTAGATTTGTGGTTGCCAGGGGTCGAGAGGAGGGGGAAATAGGGAGTAACTGCTAACTGGTATGGGCTTCCTTTTTGGGGTCATGACGATATTCTGGAATTCAAGGGAAGTGATGGCTACACAACCTGTGAATGTAGTAAAATCCCTGAATTGTCCACTTTAGAATGGTGGATTTTATGGTATGTACGTTACATCTCAATAAAAAAAATGAAAAAAAATCATGAATTTCCATTTGAAGGTAAAGAAAATAATATTTTAAGTTTCTCTGAAAGAATTTTACAACAGAGGATCTAACGGAAGTTTAAAGAGAAATGAGAACCGAGAAGCAAGGTCAGTACTACTTAATTCCACGACAGTTTTTTGAAGAATCGTGTAATTCAGCAATCGGTGTTTACTTTGTCGGAGAGTCCCCAGTCACACCTAATAATGCATAATGACGTACAGCTAGTGATCCTGTTAAAGTCAATCGCTTTCTTCATGTCAGTCTTCGCTCTGCTTCCAATGTTTTGAGGTATTGCAGATTTTTTCACAGATGCGTGAATAGTGTGGGGAAAGACATATTGAGGGCGTTTGGAAAACCTCAATTTCTCCTACCACTCCATCACCAGTAAAGGTAAAAAATGTGTCTGATGATGTATACATAAAGCTCATGTCTTTCTCTCTCCTTACAGCTCCACTGAAGCGCTGTTAGGTGTTTCACCCTTGCTAGCTTTGGTAGCTTGTGTCTGCGCTAAGAACAATTGGTCAAGAAGAGGAATTAGTTTAAGCAATGCCACAGTTAATATTGCGTTTCCAGTTTCCGGCTTTTCAAGTCTGATGGTTTTGTTGGACCATGAGGTAGTTTCTCAGTGTTTTTCACTACTTGGAGGAATGTAATCATACTTTCACATTTTTTCAGTGTTGGTGGTTTTTTTTTTTTACTTGCAACTTATGCCTAAGATAATTTGACCTTTGTGCTGTGCTATGTGATAAGCTAAAATTGCAACAAACTACTTCACTGATAACAGGGGGCAGTTGGAATACCTTCACTCTGTGATCAGAGGACTAGTGGAATAGATTAAATGTCCAAAAACGATGACAGTTTTTAAAAGATTCTTTGTTTTTGGTTTCTGTTTTGATTAAGATGTTATAAAATTAGTCATGCTCCTTTACAGGAAAGTAAGAATAAATATTTATTCACTTACTTAAGCACTATTACAAAGTAGGCACCATCTGTGAGACTCAGGGACTAGGAGAATGAGTAAGCACGTGAAGCAGCTCTTCAATCTGCTGGTGCACCAGAGGGGCCTCCAGTGGGCAGTGGGTGTGTCCCACATCCCTGAAGCAGATGAACACGGACTTGCCCTTACTTTCTTTCTACAGCTCAAAGGTCCAGCAGCTTCCCTTGAACCTACAATGAACCCAGAAGTGAAGTCATGCACAGGTGCCAGGAGTAAAAATTGCCAAAACCGGGCTTCCCTGGTGGCGCAGTGGTTGGGAGTCCGCCTGCCGATGCAGGGGACGCGGGTTCGTGCCCCGGTCCGGGAAGATCCCATGTGCTGCGGAGCGGCTGTGCCCGTGAGCCATGGCCGCTGAGCCTGTGCGTCCGGAGCCTGTGCTCCGCAGCGGAAGAGGCCACAGCAGTGAGAGGCCCGCGTACCGCAAAAAAAAAAAAAAAAAAATTGCCCAAACCTAGCAATTGTATATAGTCCACCTTTGTTACTTGTAATCCCATAAAATGATAAATCAATGACAAAATACCAGAAAATGTGAACTACTTGGGAACTGGAAATACTTCAAGAGAAATCTGAATCACAGCATCAATCAACATTTTAGGGAGGGGACTAGACCACAGTGCTGCCTCCCGTGAAACCTTTTGCCAATAAAAGACAATGGAAAAAACGATACTAAAACGACAAGAAATCCTAGAAGAGAAAAATCGAGGTATGACATAGAATACAGTGTAGGGAGCCATTGCACATAGCGTTGGATTGCTTCATGTGAACAACAAGAACAGAACTTTCATCTCCTGCTCTGTGCTGTTTACGAAGTTACTTGCGTCCTTCTTAGGGGAGAGGAAGAGAGAACAGAAAACCATTCACCCACCGTTGGTGGTGGAGGAAGGGGCGGTAACCTGACTAACTGGAATGTTCCACAGGATCCATCTTTCATGGCCATGCGCTAAGCGGTTCAGGCTTATCATCTCAAATTGATCCTTTTACTAACCTGTAAATTAGGTATTATTAGTATCTCTATTTTACAAATGTGAAAACAGGATAGAGAGCTACGTGTCAATATTTTGCCTGGGAATGAATTGTGAGTATTTGGTAAAGATGGATGTACTTGATGTTTAATCATCATAACTGGTCTATTCTCTGTCTATACCACACTTTCTTTCATCTCCTGATTCATTCAAGACTTGGGTCAAAAATCACTTTACACTTCACCTTTTCTAGAATGCATCATCTGTTGGTTCTCAAACGAAATTGTGATTTTCCTCCTCTGCTCTCTGTAGTGGTTCCATAGCTCTCAAACCACATATTATGACTGTTAGTTACTTAACTGGTACCCACAAGTTTTATTGCATTCATAGTTTTATTCCTGGAACCTGGCATACTCCCGGGCATATAGAGGTGCTCGATAAACATTTGCTGAATGAATGATTGATCATTGAAGGAGTAAATTGGATGATGTTGAACAAACGTTAATTCTCCATTCTCTGTGTTTACATACATATTAGAATTAACTTCACCTAGTTAAAACGTTGTCTTGAAATTTATTCAGACTTCCCATTTTCTATGAATTAACCAGAAACCCTCTGTCTTTAGCTTTTCACTAGTTAACGAGTTAAATCTCTTTTGAATTACATCATTTGAAAATATCAAGTGGGACAAAATCCGACAGTTTAGATAGTCCACGTCTCTTTAAGGAGCAAAGGTCGCCCAGCCGTCTGCTCCCCTGTCTCAGTACTCAGCCAACACTTGCCCGGACGTCTGTTAATGCACATTAAATCACATCTCCTTACCTGGCCTCCAAGTGTGCCTTAGTCAACAGGTCCCTTGGTTATTATTATCTTCCACCCAGGAACAAGATAAAATATGTGCCAGGGAAAGATGTCTTATAGAGATTCTCGAAGTGGGCTAGTTATGCATAAACAAATAAATTACCAGACTGGACGCTCCTACTTTTTCGAAAGAGAAGATTTGTTCTAGGGGTTGAGAATGAAGAAAATCGATCCCTGTTGAACTGACAAGTGTCCCTTCTAGTTTATGTTGCCATTAAAGCATAAAGTTGCCATTTTCCTTTATCTGTCAGCTACTTACTTCCTGCCTGAGCTATTCAGGCTTTCTGAATCATATCTGTTGGTCTCTTGCCAAATCCTTGGCTGTTGGGCGCATATGGAATAAATTATACAATGAAAAACATCTCCATCTTTCCAGCTATTTGATCAAATGCACCTGTAAATCTTGAAATGCCTATAAAGAAATGTCTAACAAGCACCTTGGACACGAGATACAAAAATCTCACAGAGGACAATAGTAAGTAAATTTCGGAAGGTTCACTGGACTTAGGAGATTTCGATAGTTAGGGAGGAAAAACCCCCAAACCAAGTCTTGAAATTCTAAGAGATGGTAACCACTATTTACACACAGTTACGTTACTCTTCATATTTGGGAAACTGATGGGGAAGTGGGTACTGGTATTTCCTTTTTAGGGTAGGAGGGGGAATTCCCCAGTAATGGAAGGGGAGAAATGCCCAGGAAAAGGGAGCACTTTTTCAAGGCACCTCTTTTCCCAACCATGGGAAAGGCTGCCATTTCTGAGCTGCGCTGTCCTGTGTTCCTTGTTCTCCTGTAGTGGATACTTGTCAAGGCTGCCTGTTTTGTGAGAGCTGTGTCCGCAGGCCCAGCATACTAGAAGAGTATTAAATATTACTGAATAAATGTATGTCACTGCTAGTTCCTACCTTTGCACCTCTGTCGAGGTCATCCTTTCCTGCACCTGTCTCTCATCAATACCCCAGCACAGATTATCTGCATCCTTCAAGGGGAAGACTTTCTTTTTCTGGGGGACATTTTCTGAGCCTCCCTTGCTTGCAGCCTACCTGGGGGAACCTTCTCCATCTTTTTTTCTTTGTTCTACAGTTTGCATGTTGGAAACCTTTACTAATGCCCTCGTTACACTGCGTTGCTGTGTTTTACAGTATTTGCTCCTTCCGTGACATGTGTTGTTGGCATTCCCAGGGTCCAGTACATAGTTTTGTTCAATAAATAGAAACGCACGAGTGAGGTAATGAGGGAGTGAATAAAGATAAGATGTCCCTTATTGCCTTTTCTCATTGAAATCCGTCCTTGTTCTGTGCAAATTCCCTGAGCAGAGGGTTGCCGGATGTAGCAAAACTAAACGAAGTCTTCCCATACGATCCAGTAGTTGTACGCCTTGGGATTTACCTAAATGAATTGCCAAGTTCTGTTCACTTGAAAACCTTCATGCAAATGTGTAAGCAGCTTTACTCGTCATAGCCAGAACTTGGAAGCAAGCAAGATGTCCTTCAGTGGGTCAATGGATAAGCAAACTGTGGTCCCTCCAGACAATGGAACATTATTCAGCAATGACCAGAAGTGAGCTATGGTGCCGTGAAAAGACGTGGAAGAACCTAAAATGTATATGGCTACGTGAAAGAAGGCAATCTGAGAAAGTTATATACTACGTGATTCCAACTCGGTAACATTCTCAAAAAGACAAAACTATGGAGACAGTAAAAAGATCAGTGGTTGCCGGGGGTTAAGTGTGGGGAGGAATGAACAGGCAGAGCACAGTGGATTTTTAGGGCGGTGAGACTACTTTATATGGTACTGTAATGGTGGGTACATGTCACTGTACACTCGTCCAAACCCACAGAACACAACACCTAGAGTGAACCCTCGTGTAAACTATGGACTTCGGGGGATGATGATGATGTGTCGGTGTTGGTTCACTGCTGGTAACAAGTGCGCCATCTGGTGTGGGATTTTGATAGAGAGGGAGCTGTGCATGTGTCGGGGAGGGATCTATGCGTATGGAAACTCTCTACTTTCCCCTCAGTTGTTAACCAAAAACAATTCTAAAAGGAAAAGTCTGCCTCCAAAATGCAGGGAACCCAATTAAATGTGAATTTCGGATAACAAGACCTTTTAAGTATAAGTATGCCCCATGCAGTGTGTGTGTGTGTGTGTGTGTGGGTGGGTGCGCGTGTATCTGTGTGTGGGCACGCGTGTATGTGTGTGCCTGTGTGTGCGCGCGTGCATGTGTGTGCTTGTGCGTGCGTGCGCAAAGACCTTCGCATACTGCTAAGTGTTATTTGTTTGTTTTAGTTGCGACATAGTTTACATACCGTAACATCACCATTGCGAAGCATACATTTTGGTGGTTTTTTGTGTATCGGCAAAGGGGTACGACCACCACCACTGTCTAATTCCAGAGTATTTTCAACACCCCGGAAAGAAATCCCACAGCCACTAGCAGCTCATCCTCCTTCACGCCTCGTCCCAGCGATCGGCAGCCACTAGTCTTCTTCTGTCTCTGTGGATTGGGGACTGGTTGCTATTTAAGGCTCCCTTGAACTTGGGGATTCCGTTTCTGTGTCCCAGCTCACAGACACAAGCAGGCCTTTCCTGAGGGCAAGGAAGGCGCAGCAACTGGAGGTACTGTTACGCTCATGTTCTGAGTACAAAGAACTGACGAGACACTGTCCTTATTTATTTATTTTTTAACATCTTTATTGGCGTATAATTGCTTTACAACGGGGTGTTAGTTTCTGCTGTATAACAAAGTGAATCAGCTATACGTATACCTATATCCCCGTATTCCCTCCCTCTTGCGTCTCCCTCCCACCCTCCCTATGAGGCACCATCTTTAAATCTCACATTGATCTCATGGCCCTCACTCTCCATCTGAATAACCCCTAAATGTTGACTGCACAGAAACATGCCCTGGGGAGTCTGTGGCTTAAAGGAAAATCCTAAAGTCAAAAGGTGAAAACTCCATTTTACTCATAGCCTCGTTTGGTTCTACAGGAAATCTTAGTTTCTATTCTTTTCTGACTATCATGCCGTTAACGGATTGGATAAAAGTATGCGTTCCCTTCCTCTCTCCCTTCCTTCCTTTCTTTCTTTCCTTTTCTCTCTTTCTATCTTCCTTTCGGAACTTGGGATTCTGAAAAGAGGAACCAGGGAATTCAGACCGCGCTTGCACTAAACCTCCTTGACATAGCGTGACTGGAGAAGATGTCCCTGGAGACGGAGGCAGGTCCCCCTTGTTCTGTGGGGACACCGGGTGGCACCCATACTTGCGCTTCTTGTCTTCGCTTTGGCAGAACATGCAAAGCCCGGCTACAGTCAGTCACTGAAGCGCCCGAGACATTCGGGATCAGACATGTTTTATGATAGGAGCACATTTAGGCTATGGTGGAGAAATCTGCTTTTCATTCCAAATATATCACATCTGGGTTGTACTTAGCCAGAGGACAGCCATGTTATAATTAAAAATGAATTTGAGTTCTTATAGAATTCAAAACTAACAAGAGCCATGATTGAAAACACATGTCAGTGACCGCGGAAAAAGCGAACACTTGTATTTATTTACTGTAAAGCTATCGTAAGAAAAGGGCTTACGTGGCAAAAGTAAGATACTCTGCAGCTCGATCCAAATACTCTCCCTGACGCTGTTCCTGCTTCTGGGGCTGTTCAGAGGGCTTTATACATACTTGGAGTCGAGGAGAAGTTTCTATTCAGTACATGTGTACATTATGCACTCTATGACGAAACACAACGTATTCTTGGTCTCTAGATTTCACGAACTCACTCTTTGCTCTTAAGGAACTATCTTCGAATTTGATATAACTGAGGACAGTTAGTAGAGTCACCTCATACACTTGGGGCCATACGAGGATCTCGCGGCATCCACTGTTTTACCCCATAATTGCCTAGTGAATGGTGCATACAAGTTCTGGGGCTGCACAAGGAGAATCCTGACCTGCAGACCCGTGGGGAAAGTTTGCAAACCATCGAGAAACAGCACGAGGTACTTGTGGCTATGTCACTGAGAGGACATCCTACATAATTGTGGCAAGCCACGACAGCCTGTGCTACGGAGCATCGGGACCCCAGCATGGGGCACCGGAGTCCATTAACAGAAGGTGCAAGCCCAGATGAAACCACCATGTGGTCCTGCCATCGCTAAGCACGGCCTGCAGCGTCTGCTGTCTGCTATCTGCCGGTCGGGCTGGCCACTCCTCCATGGACGTGGCCAGTGGGGACACAAGGAGCCTGGATGGATGCAGGCAGGGAGCAAGGTCAGCATGGCATTGGCTCCCCAGGACTCTGGTCTCGCACGACAGCAAAGAACTCAAGCACGCAGATGGCAGAGGCCTTGAGCTGTGGGTGGCTGGAACTAGGGACATACAGCAGTGACCCTCGGTGGGGGGAAGGGCTGGGAACGTGCCTCATAGCAGCTCCTCCCCAGGCTTCACTCCATCAGCTCCCAAAGGAATTGCAGGGTCTTCCACCAAGACGTGGGTTGGGGTGTGGTCAGCCTTTGCACGGGCGGCCTGTGGAGCACACACGAGGTGCTAGGACACCACCGCGGAGGCGTTTCCTACAGAGAATTGCTCAGTGTGGGCAGGGGGGCATCTGTGCCTCCACGGTCCACAGCCCGGTCCCCTCGGATCTATCAGAAGCTTTGCAGTAGTAACTCTCCAAGGAATGTCTGGAGCCAGGCTTGGCTACGGGGGTGTTTAAGATTGTGCGGGGCCATGTGCTGGCGAAACTGGGACCGGAACTCAGTGAATCTTCCTTAATCTTTTTGGCCTGGCGATAACACCCTGGACGACAGGGTAAAATAATTCCTCTGTCTTCTGTCCTCCGCCTCCACCAAATCTCCTGTTCTGCGTCCTGCATCTGTTTCAGTATTTGTCCATGACACGTCATTGCCCTGAAACGTGTGTGGAAGCCCATGGGGATGACCTCCCCCATACAGGTCTGAGTTCTCAGTATTTCTCTCTCCGTCCTGAATATCAGTCAGTCACTGTGGCCTGTTCCAAGATGTCCAGAGACTGAGGAGAAGGCAGTGACCACAGCTGTGGTTACTGGGGGTTTGGCCTGCCGGGTGCCCCGAGATCCGCCAGAAAGGCCTTCCTCTCGTGATTCCCATGCATCCGTACAAACGTTTGCCCTCAGCAATTTCATGCTGCAGACTCGAGGGAGTTTTCTTCATTCAGACGCTCACGGTTGTCGGAATTCTTGTGCTATCTTATACTGTAATGTGGAAAGCGCAGCGGAGATAAATTTAATGCGTCTCTTCATGTAATTAAGGCCTCGTGATGAATGACTTGGCCATATATGACTGTGATTCTGCTGTACACCAGATTATAGCTCTTGTCTACAATGGTGATTTATAGCGCATCTCTCTGTGGTAGTGGAGGAAACATTAAACCAGAGCTTATCTGCTAAACCTACTGAGAGGCTAAGTCACTTGGTTGTAGTCCGTGGTGAGTCATGAGTGTATCACTGGCCTTGCTTCACTTCTCCTACCTGACTTCCAAGAAGGCGTTAAACACAAGAAAGATAAATGTGTATTTCAAGGTCTACCAGGAAATCGGACACTACTCTGAGTATTTAAAACAGAGGGCACTTAATTCAGGAAGGTGATGGCAGGGGATGGAAGGACTAAACAGCCAACCTGGGCTGGGAAGGCAGAGCAGAGCACAACCTCCAAAAACAGTAAGCCCCCTCGGGATGGAATGCGGGACGGAAGCAATGATTTCCAAACCCAGGGCCAGCACCGCCTGCTGGAAACTGGAGGCGCTGGGATCTGTTAAAAGACACAGCAGCCCAGACGCACCGCCCATTGGGCAATCCCAGCTGGAAGCCTGCTCCTTGGAGAGCCTGGGGACCAGCCTGGGGTGACCAGCCCCAGTACCAGGAGGGGACGACAGTGCAATACACAGAATGTTTGTGCCCCCTCCCGCTGCCCATTTCCTCTGTTTCAATGCTATTGCCCAATGTGGTGGTATTAGGAGGTGGAGCCTTTGGGAGTGATGAGGTCATAGGGCGGAGCCCTCATGAATGGATTAGCTCCCTCGTAAAAGACGCCCCGGAGAGCTCCCGCACCCCTCCGCCATGTGAAGTTATACTGAGAACGCAGCTGGCCATGAACCAAGACGTGGGCCCTCACCAGACGCTGAATCTGCCTGCACTTGATCTTGGACTTCTAGTCTCCAGACTGTGAGAGACAAATGCTTGTTGTTTACGCCTCCCAGGCTAGGGTATGTTTATATAGCAGCCCACACAGACAGGTACAAGAAATGGGAGCAAATTGACAAAGACTTGAGCCTTATTGAAGCTTACCTTGTAGGGAGACATGATAAACAATAAGCATTTTGTATCATTCGTAATTACATTGCACATTATTATAGTTTACATAATGATAATTTTATGCTGCATTGTTTAGACTTTAAAAGGGTAGTGAGTGTCACAGGGGAAAACAAGTTCAGCAGAGGAAGGGGGTCAAGAGGACTGGGGTGGAGGCAGTTCCCAGCCTTAGACGTGAAGGGCAGGGTGTGCTGACCTGACAAGCTTGCCTCTGAGCAAAAACTGGACAGAGGCAAGTGTCGCTTATGTGAAATTCTTTCCCCTGGTGTATTTCAGGCAGAGGACACTGCAAGGACAGAGACCTCAAAAGAAAGCAGGCCAGAAATGTTCCAGAATCACAAAGAACGAAAGAACGAAAGAACGAGACAGAGAGAGAGAGAGAGAGAGAGGGAGGGAGGGAGGGAGGGAGGGAGGGAGGCAGGCTATCATTCCGTTACAACTACTCACCTCGGTCCGTGTAGTGTGAAAGCAGCCATAGATGGTATGCAAATGAGTGGAAGTGGCTCATTTTTTGTTCCAATAAAACTTCATTTATAGAAACAGAAGGCAAGCAGTATTTGGCTCCTGGGCTCTAACTAGCTGGCCTTGTTTTAGAATCTTGGACCACCCGTAAAATTCCCTGACCTCTGCTCCGTGTAAGAGATTGTGGCCATGTACTCTGGCCGTCTGTGTGTCCAGGGACCCATGCTTCTGGACATTTTGAGCCGTTCAGTACCCGCCACCACCATCCCCAACTTCTGACCTGTAGGTTCACTTAATCTCTGAACTACAATGAGTCTTTTGAGCAGTTCACTGAAATAATATCATTCTTCTTGGTGTTTACGTACAAATCTTTCACTTCTGTGTAAGATTTTAATGCTAGCCTTTAACTTCAGGTTATTACAGATGAAGCCATGGGTGCATTTATTCTGCCTCCCAATTACTTTCTTCCTTCTACTAAATCCTTTTCTGCATTTTTGGTGTCTGGAGGGATGGTCTAATGCAACACGCATGGAATTTGGAGTACCTGGACCTGGGTTTGGATAACAGGTCCACACTTACCCACTGGGATTGGGCTTAACTTCTGTGAACCTTCATTTCCTCATCTGAATACTCAAATAATATTTCCTTTGCAGCCTAGTTAATATTAAACGATAACGCTAAAGTACCAAAGTACCAGACGTTGAAACAACTTAGGATTTCTTTCTTATTGTTTTAATTAATTTTTAAGGGAGTATAGTTGATTTACAATGTTTTGTTAGTTTCTGCACAGCAAAGTGAATCAGTTATACAGCAAAGTGAATAAGTTATACACATACATATATCCACCCTTTTTTAGATTATATTCCCATATAGGTCATTACAGAGTACTGAGTAGAGTTCCCTGTGCTACACAGTAGGTCCTTATCAGTTATTTATTTTATATATAGTAGCGTGTATATGTCAATCCCAATCTCCCAGTTTATCCCTCCCCCACTTCTCGCTTGGTAACCATAAGTTTGTTTTCTACATCTGTGACTCTATTTCTGTTTTGTAAATAGGTTCATTTGTACCATTTTTTTAGATGCCACATATAAGTGATATCATATGATATTTGTCTTTGTCTGACTTACTTCACTCAGTATGACAATCTCTAGGTCCATCCATGTCACTGCAAATGGTATTATTTCATTCTTTTTTATGGCTGAGTAACATTCCATTGTATATATGTACCACATCTTCTTTATCCATTCCTCTGTCAATGGACATTTAGGTTGCTTCCATGTCCTGGTTATTGTAAATAGTGCTGCAATGAACATCATAGTACATGTATCTTTCTGAATTATGGTTTTCTCCGGATATATGCCCAGGAGTGGGATTGCTGGGTCATATGGTAGCTCTATTTTTAGTTTTTTAAGGAATCTCCATACCGTTCTCCATAGTGGCTGTACCAATTTACATTCCCACCAACAGTGCAAGAGGGTTCCCTTTTCTCCACACCCTCTCCAGCATTTATTGTTTGTAGATTTTTTGATGATAGCCATTCTGATCAGTGTGAGGTGGTACCTAACTGTAGTTTTGATTTGCATTTCTCTAATAATTAGGGATATTGAGCATCTTTTCACGTGCTTTTTGGCTGTCTGTATGCTTTGGAGAAGTGTCTATTTAGATTTTCTGCCTATTTTTTGATTGGGTCGTTTTTTGGATATTGAGCTGCGTGAACTGTTTGTATATTTTGGAGATTAATCCCTTGTTGGTTGCTTTGTTTGCAGGTATTTTCTCCCATTCTGTTGGTTGTCTTTTCATTTTGTTTATGCTTTCCTTTGCTGTACAAAAGCGTTTAATGAGGTCCCATTTGTTTATTTTTGTTTTTATTTTCATTACTCTAGGAGGTGGGTCAAAAAAGATCTTGACGCGATTTATGTCAGAGAGTGTCCTGCCTATGCTTTCCTCTAGGAGTTTAATAGTATCCAGTCTTACATTTAGGTCTTTAATCCATTTTGAGTTTATTTTTGTGTATGATGTTAGAGAATGTTCTAATTTCATTCTTTTACATGTAGCTGTCCAGTTTTCCAAGCATCACTTATTAAAGAGACTGTCTTTTCTCCATTGTATATTCTTGCCTCCTTTGTCATAGATTAGGTGACCATAGGTGCATGGGTTTATCTCTGGACTTTCTATCCTGTTCCATTGATCTATATTTCTGTTTTTGTGCCAGTGCCATACTGTTTTGATGACTGTAGCTTTGTAGTATAGTCTGAGCCTGATTCCTCCAGCTCTGATTTTCTTTCTCAAGATTGCTTTGGCTATTTGGGGTCTTTTGTGTCTCCATACAAATTATAAAATTTTTTGTTCTAATTCTGTGAAACATGCTATTGGTAATTTGATAGGGATTGCATTGAGTCTGTAGATTACTTTGGGTAGGATTTCTTTCTTAACACATGTCAAGTCAAATAGAAGGCGCTGAACCCACCAGAAAATGCTAAGATTTGTGAAACCTCCAATTAATACTTTACTGTTTTCTAATATTTTCATAAAGTTCCAGTGACCTCTTAATTTGACTATTTATGAATATTATGCAAATAAAGCACATAAACTCTAAGTATATATTTAGAAGAGATATTCAACTAATTGGTTATTCTTAGGGAATACAAGATGTAGAGCAGGAAAACCACATTTTCTAAATTTTTGTTAAAATGTCCTACCAATATACAGTGACAGAAATAGTGAATAGCTCTATAAGGGCAGAGATTTTTAATGTAGTGAGATAGGTGACACTCACAAAACTCAAAATGTTTTAAGCCATTTACCAGTGCTTCATAAGTAGATATAAATACAGCTATAAGCATCGACATTATAATAGCATCATAAAAAGCGCCACACATTTTCTTTTATTCATTCCTCGTAGATCAACTTAATGTTCATGCTAGGCTTGGAAACCCAGCTAATAATCATCTACCAGCATCTTTATGTCCCAAGTTCCATTACATTATTTTGAACCAACAATTTCTTTTTCACTTAAATTTCACAGTTACTAGACTAGTCATTTACCATGAAAAATAAAAATCAATACAGTCAGTCAGTGTAATTGCAAAGTCTGGGATGATGGTTCCGTAATTGCTTTTAAACTACCTTCTAGAAATCTTGTGAGATTGGAAATAAATAATGGCCACACGCATTTAGAATAGAGAGAGAAAACGCAGCCGAGTCGTAACCAGGGTGGCAGTTGTAGTCCTACTGACTACAAGTAGAGTTGAGGTGTGTTCGAGGACCATATTAGAAATCACGGCATCGGGTTAAGGTTTTTGAAGAGAATTACCCTCTTAACTCATTTTTATAGCTTTATTTTACAGAGATATTCATTCCATTTTTCATCCTATAAAGGATTTTAACATCATAGGACGAATGTGGGTTCCTTTCTTATATTCTCTTCTGTCTTCATGGAAGGTACCAGGGTGCAGACAAATTCAGCTGGCCCAGAGAAGAAAGCAGTGCATGGCTTAAATGAGAATGACGCCGAGTGTGTCCTATGACGTCCCATGCTTGTGTGCACGGAATAAAGATTAGTGCATTTCAGCCTCACAACCAAGCTATGAGCAGGACTCTGCCCCCTAGTTCACAGATTCAAGAACATCTATTTTTACACATATTAACCTCTCTGAAATTGAGGTGGGGCTCCCAGCACAATCACAGCGTCTCACGGTCACCGGTGTCCAGACGGCAGGTGGGAGACGGTCATCTTCACCTGAACATTGTCATGGCCATCGTTCACTTCTGCTGGGTTTTGTGAACTATTGTTGCTACACACGCTGGTTCTCCGTGCCCAGCAGATGACACTAACGGTGGGAGAAGTCTCCAGCTCTCCCCTTTGAGGAGCGGCTGTCAGCGTGCTGCTGGGCTCCTGTCAGCGCTGAACACGGGATGCTCGGAGGTTTTGTGAATCTCCCACCTGATAGCCCCGTTTCAGGGCGGGTCACCGCTGACTCAGTGACTAAGGACGTGGGAAGGACCCAGCAAGCCGCCTCGCTTGCCCAGTGTGAACGGGGCATTCGGGGAGGCACCTCGGCTTCCCACAGGGGCTGCTACCCCTTGGCGGGAACCTCTCGCGCTCACTCTCATCACCTGAAGCAAAGCCCTTGGTTCCCAGAGTTTCCCCTAAGTGCCGGGGTCTGGTTCACCAACGGCTTGGCTGAGATGAAACGCAGCAGTGTCCACCGGGCTGCAGCGGCTGCCCACCCTCAGCACCAGCGAGGCAGGTCCAGAGGTGGACAGCACGCAAGGCCATTCTCACGGCTCTGAGCAGCAGCCGACGTGATGAACCCTGTTTTATTTTACTGATCCTCAGGGGGTTGCCACTTAGACACTCCAGACTTGACAGCTGTGATTCAACCCCGTGGCTCCAAGCAGGGCCCCTTCTCTGCTGAGAGACTGATCGCAGTAAAGCTACACCACCCAGGTGGTCCCCAGTGCTACCTGGTGATGGGTGACCTTGGCCCTGCAGCCCCCCCATCCGGACTCCTCAAGGTGCCCTCCCCTGCTTGCTGTCAAAGCGGTCATTGCTTTTGAACTTACTCAACACAGTGTCAAGTAGCTGGGTAGGCAAGTTCAACATTTAAAAAAAACCCTCATTCTTAGCATTCTTTGGAACTAGCAAAGTTCATTGGTTGAATATTTGTTGAAAAGAGAAGCTCATGCAATAAGGAAATGCAAACCGTAGGACTGAATATCATTGTCTAGAGTGATGTAAACATCTCCACCTATGAATAAGTAACCTCCAGAGGGTGGAGACTTTATTTTGTCTATGATTGCGACACAGTGTCTGGAACAGTGCTTGAGACATAGTGAGAGGCTCAGAGAGTCACTGAATGAATGGATATTCTTTAACTTGTTGCTGGACAAGTAAAATAGAAAACTAATCATGTGAAAATCATGAGGCGGCGGGAGGAGAGCAAATGAGAAACAGAAACTGATTTAACTGTACCCCTCTCCTGCCAGGCGGAGGAAAGGAGAGGGAGAGCAGGTGAATGCATGGTCTTCCCTCCCGGGGGCTACTTCTGGTCGCCGATTCAGGGGAAGAGGCCAGTCAGGTGCAGTCTGTGGGGGTGGAGCTGTGGAGCCCTTAGCTGGAAGTGAGGCTGTGGAAGGGGGCGCTAGTTACAACCTTCCAGTAGTTACGGAGAGGGAGAGAGAGAGGGATAGGCTTCTGTCTTCACAAGAAGTTTCACTGAGGCAACTTGAAGAGGGAGTGGAGTGAAGGCGGGGTATGAAACAATACAAGAAACGGAAAGCTTTTATATGGTTCACTTCTAATTCAAAACATGCAGAACTTCATTTTGAAATATTGTGTCTCCTTTTGGTTTTTTTTTGCATGGTTATATATTGTTGTTTTAATTGAAGGACACATTTGTTTATTTGTTTCGTTTTTCCTAGAAGTACTGCTTGGATATCCTCGATGTAGGAATTAGTCACATTGGTGGTTCTCAACCTAGGAAAGGTAGCAAAGATTGTCCCCCAGGGGCACGTGGCAGCGTCTGGAGACATCTTCGGTTGTCACACTGGGGAGAGGGTGCTACCGGCATCCAGTGGGTGGAGGCCAGAGATGCCACTCACCGTCCTACAGTGCACAGGACAGACCTCGCAACAAAGAAGGATCCTGTTCAAAATGTTAATGGTGCTGATGTTGAGAAATCATGAGTTTCCTACCATTTTCATCCAATTCTCATAATTTTTCTCAAATCTATCATTTGAATTCAGGGACAGAAATTCTCGTTGATTCTCAACTCTGGTGACATCAAAATCACTTAAATGCTTTAAAAATTACTGATACCTAAGCCACCCCAGACCATTAAATGAAGATGTCTTGAGTTGGGCCCTTGAGTTGGGCATCTGCATTTTTAAATCACTCGTGGTCACAAGCATTGAGCGACACGGATTTAAATGATGCAACGCAGGAAATTAAAACCACCAGAGTTGATTTACCTTATCTGTGTTTATAATATCTACAAATAAAATGATACAACTCTCCAGCTTAAATGAGAATATAATAGCTACCATTACTCCATGGCTTCCTACGTGCTTGCTTATGTTTTGTAAAAGGATTTTCTTTCACTTAGATATGGAAAAATGTGCATTAAAAATGTTTCCTGTCTTGTAAAGATAGATCTGGAATAGGATAAAAGTATTTACTTCTTTGTCTTGACATGTTGGTAGCAATGCTTAACTTCTAAGTCCTTTTTTTTTTTTAGTGAACATTTCAGTGACTTATTGGAGATGCAAAATAATGGTAATAATAATATAAGTTATAAAGTATTTTATGCTATTAGTGTGCTAGGCTGCAAGTCCAAATATAAGACCATTATAATTTCTCTATAAATAAAAACTGGAACATAAAATACCTATGGATTGATAAGTTTAAAATAACTTTTAGAATAATTGTGGTTTGGATTTAAACATTTTAGTTTTGGGTTGGATTATTCGTTTATTTACTTTCCTTTTAACTAAGTTTATGCTAGTGTGCAAGTGTTGTGTTTTTGTTTTTCTTCAATGCCCAAGACTTTTCCAGAGTTACTTATGAGGTTAGAAATAGAAGCAGACTTTCATGTATTAGGATTCTCCAGAGAAACAGAACTGATAGAAGATAGGTAGGTAGGTAGATAAACAGATAGACAAACAGATGATAGATAAATAGATTAGATACATGGATAACAGATAACTAGATGATACTGTAGATAGATAGATAGACAAATATGCTAGATAGATAGAGATAGCTAGGTAAGTAGATAGATAGATAGATAGATAGATAGAAGAGATAGAGATTTATTATAGGAATTGGCTCATGTGGTTATGGAGTCCAAGAAGTCCCACCATCTGTCATCTGCTATCTGGAAAACCAGGAAGCTCAGTGGTGCAATTAGGTCTCAGTACCAAGACCTGAGAATTCTGGGGCAGATGGCGTAGGTCCTGGTTTGAATCTGAAAGCCCAAGAACCAGGAACGTGACTGTGTGTGAGCAGAAGCAGAAGAAGAAGCAGAGAGAGAGAAAATGCCCTTCCCCTGCCCTTTTGTTCTGATCAGGCCCTCAGTGGATTGGATGGTGGCCACCTGCATTGGTGAGGGCCACCTTTATTCAGTCTACTGATTCATACGCTAATATCTTCCAAAGACACCCTCTCAGACACACCCAGAAATAACATTTTGCCAGCCATCTGGGCATCGCTTAGCCTAGTCAAATCGACACGTGAAATTAACCATCACAGTTCCTTTATCATATTAATAAATGGTTTCCCACTAACATGAAAAAGATCATGTTTGAAGAGAGTCTTTCCTAAAACTCACTCAAGTAATCCAAAAGATAAGTCTAACAAACACGGAGAAAACAATTCAGTAATATCATAGTAACAGAAAACCCTCAAATGGCTGATAGAAGGATTTAGGTTAGGTTAGGTTAGGTTACATCTGATATAGATACAATTCGGAACATATCTTTTCCTAATATTACATTACTTGAGACCTTCCCCAGGTGACAGGTCTGGGTTTTCCAGACATCACCAATCCATGAGTCTAGGGAAGCCTTTATTATAGTAGGAAGTATTTTCCTGGCTCGTGATGGTCTTTAATCCTTGTAGCTCTTCCCTTTTACATATATCCATACTTGGTCCCCACGTGACCTCATTCAGCCCGTGGTTTTGAGTATCATCTGTATGATGATGAGCCTTACAATTTTCTGTTAGGAGAGTGAAGAGGTGAGAAACAAGGCGTCCCCTATCAGTGGGCAGGCAGGAGGTGCACAGGAGACCATGCCATGGGCGGTGGTTGTTTAAACCCTGCAGTTCTCATAGTCTCCCAGTGAGTCAGTTCCCTGTCTTGCACTTTTTACCTTCTCATTTTTCTCACAGTCACGTATTGTCTTCCTAGGGACACGAAACAGTTCTACAAAGTCTGGAGCTATTGCATTCTCAAGGTCAACGTTCTTCAGTCATTTGAACGCTACCTTTTTGTTCCTTATTTTTCCCAAGAATAACTTTAGACTACTAAGACTTATTCTTCTCTGGCTTTGTACTCAGAAAAAAAAAGAATTGCTTTTTGACTCATTCTTTCAACAAGAATACATTTAATATTGCTCTAGAAGACCTGGGCCCTGAATTGCTGCTTAAATAAACATGTAGTATCTGGTACTGTGAATTTTACTTCATTTTATATATATATATTTATTTTTATTTATTTATTTATTTATTTATGGCTGCATTGGATTTTCATTGCTGTGCGTGCAAGCGGGGGGCTACTCTTCGTTGCGGTGCGCGGGCTTCTCACTGTAGTGGCTTCTCTTGCTGTGGAGCACAGGCTCTAGGCACGCAGGCTTCAGTAGTTGTGGCACGTGGGCTCAGTAGTTGTGGCTCGCGGGCTCTAGAGCACAGGCTCAGTAGTTGTGGCACATGGGCTTAGTTGCTCTTCGGCATGTGGGATCTTCCCGGATCAGAGCTCGGACCTGTGTCCCCTGCATCGGCAGGCAGATTCTCAACCACTGCGCCACCAGGGAAGTTCCCCCATTATATTTTTAAATTAAATTTCAGGAACATGGAGTTGGATGAATTATAATTCGTGGTCCAGACATTTTCACCATTTTCCAGATATGGTACCTTTTACGTATTCAACTAGCTATTTAATTAGTTATCCTTAAGAGTGTAATGGACACGAGAAAATCCCATTACCAACAACACAAACCAGGTCTTTTACAATCAACCAACCCTCTTGCTTTCTTCACTATAACCCTGCAATCTAGGTCAACTATCCCTTTTTCTTTCTTTTTAATGTAGATTTATTGCATATGTATGCTTACTAATTAATTTTATTCTACTCATCTTTAACTTTATGAAAAGGATATCTTGCCATACTAATTTCTTGGCAGTTCCTTTCACTGCCAAGTTGTTTTCAGTTTTTAAGGTTGATCTTTAACATGTACATCTCAGTAATTAATTAATTTGATAGCTGTATACGACTTCCTAATGTGTATGCATCTGCTCTTCCACTGATAGACATTTTGTTGGTTTCAAGGTCTTGCTAATTTGAGCTGTGCTATTATAAAACTTGCTTGCCTGTGGTTTTTGCAATACACATGCAATAGCTTCTCTTGGGTTGCCCGGGAGTGTAATTGAGGGATCAGCAGCTGTGTGAGTGGTTTGGTTGTTTACAGGTGATGTCTGGCCCTTTTCCCGAGTCATTGCATCAATTTACAGCCCCACCAGCAATGAATAAAAGCTTCTGTGGAGCCCCCTACTCTCTGAGAGGTAGCATGGACAGACTTTCAGTTGTAGCTGAGAGAAAGGGTGTAAAATTACATGTCCTCTGGTCTTATTTTAGATTATTTTTTTCCTGATCATCAATGATGCCAAACATCCCTTCATCTGCCTTTTAGAAACGTGTTTCCTCGTCTGCCTGTGCTTGTTCATAACTGTTGCTTAGTTTTCTTTTGGTCTGTTTATGCTATTTTTATTGATTTGTAGGAATTCACTCCCTGGTCTTCACGCTAATATTTTGTCAGTGGTGAAAATATTTTTCTTCCACTTTGTAATGAGTCTCTTTTCTTTCTTTAAGATGTTTTTGATGAACACGATGTCTTAATTTTTAATATAACTGAATATATCTTTTTTTAAAAAAGTGAATGCACTGTGTGTTTTATTTAAGAAATGCTTCTCTATAGTCCTGGATTTTCCTTTGATCTAACCTCTGATTTGTTCTTTCATGTCAGATGATGGTTTGAGGACTTCCTCACTTCCCCGGGCCTAATTCAGGTTTTGCTGGAAGGTAAAGCTGAAGCTTTGAGCTGGAAGCTCTCTCGCCTGGGACTGAGCTTCCGCCCCCGTTCCACATCTCTGACTCTGGGGGCAAATGTTGGTGCTGCATCCCAGCCCTTTGCCGCCCCCTGCAGGCAGCTGTAACCAGGGTTGCTGCACTAAATCAGCCAAATTGCATGCTGGGAAGCAGAGAGAAGGGTGTGGCCTGATGAATTTCCACTTGTTTCAGGTCTCAGTAATTTCAGATAATTCTTATGTGGTTCCTGAATCCCCACCTCATACTTTCAGAACCTCACATAGTTACAGGAATAAACTATTCCGGCGTCAAACATGTTGAATTCAGAAACAACATGGTCCGTGAAAAAAAGAAAGAAACAACACTTCACACTGTCGTTTATATGACGTTCTGGAAAAGAGAAAAATGGAAGGACAGAAATCAGATCACTGGTTGCCAGAGACTGGGAGCGAGGGCAGGAAATGGATACAACAGGGCCTAAGAGAACTATTCGTGGTGCTGGGAATATTCTATATCACAGTCATATTGGTGGTCACACAACTGCATCCTTTTTTAAGGCAAATTACGTCAACAATCAAATTGCTCATTTAAAATGTACAAATTGTATTTTATGTAAGTTAATTCTGTTTTTAGTAGATTTACCTCCATAAAGATGACGAAAAAGTAGAGTTAACTGAGGAAAAAATGTATCATTTAACTCCCCAACGATCAAGTTTTATGCAGCAGGTACCTAAAGAGGTGTGTTTAAGATCAGGTAGAGTGTTTGAGCAGGTGTAGAAAAACGGCTCTGGTGTGCACATCTGCTGTGCGAGTCCCTTTTGGATAACATCGGAGGTTTGACAGCTCGTCTTGGATACCCTGGAGAGGCAGATGGTCGTTGTACCTGGGCATTTGCTTTTCTCTTTAGTCTGTCATCATTTATATATTGTCAAATAAGCTGTTTTGAGAAATCCTATTAGAAAGTGGACTTCGTTTTCATATTCAGAAGCTCATGTTCCTTTCAGAAGTCATTTGAAAATCATCTTTACCTTTCCATTAGTGGGAACTGACTCCTCCAAACTAAAGATGTATTGCTCTAACACAGTGGTTCTCAGCTGGGAGTCATGGAGGGGACGCACGGAGCTGTCGGGAGACAATTTTGTTAGATACGATTGTGTGGGGATGGGGTGTGGATGCTACTGACATCTAGTGGGTGGAAGCCAGATCAGCTTCCCATGGTAGAGGAAGCTCCCCGCGGCAAATTATCCCCAAATGTCAATAGCGCTGAGGTTGGAAACCCTGGTATAAAATGTATACTAAAGGAGTAGTTAAAAACAAAAGCAAAACGTACGTTATAAATCCATTGGTTAATACTGTGAATGCTATATTTACCTTGCCTAGTTTGGGCACTTTTTATTAACTGAAGGTCTTTTCAAAGTATTACTTCAGAATAATCCTGGGAGGTGGTTTCTGTTACAATATCTGTTTTGCAGTGGGAAGATACGGGAACGCAGGGAAGGGAAGGAATTTGCCGAGGTAGCACATCCCTCGTTGCCCCTGTTGAGATTTTAACACCAGGTTGATTCCGAACTGGTATTTTTCACCCCTTCTAGTCTTCAAACTACATCATTTCTCACAGTCCCTTAGCATCTGAAGAGGCAAGTATGAAGTCATAACTGTATAATTTTTACAGTTACAGCTATAATTTCAGTTAATTATTTGGCAGGGAGGGAAAAATCTCTATCTAGGGTCAAAAGTCTTTGGTATTAAATTAACATTGATTAACATTGAACATGTGCACCTAATTCTCTGAAAGCAGCAAGGGGCTTAGATCACTTTCATTTCTTTCATTGTTCGTAATGCCAGGAGGCAGTAATTCACTTAGTGAGATCCTGCTAATGTGACAGAGTCAGCCAGATCTCAGTGATCCCAGACTCCTCTCAACCCCTCTTACTATGTATCAGTGACCCAGGTACACGTCTGCCGCTATGGTTTCTCTCAACTGAACACTTTCCCTAGCACGGTCCTCACATATGAAAAACAGTACGAATATCATTATGTCGAACATAAATTTCTCCAGGATGACTGTGGTCTGTGACCATCCAAAAGGGTAGCTACTAATTATTTGCAGGAGAAGAAAAAGAAACGCATTGAAAGTTCTTTTTGAGCTGAGAAGTTGTTGCATGGTCACCAAGGACCTTCTCTACATGATGCAACATCCAGGACTGTAAGAAAAATGTTCCCACTAGGAATCCCGCTTAAACACTAGGGGAACCCCGTGTACCATCTTTGATATCCAGTTCTTGTCCCTCTGTGTCCCAGAGAAGCACAGATTGCTAAGAAAACGGAGCACACAGAGCAAAGTAGCCTTGGCATTCCTCGTCTGGAGCTCGAAGTCAACCTTTTGTGTGAGAGGGAGTGTGAGCCTGTGAAGAGGGGTGGGCAGGAGAAGCAACTGTATGGAGAGAGGAGGGAAGGGAACGACCTTTGATTTCGGATTCCTGGAAGCACCCAAAGGCAATCAAGGGCAGAATATCGTCCAGCTGGTTCCTGTTAGCCACTGTAGAACATCCTGGAAGTAAACCGAAACGTTTTTGTTCTTTGTTTTGTTTTGGTGCTAGGGGACACTTTTTTTTTTTTAGCCCCTGCAGATCCAGAAGAGAAGAATATTAATTCCGACTTTAGTTACATTCATCAATCTATTTCCCTCGGTCCCAGGGTATCACAGTGCTTCCCTCAAATTCTTCAATGTGTTTATCTTCATCTCTTGACTCTTGGTCCATCTTGTGTAAGGTGGCCAGTGAGCGATGAAAGGCAGTTTCTGGGTCTTCTTTCTGTTTTGCTAACACTGAAGATAAAGGCTGTCAACTTTATTTGCTTTAGTTTCCCCTGGTGTTGAGTTTTATTCACCTAAGTCTCATATTCTAGGAAATCTTAACAAGCAAGCAATGCGTGAGCTGCAAAGGTGTGTGGAAAAGGAGCTACTTCAAATAGAATTCACGCACAGGCTGCCTTTGTCATTGAGTTCTGTAGTGAATAGCTTGAGAAGTGCTTCAAAGCTGGGAAAAAAATTCACTTGAAGACAGCTGTGCTCATTTCCCTAGTTTAGTTCAGCGTGACTGTAGTTAAGGAGGAAAGCTTTCCTGTGTTGAAGTCCACCGTGGAATTAGTCTAGTTACTATTCACTGAGAACGTTGCATGATTATCCCAGTCAGACTGATGCCTTAAAGTTGACGTCCTCAAATTAGGTTATCAAACAGAGGATTCTGTCGACTGCCGTCATGTTTTATGTAGATGGCCAGCATGTGGCGCTGTTTCCTGCTAAAAGTTGCCTTTTTCCTTTTCAGAAAGTTCTCCGAATCCATGGTATTTACTTGGCTCAGTGGAAATTTCCATGGGCTGAACAACATCAAAGAACAACCCCACTTCAGTCTCTCAACAGAATAGAGCTTCAGTTTTCTGAGGAGCACCTGTGTAGGCTTCTTTTCATGTTTAGGAATGAAACTCAGAATAAAAGTATGATTATTTGAGCTTCATTTTAAAAAGCAAAAAAAGTCTCATTTTTACAAAATTTTAAATATGAATTTTACTGCACCATTTATTATTCATTTGCCATGAAAAGCAGGCCCTTCAGCAGTGAGAAATGAGGTTTTTAGTTAAAGTTATCTCATTTAAGATTTGGGATAAAATTATATAATTTAGATTTCTTGTAACTTGCTTATGCTTCTCAAAATGTATGTTTGGGGGCAAAGTGGTAATATTTTGGTCATGTCAAGAACCTGAAATACACAAGTTACTTTTTATATTTTAGTGTCCACCATTTGGCCGTTACGTAGTATTTCTTTTCCAGCTATTTATATGTTTTTCAGTATCTACAGCTTATATATAAAATCAAATGTGAGAACCCTAACTCTTTCTGGTTGCTCACTGTAGTGTTGCTAACATTAAAATTTGTGTAAAATTAGTTAATTGCCTGGTCTTTGGGACAAGTGTTCAATTCTACTGACATTGAGCATTCTTTGAAACCACTGGGTTTTAAAAACCCAGTGTTCCTTGCATGGGCAGCAGCTGTTATGCTCAATAAGACACTAAAATCAACAAAAGCCCTCAAATAAGCTACAGTTAAAATTTCCTGGGGCTGAGAGGGTAATGCATTTACAGTTGAACATCACCATCACCATACAATTGATCCCTGAAACATAAACATGCACACGCTCCTATACATTTTTTTAGTATTTAAATTTTAGTAATTATTGCAGGCACAGAATAAAACTTTAGTGATGACTTAATCTAGAACAGGCTCTTAGCATGACTGCAGAACAGGTACCAAACAAATTTAACACTAATTGATGGATTGATGGTGACTTTGGGGGAGGGAAGGGAAAAAGGGCAAGGAGACAAATTCTTGAAGCGTGGTAGTAGCTTGAAATTGTGATATTTGACAATTCTTTGTATATTTTGCAGAAAAAAGTTTAAATTTTTCATTAAAATATTCTTCACACAAAAGTAATCCAAACACATTTCTGATACTTCTTAGTAATATCTTAGTAAACATCGAGATAATTAAAAATAATACCTTTAAACCTGTGTATACTGCAACTGAATTTTTATAATGTTGCTGAAGAGGAACGTCTTGTAAACTAAAATGATCTCCAAATAGGATATTTACATTGCAAGACGAAAAAAGCAAGCAGATAATTGCAAATGGATATGCGCGTCCTTCTCCAAAAAGCTGAGTGTATATTCAGTGACCCAATGCAAAAAGCTATAATTTTCATTTGTAAGTGATTACATTTGCCATCAGGGAACAGATTGGTACAGCGCCATAGAGGTTCACCCCATCCTTACCTGAAATCATATTACAAAGGATGCAAATCTGATATTTAGACATGCAGTTCTTAACTGCATCCGAGCTCCCCATTTCACTTTGTTTTTTTTCCTTTTTTTTAAGAGCTCTCTCTATGTTCCCTGGATCATGAAGTTCAAAGCTGAGCCGACGAGAGTTAAGTCTGGAGGAGGGGGAAAGCCAAGTTGAGGAAGAGATCTGGAAGAGTCCGGCTACCAAATTCTGACAACTCCGCAGGCAGGTGTAGAGGTGAGTACAGGCCAAGGCTCTAGCATGGCTCGCTTCTTGGTTTTTCTCAAAATGTTAATTATTAAAAATTAATTTTAATTTCTCTGGATGCTAACTGCAGTTTCTGAGAGAAGATGCATGTTATTGCATCATCCAGTGAAAGCAAGTAAAAGGAAACTGGGCACCATATGCGAGTTCCCTGCCCTCATGTCACTGTCCCCTATAACCCATAACCAGTGACCACGGACCACACTAGGTTTAAAACTCATAAATGCCATCGAACTGAAGTATTGGCCTTCTCCAGTTTTAGAGTAAGCTCTCAATTTGCTTTTCCAAGAGGGGAATGTCAGAGAAAGATTGTGTTTGCTTCCTTCACAGTTTATCCTTATCGAATGCAGCTGAAAAGCCTTTAAAGAGACAAGCCGCCGGCCCCCAAAAATGAGTCTAAGAGTGTCTTGGCTAAACGTTTTGGAAAAAATATAGCAATATGATTATTAAGAAGTAGATAGGTGTGTGCAATCTATATCAACACACACACCTAAAAAAGGTACTCTAAACAAAATGAAGTCATAGATGCTACTGAAATCAAAGCTTCCACTCATTTTAAATGGGGCACGTGTTTTCTAAATCAGTTCTCTCTCAAACCTGTCCGTGGCTCACGTGCTCTAGGATCAGGAGGTGTTGTTTCGAAGCTGAGATTCCAGGGCTGCCTCACCTCAGATGTGCTTACTTAGAATCTCTGCACGTGGAGTCTTGGAGTGCACCTTTAACAAACCTCTCAGGGGCCTCTTATTCTCTGCTTAAGAAAAAAAAAAAGAAAAAAGTATAAAAAGGAGAAGAAACTGATAACCTAAATCAATTGCAAGGAAGAGCATAGATAACTTTTTGGAAACTGGGAATGGGGGCCTGGTTCTGTGTTTCTTCTGTAACCTGACTGAGATGGACCACACGTCCTGGTCCAACTGTGTTCATATACGTAGAGACAAGAGTCAATTAAGGCCCTTTTCTACTCTCTTTAATAGATGGGTGTTTTGTCTATTTAAGTCCCACTGCAGTCAATATGAGGTTCATTTCCTCTCCAAATTCAGACCGTGAGGTCCAACGTGGCTTTGAGGAAAGACATACTAACTTTCTTACTAAGGCACCTGGACGAGTCCCACCCACCCATTTACCTGTCATTCCTTCCCTACGTACTTCTGTTTCCCCTCTCATGTGGTTGGTCTTCAGGAACGTAGGGTATGGCTTACCCAGTCATGTCAAAAGTTAGGGAGTCTCTGTACCAGTTCAAAGGGTGAGCTGCGTAATAGTTGCGCATATGTGAGCAGAATACAAGAGCAGATTTTGACTGTTCTTCTGACTTTACCAAAATGCTTCCCTTTTCAAAGTTACTTTAAACTGCAATTAAAATAAATAACATGAAAAAAAGCCAGCATAATCACAGAAGATGTCTGTGATAATTCTAAAAGAAGAAAGCAATATAACCGCAAGTATTATTTTAACATATGCATAATAAAGCAGGCCTGTATGTTTAATCCTAAGCTTTTTGTGCAGCTCACTAGATGTTCTTTTGTGGTTTATCATAAAATGCATTTATTCATGGAAATGAATGTTATGTAACCCCTATAAGCAGAACACACGTCGCTTTTTAAAAAAATGCAGCGATCCCTTTGAGGACATTGAGAAGCTGCTGTAAAAGCCCAGCACGCTTGTCCCTGTGATTTCACCTTCTAGAATATAAATTTCATGATCTAACGTGCAGAGTTATCAATGAAAGATACCATCAGAAAATATAGGCATCATAATACCCTTACCTTCATCAAGACCAGGTATTTGCTTAACTTCAAAACTCAGACCCTGTGGGAAGGAGGCACTGCAGCTCTTGGAAGTGTTTTTAGTCATTCCTGAATGAAAGCGATAACATTCAGAAGACAGTCCCTGTGTTTAGCTGTCTCTCCTCCGTTGGTTGACCCGAGGCTCAGTGCGCCTTCCTGCTTGGGGTCACCACGGTTAGCTTCTTTGCTCTTAGTCAATACTGAGTATGTTTAACATTCTTTAAAAAGATTTCCATCCACAGTTCTGAGCATCTTTGAAACAAACTTATGAGTTCACGTGAGCCCATGTCTACATTTTTTTATGTTTCCGGCTCACGTGCAGCATCGTCACGCTAAAAGCTACAGGTGCCGCCGGCTATGTAATTCGTGGGACCTAGGGCGAGATGCAAATTCGGGCGATGGTGTTGAAAATTAACATCAGCGTTGTGACGCAAGAGCATTAAACAAGGTATGGATCCTTCCAAGGTCAGACACCCGCCAGGCCAGCTCTGCCTACAGAACCTTTTGAACAAAACAACGCTGGTTTTTACAACTCATTGGGAAACACGCTAAGCAATTAATTTTATTGGCCTTGCTGATGTAAACTCTATGAAGAAATATACATGTAAGCTGATGTAAAGGAAACATGGGTATAATAGGATAACTGCAGATGGTTGTTGTTACCGTTGAACAGGAAGATCTCAAAATCGCAGAGTGGAAAATCTGCAGAATTTTAGGGGGACAGGATTGGAGGTTGGGAAAAGCCACGGGCTCTGTGGGAAGAAGACCCCAGCTTTGCGCGGTATCTTTGAGCAGGTTGTGTGCATCTAGACGCTCTAGCTACGCTTAGTGGTGCGTTTAGGGAGATACCGCGTCTTGGAATGTGCGAGTGCAGTTCTGCACGAGAACGTGGCAGCGCCAGTTCACGGGAGTATCCGTCAGTTGCCCCGCATCCGAACGAGTGTGCGTGAGTCTTTTGGACTCTGTTGCGTTACATAAGTATCCCCAAGTTTGGAGCACAGCCTTCCTCACATCCCAGCCCTCTGTAGGCTCTCCTACCGGCAGGGGGCTGGAGCACAGTCACTTCCCAGTGGAGCTCAGGGCAGTACAGGGCTTTGTTAGGGCTGGTGTAGCATAGATGCTGCTGCGTCTCTTCCTCTGGTGGGGCCCTCGCTGGGGATGGAGAACGCGTGTGGTGAAAGAGCATTGGAAGAGAGTACAAGAGGGGACGGGGCAGCAATTTTGCTGCTGAAAAGGCCAAATCAAAAGACTTGGGCCAAAGACAAGGAGAAGAGTGTAGGAAAGGTTTGTCTTGAATAAGTCACTCAGGCTGGGCAGGTAGTGCTTACTAGAACAACACACACCTGAGGAAACCAGGGGGCGGGTAGTGCTTACTAGAACAACACACACCTGAGGAAACCAGGGGGCGGGTAGTGCTTACGAGAACAACACACACCTGAGGAAACTGGGGGGTGGTCTATGAGCTGCCAGCTCAGATCGGTTTCCACGGGACAACAGGAAGGAGGGAAGGAAAGGATTGGAGGAAGGTCTGAATGGAGGGAGGAAAAAGAGAGGGAAGTAGGGAGGAAGAGAGGAAGGGAATGAAGGAAAGAAAGAAGGAACGAGGGAGGGAGGATGAGGGACGTGTCAGTCAAACGTCCCTGCCTGGCCTCTGTCTCGCCTTATTACACCCACCACAGTCCTGTCACTTAGCTCTTTCCCACTCCTCGGGAAAAGGGAAATTCAGATAAGCGAAAGCATGAGCGGAGCTGAGCCCGGGGTAGGAACCGGGGAGAAAGCCCAGCTTAGGGGCGCTCCGTCCTTCCTTAGCCTGTTCCCATGCCCTTATGGGTGCCGAGGCCCTGCTGCCCGAGACAGCGCCTCACATCCAGGCCCGGGCTTGCTCGCACCTGACGTTCACTGGATGGCGTGGGGGAGGGGGGGCTGGAAGGAGCGCAAGCGGACCGTGGGGGAACCTGCGTGGGAGCGGACCACCTGGAGAGGGGCGCACGGCGGCGCTCGGCCGGCATCCCCCTGCGCTAGAGCTCGCGGCTCGCTGCCCCTCAGACCTGCCCACGGCCCTCCGCCCGCCCCCCGTCACTCACTTCCCTTCCAGCCAATGGCGCGGCCGCCTGTCACCCTCACCCCACCCCTGGAGGCAGAGCGGGGAGGGCCTTGGCAGGGAGGGCGCGGGGCCGGAGTTGAATGATTGAACTTTCCAGCGGAGTTGCGGCGGCCGCGAGGTTCCCGGCAGTGCGGCCCCGGCGCGGAGCTGGGAGCCTCGGCCAGCGCCCGGCGCCCGCGCCCCCAACCCGCAGCCATGGTGCCCGGGGCGCCCCTGACCCTCTGCCTCTGGCTGGCGGCCTCCGGGGGATGCCTGGCGGCCGGCTCCGGCGCGACGGCCGCCCGGCGGCTGGACGAGTCGCTGTCGGCCGGGAGCGTCCAGCGCGCCCGCTGCGCCTCCAGGTGCCTCAGCCTGCAGATCACGCGCATCTCCGCCTTCTTCCAGCACTTCCAGGTATGAACCGCCGCCCGCCCGGGTCCTCCCCGGCGCTGCGGGCCGCGGCGGGTGCGCACGGGGCGCGCGCCTCCCAGCCTCGCCGCCCAAGCTTCTCGCCCAGCTCAGCCGGCAGATCCGTCTTTCCCTCCGCGTGGATTTTACAGTCTGGGTGCGCGAACCCTCTTTTCCAGCACCGTCCCTGCTCCCGAAAGGAAAAAGAAGCCTGCGGCATCTTTACCTAACTCCCTTCTTCCGAGGGGGAAACGAAAGGCGGTTTCTCTGGGAAGGGAGAGCAGTTGTGTGGCTTCCAAGGGTGGGAGTGTGGGTTTGTTAGTTGCCCGGGACTTCCGCGCGGGACTGCGGGCTGGTGGCGAGTCCCGCAAACTCCGGGGCGCTCCGGGCCCTCGGCGCGGCGGGCACAGCGAGCGAGGCCGGGAGGCGCGCACCGCTGCGCCCGGGGACCCGCGCGACGAGCCCCGGCCCCGCAGGTGCCCGCGGGAGGACACTTTTGTCTCTTTCGAGCTTTGCTTTCGCCCTCGGCGGGCCGAGAGCTCGCGGCCCACCCTTCGAGCCCCGGGCGGGGCACTTGGGCCAAGTCGTGCGTTCCAGCGCGTTTGTGTTGGGGCCCGGGGAGGCGGTGGTGATGGTAGCTGTGCGCGCCCCAGTTCGGAGCCCCAGAACTTCCAGGTCTCGCCAACGAATGGCGTGGAGAGTAAGGGAAGGGATGCAGGGGATACGGGACTTGGAGGCGCCGTGTTTGGATGCTCTGAGCGGGCTCCCGGGGGTCAGTATCTCCCCCAGTCCTCGTAGGTTCTGTCGGCTTGAGGGTAGGAGAGCTTGTGGGAGGGTGGGTGTTGGGTGTGTAGAAGGTTCAGAGAACGGCACGCTTGGTGCTGTGGATGGCCGGGATCCTCGGGCGGGGGGGGTGATGGAGGGCGCCACAGAGGGGAGGACCCCCGCGGGACTTGCTCAGGGACACTGGCCGAGGGTGGGCGCACGGGAACCGCTCCCGGCCCCGACCGAGGCGCGCGCCACAGCTGCCTTCCCCAGCTGACCCGAGTGCGCGCACTCTGAAACCATTCACGCAGATAACCGAATTCCTCTTGTCTGCCCTGGTTCTCGCCCTCGCCTTTTCGTCTCTATCCTTAGTTGCTCACCTGCTCCAAAGTCCCAGCTTCTCGCCGCAGGGAAAACTGCGGAGGCCAGAAGGAGACCGGGGCTCCTGGGTGGGGTTCTAAGCCGAGCCCTCTGCCCTTGAGAAATAAACTGGGCGTCTCTTCCACTCGGGCGGGATACATGGGCCTTCCCAGAGGCCCTGGGAACTGAGCTGCGACAGGAGGCCATCGTAATGACCGTGGAGTTGGGGACGAATCTCCGAAGTCTGAAGCGATGTTCATTCTGGCGTGAGAACTCATGAAACCTCGCGCCGAGTGGCACAAGGAGAACTAAAAGTTGGAATCTTCAGAGAGTGAACCAGCTGGCGAAGTTTGCATGCGCCTGAGTGCGTGTTTCTCTGTGTTCTCAAAGAAGCGACATCCGGTGGGTGTCAGAGAACTCGGCGCGCTCTGCTGTCCTCGTGGGTCTTCAGGGAAAGGGAAAAGGGAGTGTGGTCTCGTGCGCTGAAATTACGCGGACATCCTGGAGAGGGCCCCTCCCCAGCCCCCTGGTTTCCAAACCGCCGGCCCTGCGCTCGCAGCCAACTCTCCCGAGGAGACGCCACACTCTTGTGTAAACGACAACAGAAAACAAAACGAACCGGCAGCCTGTTCCCAGGGAGAAAGAGTGTCTTTTCTTTTTCTTCTTTCCTTCCTTTCTTTCTTCTTTCTTTTTTTAAATTGAATTGTCAGTTGCTGTAATTTATTTGTTTTACAGTTTCAGCGGCTAAAGAAGCAGTTTAGATCGAGCCAATTCCCGTGAAAGGCTTTTCTTGTGGTCTCTTGGCATGATTTCTCTTCGGAAGAAAAACTGCTGACAGAATACACATTGCCAGACAATCCTGATTACATTTTAATTAGCTGGGTGAAATAAGCCGCAAATTACTCAGGACTTAATAACTGCTGTTTTTGCAATCAATTGCAAAGCCATTCTTGGAGGTTTAACCCTAACCTGGTAATGCCTATCTAAATTGCAGGGATTAAGCGTTCTTAAGATTTGAGAAGACAGAAGCACACACTCCTTAGAAAGCTGCAAGCTTCCCTGCCCCTCCCCCTTTTTAAATAATTGGAAGGATGCGGAGGGATCAGCCTGGGGGCAACTCATTACGCTGCACGTGGGATTTATTAATGGCCGGGAGAAGCTGGGCTGGCGGAAGGGTTCGGAAGAGCCCCTTCTATCAGGGTCACCCCACCCACCTGTGCAAGTAAACCGGAGCAGAAGGCTGTTTCTGGAGCAGGTGCGGGTTCCCAACTTCTCCTGCACAGTTCCCGGCCTCCTTTAAAGGAGCTGCCAGGGCCAGTGACCTGGGGTAGCAGGCCTGCAGAGAAGGCTGGGGTCCAAACGTCTCCGCCCCGGTTCTGCACACTCGCCAGTGCCTCCCAGCCTTGCAGCTCGAGGCTGGAGGTGGATGGAGCGCACGCGTGCCTCCACGTGGGTGGGGCTAGATCGGCTTCACTTGTCAGTCATGTGGCTGTCAACCTTGCCTGATGGCACGGGGGACTCAATACTGATGCTTGGAAGTGGGTGTGGTGATGGGGATACAGGAGTGTCCGTATCCTGAACGATCTGCCCACGGTCCCCGACCTGAAGGAGCTTAGGATTTCATACTGCAAGGGAGATGGATTCTGAACTGAATCATTGATTTCACCACTGAGGGCTGCCTCTCATTTGTGAAAAGCAGTAACAGGTAGCACCTCACAGGTTGTCAGTACCCGGCTCCACGATGCCCTGCGCAGGGCATTTGGCACGTTGCCATTTCAAGTTCACACGTGTCATGCGTGCACGTGGCTAAAAGCCTGGCAACGGAGGCGGTTGGGAAGGGCCTTTCCTCAGTGAATGCAGCTGAGGTCAGAGCTGTGGGGTAAGGAGCAGGGAGGCAGGCTCTGGAGCTGGGCAGATGGCGCTCTGCGTCAGGCTTAGCCACTTGACAGATACATAGCTTGGGGAAGATCACCTTCCTGAACTTCCAGCCTCTCGTGTGTCCAGTAGGACACCTGCCCAGCCAGGTGGAGATCATAAAACCTGTTGGGAATAATGAAAGCGATGGTAATAAAGGGGTCACCGTTCTGGGGGTCTTACAAGTCTGTCTCATTTCATCCCCACAACCGTCATACAAAGAAGGTACCGTTGGTGTCCTCCTAAGAGCTGATGAGGACCGGAGATGCTGAGACGCTAACAGATGGGGGACCTGGGTTCCCAGCAAGGACAGCTACAGGTTTGGGATTTGTTCTTATTTTTAGGATTTTATTGGTTAGTGGTTTAACTTCAGAACTGGCTGCCTATTTCTTAGGCCGCAGCGCCAAATGGAAACATGTCGTCCATTATTCAGAGAGCGAGAAGTGTTGTCGATGGAACTAAAATATAAAACTTGTTCTTTCTTCTGTGATCCTTCTCTTTTGGAATTTGCTATCCAGTGCTGTTCTCGGTAAAGCATAATTGAAACATGAAGTCATTCGCGTGGAGCTCACTGTTCATCTTTCTCTTGTGCACTGCCAGTGTTACACGCAAACATCAGAGCATTTCACTTGTATGTGGAAGATCACCAGCAGTACACAGTTTTGATGTCCTGGTTCATCCCTGGAGGAAAAAGTGGGGACCAGACTCAGGAAGGTGGGAAGGAGGACACGAGGACCCCCAAAGTGCCCTGTGTAGGGTGTGCCCAACGGGTGCCCCACAAGGGGATCTCGCAGGACATGTGTAGACCGTCACGGGCACCCGGGGTCTGGCGAGCGCATACGCTTGCTCAGGCATGGCCCTTGCCCAGTGCCCTGCTCTACCAGCTGCTGGACCAGCGCGCTGCACTTTGTTCTAGCCGCATCCTCAGGAAGCTGAACCAGGGCTCTCCCCCTCCGACGCTCAACCCATAGCAGATGGTCAGCCCCCAGGTGTGCTTAGATCTGCTTGCCAGATGCAATTAGCTACCTGCATTAGGGACGGGCAATAGGCTTGTTCCCGTGGAGTCTTGGGCTGTGGCTGGCCATCCACCAAACACGGTATGATGGTCCCAGCCTGGGCCGGGGACAGCCACCACTAAATTCTGGGACACATCAACGCATGCACGCGCCACCCTGACCCTCCTCGTGCCCACTCTCAGGCCCCTGCAGAGGGTGACAGTGATTTGGGGGTGAGGTGGGGGAGGCTGGGAGGGTTGGGGTGCCAGTGGGCCAGGGAGTGGGCCGCGGAGAATCTTCCCTGGGGAGGAGAGGGGTGAGGAGAGGCGGCATCATGCATGCCGGAGGCTAGAACATGCTCCCATATCCCCTCAGACTGCACGTACCGAACGCAAACTCGAAGATAAGATCTTTGAGGATTTCAACATGGCGATCTCGGCACATTAACCCTCAGGTGCAGGGCCCCTTCCGAGCGAGGGCCACGTGCACTGGTCATTTGTCCCTGAAGCTGGCCCCGGTTTGGGTTTTTTAACCCTTGGAAGAGGGTAGGTTAAGCCCACTTGTCCTGGTGGTTCTCCATAGTCTGTCCATCGTGTTCAAGGGTACAATGCTGACGTGCTCCCTTGGGAATAACCCGCCGTGCACTTGTTTTCTCAACCTCCCTAGAAGATTAAAGAAGAGGGAAAACAGTGAAAATGTGCCTGAAATTAGCTCTGTCTCTTTTTGGGTGACTCTCATTTAAGTTGAGAGTGGCCTCCTCTTCTGTGCTTGTTGGGACATTCAGGGCAGAGACCCTGCCTGTCTCGCTAGGTTCCGCTCATCATGGCAGTGATGGATCTGAGTCCCAGAGCCTTGCAGATAGAGTCCTTCCACTAAATATTAGCAGACCTGCAACCTGCTCTTTCTCTGCCTGAGTCTTCTCAAAGGAGGCTCAGTAGAATTGGGCTTGAGGAAAAAGAGTAGCCCACGTGTAATAAAATAGGAAGAGTGCGTCTATTTCTTTGCCAGATTTTGGGACCGGAGGGGAGAAGTGGGTGGAATCTTGTTGGAAGATAAGTAGCAGGTTGCTGGCAGCCTTGGTCCTAGGGCTCTAGAATTTTATTAGCGTTAAGAGATTCCAGCTTAATGGGACATTATTCACTCTCCAAACTACTGCTGATAGACTCGTGTAGGTAGCTGATTAGAGATCAGAGGCTTTTTTCTAGCAGTAATTGGAAGCTGTTTGTTTTGGCAAAAGAGAGAACTAAGCTGGCGATTAGCTCGTTCTGCTTAGACGACTAGCCTCTCCTCTCAGAGAAAGTAAACAAACAATTAGCGCATCAGAAACCTTCAGCAGCCACAACCCTGCCCCAGGCGCGCAGAGTTTTGGAGGAGCGATTCTTTGGTGGATATACTCAGCTGTGGTGTGTCCGTTTGGCCTGCCGTGAGGTTGAAGTTATACGCTAGAAAGTCTCTGGGAAGAGAGGCCATCCTCAAGTTTGACCTTTGTATTTCCTGGTCTGGGTCACTGGACCTCTGGCTGTGTTTCTAAGAATTTCTGAATTTGACCCAAACGAAACATTAGGTTATTCATGGCAAATTTTCATGTTTTTAATACAGCATTTTTCCTTGAACCGTGATTCACAAGTGTATCTTATTGTGACTATTACAGAACATGGAGAAAACACGTTAGAAAATGCCGACTTATTTATTTCTTTGTGCACTGTACTATTAGAGGAGAAATAAATTTATGTATCTATATGTTTATATATTGAGTATAGTATATATTTATATATATTTCAATATATTAATAAAATACATACATGTATGTATGTTTGGAGACCTACATTTAAAAGTTAATGTTGTTGGTTTAAGCATTCCCACCCTAATAACCTCCTAACTTATAATTTTTTAATGTTTTTATGAAATAGATTCATCAGATTTCACTGTATAACCTACCTGGGTATGTTACAGCAAATGGGCATAAAACTTGCAGGCTACGTAAAGAAACGTATCAAAGTGTCAGTGGGCATTGATTGTATTCGCGCAGAAATGGAGAAGTTCCTACGTGTGAGTTGCTATTGCCTTCCGGAAATCTGACTCTTACACGGTTTTGAGGGTTGGGCTTGGGACAATAAACAGTGAAGCGTATCTGTATTATTGAGAGGCGTTTTTTATATGCGCAACAGTACTGGTGAAAATAACAAACGCCCTGTTGGAATGCTTTGTCAAATTACCCCATAACTCATACTGTTGGTGCAGTGTCTGAGCTCCAAGTCCTTTCGAGTGCTGAAGCCAGCCACCTTTCAACATTTCCACTCACCCTGCACTCCATATTTTGAAAGTATGTTGTCTATCAACATATGGCCTTTATTAAGTATGACCTAGTTTTTCCTCTTCACATTAATCAAAGATATCCATAACTCCTTCAAACTTCAGATCAGCGTGAGGTCGCCCACATTACCACAGTAGACTGATAAAACTGACATTCTTGACATTTTAGTTATTTTTTGTACCACCTATCTTAGGAGAACGTGTAATTTGTTTCGGAGTCTCTGAATATTGGAAATGGGTCATAGACACCTATTCCTTCTCGGGAGACGCTGTTGGTGACTTTCTGTCGCTCACCCCGCCAGCCCCCGGCTCCTGGACCGGCAGCTAATAGCTTACAGCTGCTCCCCCTGAGAGACTAATAACCTTTAGCCCCTGGGCACCATCTTGCCAGCAGGGCAGTGTACCCTCCTTCCCTGATGAGGGCAGGTCATGGCCATTGGCTCACCGCTGGGGGATACAGGAGGCCAGCCCTCTGCTGGGATCAACTCTGGTACAATTTATGCTCCAAAGCCTTGCACAGGGCCAGGCTTATCAGGTCTCTAGTCGAGAACACATCCCTACTCAGGTCCTTCTGCATCCTTCCCTCCCCTTCCACTGAGAGCTTCCCCCCTGATACATCACATTCACAGAAAACCCCCTTTCAGCCTCAGCTTCCAGGAAACCCAACCTCAGACACCTACCTTCAAAATACGTTATCGAATTCAACCCTTTTGTTTTGCAGATTAGATAGCTTGATGCTTATAGGAATGATTCATTCAAGCACATACACATAATAGATAGTAGAAGTAAAGGTATAACCCAGCGTTCACAACTCTCAGCTCAGACTTTCCCCACTACCCCCTTTGCTGGTTTTCTTTTTTTTTTAAATTAATTTAATGATTTTTGGCTGTGTCGGGTCTTCGTTTCTGCGCGAGGGCTTTCTCTAGTTGGCGGCGAGCGGGGGCCACTCTTCATCGCGGTGCGCGGGCCTCTCACTGTCTCGGCCTTCTCTTGTTGCAGAGCACAGGCTCCAGACGCGCAGGCTCAGTAGCTGTGGTGCACGGGCTTAGTTGCTCCGTGGCATGTGGGATCTTTCCAGACCAGGGCTCGAACCCGTGTCCCCTGCATTGGCAGGCAGATTCTCAACCACTGTGCCACCAGGGAAGCCCGCTGGTTTTCTTATTATTTATTGTTTTAATTTTTATTTTACACTGGAGTATAGTTGATATACAGTGTTGTGTAGTTTCAGGTGTACAGCAAAGTGAATCAGTTATACATATATCCATTCTTTTTCCGATTCTTTTCCCATATAGGTTATTACAGAACATTGAGTAGAGTTCCCTGTGCTGTACAGCAGGTCCTTGGTGATGATGTATTTCATATACTGTATGGTAGTGTGTACATGTTAATCCCCAACTCCTAATTTATCCCTCTCCCTCCTTTCCCCTTTGGTAACCATAGTTTGTTTTCTAAGTCTGTGAGTCTGTTTCTGTTTTGTAATCCACCATTCCCTTTAAAAAAAAAAAAAGTGAGAGTTTATACAAATTAAAAAAAGAATCCTTCTAGACGAGGAAGCACGTTGAGTCGGTACGTTTTCTGTTATTTGAATTTAGTTTATCTCGCCTGATGATTTAAGTAAAGAGTCTCAAATCTTGATCCTAAGACATAAGCACCTCATGCGCCTTCATTGCCTCTGTGAAAAAATATATATAGTCGGCGCTCCGTGTGCTCTGGTTCTGCCTATCCGTAGTTGGTTGAATCTGCCAGTGAGGAACCCGTGGATACAGAGGACCGGCTGTACTCTTATTATAATACGGACCAGCTGTCCGTATTACATAACGGACTTGAGCATCCGCGGATTTGGTATCCACAGGGGTCCTGGAACCAGTCCCCCACAGATCTCAAGGGAGGACGGTGCTGTTAAAGCCAGCTTGCAATAGTTGTCTGGTAGGTGGACAGTAGGTGGGGTGAGGGGACGTCATTAACCTCAGTACCCCTGGCAGGTCTAAGAGGAAGGCAGAGAGGCCCAGTTAGTTCAGATATTAACCAACTTTGCGTTTACTCAGCAAGTGACCAGGCTGCCACGTCCCCCAGGACCTAGAGTCCCCTCCATATCTTTAAAAGATTATGCACATGGTTTCAAAATAGCGAGCGGAGGCATTTTCCCTGATGGTGATGGAGAAGATTGGATAAAAGTGGTTACCCCTGATAGCCGATAAGTAAGGAAAGATTGATGGAAGCAGTGTTTATGGCTCATTTTAGTGTAAATCTCAGACCGTAGATGCTTGGTCTGTTTCTCCCTTAAAAAACAAACCCGCAAAAACCGTCCCTTTAATCGCTTCTACTTATTTCAGCTAATATCGATGGATTGCTGCAGTTTCAGAGATGAGCTGGCAGAACCCCTAATCCTGAGGGGTTTATAGTCTGGGAGGGGCTAAGCCCTGTAAAAGGACCACTGCCGTCCACAGGGAGGGCTCGGGGAGTTACCTGTGTGAGATCTCAGGCCTGTTGCTGTAGGGGACGTGTGCTGGGGAGAGGACACTTGAGCTGAGCCTCGAAAGCTGGGCTCTTCCAACCGCAGAACAGCCAACCTGAGTAAATGCAGTCTTGCAGGAGTTTGGTCTGTCTCTTGGGGGCTCTGAGTGGCTCCTAATGGACAGGATGCAGCATCAGCCCGCCCAGCCAGCAGCCAGGCCTTGGGAACTTGTGGGTAAGAGCTGTGACAAAGCTCGAGTGCTCTGTTCTGCAGGACGGGTTGAGAGCAGGTCATCCCACTTAGAGGTGTCTTCCTGCTTCTTGCTGATCTGGTTGGACATCAGGCCACACTACCAGCTGCCCTCACGCTACTGAGTTGATCTCTGTGGAGATCCTCGCCGGCACCCCTAAGAAAGAGCCCGCGCTGAGCATAAAAAGGAGAGAAGGGGGCTGCCTCTCCCATCTCCCTGCCGTCATGCTTTGGCTTACGGGAGGACCCCAGTTCCGACTGGTGGGGCTGGATCCTAAGTAAGAAACTCTCCTGAATCACTGAGCCACAGGTTAGAAGGTACTGAGCGTTCATCGCTTTCTATCTTGGTGCTGAGAAAGCAGTTTCACATAAAATATCTATTTGACCTTCACAGCAGCTCTTTGAGGTCAGGAGTGTTATTTTATGTTTACAGATAAGACAACTGAAGGTCGTGAGCTATTGGGAAGTGAGATAACCAAGTCTTCGTAGCAGAAACTCAAGCCCTAACTGTCATGTTCCCAAATATTTATACTAAATGATCTGCTTCTCAGCATGTTGACAGTGAGAGAAGACAGGGTGAACATATCAGCTGGAATATCATCGACAATCATGGAGTTTTGGGGGGAAACGGACCTCCATGTCTCAGTCTCTCCTTGCCTCTTGGAGGTACCACTGCATCCCGAAGTGGCACAGTTGTGGACGATTGAAAGGTTGCTGGTGTGATAGAAAAAAACCATTAAAAATACCAGTCCATCAACGACATGCACTGTGCCTCTGTCTATCCCAGTCCTTCCTCCAACCAATAGGGATCTGTCACACACAGTTGATTTTCAGGTAGCTTAGATGCTGGGGACCCAGCATAAGTGACACGTGCTTCCTGCCCACAAAAGAATTATTTTCAGAGAGAGAGAGAGAGAGAGAGGCAGACGTTTACACAAATAGTTGCAAAGAGTTGTTAAAGTGAAGAGTGTGTTATAATCATGAATCATCTTCTAAATCTTTATAGAGAATTGTTTAACACATTATCATAATTTCTTAGATGAAGATTTTTTTTCCCTTATAAGTAGATTTTGTTTAGGTCCACCCAAAATCCCACTCGTCCTGCAACATAGCAGAGTAGTATTGTGATCCTTGCAGGAATGTTTCACGAACAGCTGAGCTCCTTGATGCCACGGAGGGTGAGTTTGTTGTCTGGGAATGACAGAGGTCTCAGGGCTTCACCCTTGACCTTCACTCTTGGCTACCATTGCTGTTTTGTACAGTGGAGGGACACATTTGGAATATTTGCAAGTGGTGTTCATGGCTTGTAGGTATGTGACTGCTACTTTTAAGAACTCAGTGTGTCTTATAAGTTTGCTTGCTTTTGTTTTGGTTTTGGGAGAGTGTGTGTGTGTGTGTGTGTGTGTGTGTGTGTGTTTACATTTTATCATTCTTTCCATCATCTCTGTAAGATATAAAAGTTGGACAATAAGGAATTCTGAGAAAAGAATTTAGAAAATTCTCAAGGCTGCACATGAAAAGAAAATGGTGATGAATTGGGGTTCTTTAATCCCCCAGAGTGCAAAAATCTATCCTCAGGGGAATCTGAGAAACAATGGCTCTTCAAGAGGGAAGAAAAGCTCTTAATTCACATGCTATTTATCCTTTTGTTTTAAATTATAACGTTCGTCATTTAATAAGCTTTTCGGTCTCCAAGTGATTAATACCCTGCCAACTTGAGAAAATAACATTCTGTTAGAGTGACCTCAAAATATATAATTTTGTATTTCATATTACCTTCCTACTTTGAAAGATAAGGCAGATATGCCGTCACCACTGAAAACAGTCGAGTAATGTCTGGTGACCGCCATCTTCATTTTAGGGAAGTGCGGGTTCTTACTGGTGTGCATAGGATCTCAAATAACCTTCAGAGAACAAAAATGGATGTTTCCCCTCAATTCAGTATCTAATCATCATGGATGACTTTTTAAATTTCATAGCTAATTTCTGGTTATATCCAAAGAAGTGACAATTTTATAAGTCTGTAAGTGAAAACGCAAAACAGAGGGTCCTTTTAATGAAACAAGAAACATTAATTTTGCACAGTAATCCATCACCTTACGAAAATGTCGTTAATCCTGCGGGTGCTGGGGACAAGAAAAATGATGGGAATTCATTCGGTTAAGCGACTTAGAGCTCTTTTCTCCATATTCTGTTTGTAGTTTACACCTTTTTAAACCCTCTTTAATATTCTAATGCATTAATAATTCTTATGTGTGAAACGCATCACAGTGTTTTTGTTCTTCCTGTCTCCCTCCAATGCAAATGATGGTCTTGTCTGAGGACAAACCAGGTGGATCACATTCTTGGGAGATTACTGACAGCTTCTCTAAAAGAAAGACTGAAACAGTTGAGAAATTCTAAATGAAAACAAATATAAAGCTTTCAGGTTAAAGGTGATTTTACCTGTTACTCATTGTGTCTCAACTGAGTTCATATGATGTACGTTTATCAACTCTTGTTTAATTCTCTGATAATGCGTAATTGAGAGAGACAGCACTTTTTAGACTTAAATAAATGCCTCTATTGCTGTCTTTAAATGCCTACACTACTGGAATGAGTAGCACTCTTTTGAAATTTATACTGTTTGTTATACTTTGTGGACTGGAAACAAAATTGACAAAGGCTTGCAATAGTGAGAGAGATTTTGAAGAGGATGCACGTCTTGTAGTGCTATGTCACCCCAGCCGCTGGACAGGTTTCCAGGTGCTGTTATAGCAACCCAAATATGGCAAGGATCCTGGCATCTCAGGATCATTAGTTTTCTTTCCAACGGATGAGCAGACCCGTTTAGAATGCAAATACCAAGACCATTTCCAATCATGAGGGAATCATCACCACCACCACCACCATCATCACCATTATCATCATTATCACCATCACTACCATCACCATCATCATCACCACCACCATCACCATCATCACCACCACCATCATCACCACCACCACCATCATCATCACCATCATCACCATCATTATGATAACCATCATCACCACCACCATCACCATCATCATCACCATTATCATCATCATCACCACCACCATCATCATCACCACCACCATCATCACCATCATCACCATCACCACCACCACCACCATCACCATCACCATTATCATCACCGTCATCATCACCAGCATCATCACCATCATCACCACCACCATCACCATCACCATTATCATCATCACTATCACCATCATCATCACCACTATCACCACCATCATCACCACCACCACCATCATCATCACCACCACCACCATCATCTTCACCATCATCATCATTATCACCATCACTACCATCACCATCATCATCACGACTATCATCACCATCATCATCATCATGATTATCATCATTATCAGCATCACCACCATCACCATCATCATCAAAGCATTTGAAAATATGACACTGCTCCCTGAGAAATCTCTGTACAAACAATTCTGTTGAGATACTCAGATTTCCATGCCTGTCCATCATGACAGGCTAGTTATTTTTGCCCCTGCTTACTGATGTCCTTCCCTTGATGGCCATTCCCCCACAAAGAGGGTTTTGCTCACCATGGAGGAGAAACCTCGTGTGAAACAAGGATCAGAAGACCCCCGAGGCATCGGGGTGGCCCGTTCTTGCCCAGCAGTCGTGCCATACGGATGATTCAAATGTAGGTAAAGTTACGAGCTGCAACACAGCATACCTTGGAGCTTGCTGTCTGGAGTGGAAACGTGTTAGCGATAAGGATGCCAAGCTTATGCAGAAGTTACTACTTTCAGGAACGATGAGCAGAAGGTAGGAGACCGGTCGCCGTTAAAACATTTTGGTAACTGCGATTCCTTTGCATTTCTTCTGTGGCAAGGAAGTGCAGAGAAATCACCCAAGATGCTGTCCACGATTAAAGAGAGTCATTGGTTGAAGACTTTCTTGGCTTCTCATTTGCTCGTTCACGTTTTGGGCTATTATAGCCATTCAGAACTAGAACTTTGCCTTTAAAACCTAAAATACATACCCCAGTTCCTTTCTTCCTCTTTTAGACATAGGTAGGCCCTCGGTAGAGGTTTGGCAAATATCCCTGGCGCATCTTTGACTAGAAATGCACTTTCTCTCCCTTTCTGTCCCCCCCACCTCTCTCCCTCTCCTTCCTTTATTTTGACACTTGGCTGTACCATTTTGAAAGCAGCACAGCCAAACCCATTTGCTGATCATTCCAGAAATGGCCTACATCTGGGAAGTTATTTTCCCATTGGGCCAGAATCTAAAAGAAAGTACGGAACATCTTTTGTTGTTTCCACATTTTTGTATCCGGAATTATGAGATAATGTCCTCACAGCTGCAAAGAAATAAAAAAAACACTTCTGGACAGGATATATTCACTTGTTAAGTATCACCAGAGAAAAACCTATTTAGAGGTGAGACTCCATGAGAACAGACATCCATTTGTATTTTGATGTTTCTGTCATACAGGGGCCATGGACTTGTATAATACTTTAAACCTGTTTTTTATTGGGCAAGATTGGCATACTCTAGTCCCATTTATTACTCCACAATTTTGACAAAAAAGGAGGAAGTTTCTTCTTTTTTGAACAGCCGTATGAAGTTAGGGCCAAAATGTTTTCTTCCATATATATGTCTGTATGTGTATGATTCAAGAGTGTCTGGTTCATGGTTTCTCAGCCTTGGCACCACTGACCTTTGGGGCCAGATTATCCTTTGTTCTGGGGTCTGTGCTGTGCATTGTGGGATGTTTAGCAGCATCCCTGGTCTTTACCCACTAGATACCAGTAGCATCCCTTCTACCCCCAGTCATGACAAAGAAAATATCTCCAGACGTTACAATATGTGCCGTAGGACAAAATCACCCTTGTTGAAAGCCACTGGTCTAGTTCTCTCTCTTTTTACTTTACGTCTGTCTCGGTTGATGTGTCTCTAGTTCAATATCTGTATTCAGATATGTATATCCGTATCTAAATGTATACGTGTATGTATGACTCTCTTATTACATATTCAGTTCCCCTCTTTGAAAGAATAAACTCAGATACATGAGTCAATAAATTGATTGCAGTAACAATGTTCTTTTTCACTTACAGCATGGGAGTTTGGAAAGGTGCTCGCTTATGTCTCCATTTGAGAATCTAGGAAAGAATAAGGCACTTATTTCGAAAAAAATGCTTGTCTTCCATTCTATAGCAAACATTCTCCTGAATGAAAACAACAGTATCTCTGTCTTTAGCAGTGATGATTCTGAAGATATGTCATGGCATTTGGGGATGTGATAGCCTCTCAGAAAATCGGGGTTTTTCAGCCATGACCAGTCTAATGTGTAAAGTTGGTCACATTGCATCTTTTCCTTTAAATACCTGTTGTGTTTTTAAAATTCGGTGAGCTGGTCCGAAAGTCTGATTCCCTCGGAATATCTTTGCAAGTAAACTGTCTTTTCCTTTTAAGAAACTTGTGTCTCTGAGCGTTCTTGCAGACCGCTTACGTGCTCTTTACCTCAAGTGTCTCGCCTAGAAAGTGGTGGCGATGGTTAACACGGCTTCCCTGGATCGTGCTCTGATATGCCACACAGTTCACTCGGAGCAGAACCTCACGTGTACTTAGGTCTACAGAAGTATTGGCTGCTGTGGTTCAGGTGAGCGAGGCACAGAGTGAGTGCTGGTGCTGAAGATGCTGGGACAGAAAGTTGAGTAGCGTGCACCCCTCGATCCTTCACAGACTGCTCTAAGAGCAATGAAAGGGAATTTAAACAACCTGATTTTAAAGTGGGCCAAAGACCTCAACTGACAGCACACCAAAGAAAATATCTAGATGGCAAATAAGCACATGAAAAGATGCCCCACATCACATGTCATCAGGGAAATGCAAATTAAAACAACAAGATAGCACCACATACCCATTAGAATGGCCGTAATCCACGACACTGACGGCACCAGATGATGCCGGGGATGGGCAGCCACGGGAACTCTCCTTCCTTGCTGCTGGGAGCGCAAAATGGGACACTCACTTCGGGAGGTGAGCAGCTTCTTACAAAACGAAACGTACCCTTACCCCATGGTGCTTCTTCAAATGAGACGAAAACTTACATACACGATGAAACTCGCACTTAGATGTGTACAGCAGCTTTATCCATAATGGCCAGGACTTGGAAGCAACCAAGATGTCGTTCAGTAAGTGAATGGATGAATAAACGAAGGTACGTCCGGATTATGGAATACTACTCAGCACTAAACAGAAATGAGCTATCAAGCCGTGAAAAGACACGGAGGAACCTGAAATGCATATCACTGTGTGAAAGAGGCCCATCTGAAGAGGCTGCACACTGTATGATTCCAACTGTATGTCATTCTGAAAAGCAAAACTATGGAGACAGTGAAAAGATCAGTGGTTGCCAGGGGTTGGGGCTGGGGGCTGGGTAGGAATGAATAGGTGGGGCACAGAGGATTGTTTTTGGTTGTTGGGGAACCAACATTGTTTTCTTGTCAACAGAACCTGCCTGGGGAAGTAGGGGGCCCACTCTGCCCCCAGGGGGGCTATGGACCTTGGTGGTCTGGGGCCCGTGGGAAAGATGGGTCCACCCAGTGAGAACGGCTCTGGCCACCACTGGCACCTGGGTGGTCAGAGGCAGGGTCTGGGGGGCCAGCAGGGGGCATGGGAGCCCTCCGGGGACCTGGGGCTTGGTTTCCCCTGGCTCATCTGCAGGAGGCCAGTGAGGGCGATCAGCTCACGCCCACTGAGCCAGGCAGCCAGAGGATGGAGTGGGGAGGACCCAGGGGGACATGACTGGGGGTGAGACCACCAGCTTCAGAGAGGCCATCACCTGCTGAGGGGCCTGAGACAGGTGCAGGGGAACACACTGCCCACAGGGCAGCGGAGGGTCAGAAAGAAAGACATCTTCACAGCACATGACTGGGAACCCTGCATCCCTGGGTGGCTGCCCTCCACGGCCCTGAGGCCTCTGCCTGAGGCTACTTCATACAGAGGCCACAATGAGGGATGGCACAAGGTATGATACTGTAGTTATGGATATGTCATTATGCATTTGTCCAGACCCATAGAATATACAGCCAAGGGTGAACTCTAATGTAAACTATGGATTCTGGGTGATAATGATGTTTCAGTGTAGCTTCATCAGTTGTAACAAATGTGCCACTGATTGGGATGTTGATAATGGGGGAGGCTATGTGTATGGGGGAACAGGGGGTGGATGGGAATCTCTGTGCCTTTTAGTTTTGCTATGAACCTAAACTGCTCTAAAAAATTAAAACTTTTTTAAAATAAATGTTTTAAAATTTAAGTTTTTAATTTAAAAAACCCTTTGAAGTTTCTTCGAAAGTTCTTAGTTCTAGGTAGTGAATGAAATTCAGATCTCTTATATGCTCTTGTCACTTAAAGATTTTCTCTTCCCGTATGATGCATGGGAATAGCTTAAGTAGATTTTTAAATTGAAATTTGAAATCCAGGATAGGTATTGTGTAAGTAGAAAAGGCCGTTGAATTCTAGGTCATCTATTCTATTAGGAAAACATAGCTGGCTTCCCAGATGCTGGGTGCTTATAATTCTGCAGATAACATATTTTTCTTGAAATTGACTGTTTTTATTTTTGCAAAGCGAGGTCTTTTCTTGGGGTTATCGAGCTTTCTCTTGTATCCCATTTAATTCATCATGTTTTCTCAAGTGATCTCTCATTAAAACATGCTATTTTTTTTGAAGTTCATATTAAAATAACCCAGAATCATGATGAATGGGCTAGAATATCATATAAGTCAGGGGATAATGTACTATGAGGTGTTCTGTATTAGTTTGATTAATTATTCTGTACTCTAGTGAATAGCATAAATTAGCACAATGAAGAAGCATATATCACAAGAAAACCATGTGACAAAAATCTGACTTAGTAAAGGCGATTAGAATGGGAAAACCATGTATCTCTAGTAATTCTTTTTTCCTGCTTATGTTTTCTCCACTACAAATGAAAGTCAACTAAACTACATCCTGAGCCTTGCAGCCAATATGTGTGTATCAAGGTGGTAGACTTTGCTTTAGTATTAAAATAAGTACTTCTAGGATTTATTGAGTGTGTTCCAAAACGCGTTACTAAACTCTTGTGTAGGAATGCAAATAGTTTTCATTTATGGGGCATTGTGTGTTTTTTCAAGTAACATTTTTTAAATGGTTGTAGTGATAATAGCAATAGAATCCAGTTCATGTATCCAGTTCATGTTATCTGGCAACACATTGTCTCTGGTTACTCTTAATGCTTCTGAGTAATTAGCTCGATAATTTAAAATTAATCCTTAGCCTCTGCTGGTCAACACACCAGAAACCAGGCCGTAATGAGTCTCTCGGGAACTGCTTATTATGAAGCACGGATCACCCCTGTCAAGTTTCACAGCTGCCAAGCATCTATTTTGAAAAATAATAGGGGACTTGAGAGTGTCTTTCAAGACTGCTGTGATTTTCCTCCTCACCGTCGTCCCAGTCAGTGCATAGCATCTTCCTCGAGTTGTTTATTTTATGAAGATACCCAGAGACTGAGGTGAGGCCGAGACACAGTGGAGGCCAGCGTGGCCTGGACCTGCTGGGGATCATTGCCCTGGGTGATTCATGCTCCCCGAGGCAGTGTCAGCCCTCAGGCTCAGAAGCAGAAACGGACTTGGAGTTGGTGGAAACTCAGGTGCGCGCGCGCACACACACGCACACACAGACACACACACACACACACACACAGACATCCAAAGATCTTGCGTGCGCGCACACACACACGCACCCACAGACATCCAAAGGTCAATTTATTACTTGATAAAGAGGATAGTATGTCTCAGTACCCAGAATGCTATGAGATACCTGAAGAGCTGGATGAAGTAGTCAGGACTCTACGTGGTAACGTGGAGAGAGAGAAGGAAGCAACACTTGGAGTGGGATTCCATGAAGTCCTGTGTAGCAAAGTACGACCAGCAGTCCTCCTCCCTCTGCAGCCAGGTTCTCTAGCTTCAGCAAGCCTCAGAATCAGTGGGTAGCCTTGTTAAAACACAGCTCACTGCACCCCACGCTCAGAGCTTTTGATTCTGTGGGTCTCGGGTCAGACTCGAGACGTGCATGTCTGACAAGCTTCCAGCTGAGGCGGACACTGTTGGTCCTGGGACCCCACTTTGAGAACCACTTATGTAGGGTTATTTATGCTCTGGGGCTTCTCTCTAGGGTCCTTCTCTGCTTGGTGGGTTGTGCCACGTTCTAGCATGGAAACTTTACGTTCTCTGCCCCGTGACTGCAACATTCCTCTTCTGACCAACCCTCCTCCTTCGTTCCAAGTTACATAACATTTATTAAGATTTAGCTTATTAAGTAGGAGTCGGTGGTGGCTTCCTCAGCAGGAATGTCACTGAGGGCACAGTTTCAAAACAGTCACTTGCCTAGGGAGAGGGTTGGAGTCTCCGCTGGCCGTCATCTCTTTTGAAACATGGGTCACGGCTCCAATCTGTTGATGGGGGAAGAAACCCATCACTGCTTCCTCTGACCATATGTGTTCAGGAGATCTAGGTATAGGGGGAAGACGCCTTAACAAAGACCTCAGAGGGCAAAAGTCATTCGCAGGCAAGGTTTGTTATGAAATGAATTCAAGAACATAACGTTGGGGGTCTGGACAGGGTAGAAAGAGCACCATAGAATGGACTGGTTCCCCTTGGGGGGGGGCAGATGCTGGGCATGCCCACATCATCTCCTTGTGACTGTGTGGTTGCTTCTTTAAGAGGGCTGTTTTCACCCCAGACTGGACTGCTTGATCCTAAAGAGTCTACTCTATGGTTAACAGTTGTCTCCTTATGATGCAAGCGTATGCCTTAAGTACTTTATGTAAAACACGAGGGACCGGTCATCGTTGGCGGCGAGATGGAGAGAAGATGGGACGTACAGAGACACTGCGCTCTGACTGATGCCGGGAGGTGGCAGGGAGGTCAAAGTGAGGGAATAAACCCCGACAGTGATTTTTTGAAGCAAGTGAGAAAACTGCATGGAAATATTAAGGCAGATTCTCAGTTGGGGTGGAGGTTGGGGTTTGGTTGAAACAACATAGCATTTCTTCCATGGCTTTGATTTAGTTTTAGTCACTGTTATGGGATGAACTGTGTCCCCCACCCCCCAAATCCATATGCTGATGTCCTCACCCCCAGTACCTCAGAAAATGAGCTTATGTGGAAATAGAGTTGTTGGAGATAGAATTGGTTAAGATGAGGTCATACTTGAGTAGGATTAGCCCCTAATTCGATATGACTGGTGTCCTTATAAAAAGGGCAAATTTGGACACAGACACGCATAGATGTGAGGACACAGGTAGAAAACTGTGTGACGATTGGATTTGCAAGGAGAACGGGCAGCTAACGCTTAAAGGACCCTTGCTCCCTCGGGGCTTTCGGGGGTGGGGGGCGGTTTAAAGGCATCATTTGGGGTTAGGGTTGCAGGGTACATGACTTTCTTCTGATTGGTTGGTGGCGGTTCCAACCAGACTGGGTCTTGTGCTCTGTATGTAATCACCATCTTCCACCCGGGTGGGAGCCTTAGTTTCTGAAGAACAGCTCAAAGATATGTGTCAGATGGTTATGTATGTTCCTTGAGGAGCAACTCGGACTCTGTTTTATGCTGAACTGTTGTTTAAGCTATCATTACTTTTTTTGCTTAACTGCTTTTCCTATGTTTCTGCATTCCCTCACTTCCCTAATTAGTAACTACTTAAGTCTGCTCTTTAGAACTTAGGGAAGGCCTAGAAGACTAAAGCCTTTTTCTGTAAACAAGAAACAGGGTACACGGAGGGGCTTTTGTGCCAGGGAGGACCCTGCAGGGTCCTGCTCAGTTTCAATCCCCCCTTTTCTTTGCTACTCCTCAGCCCTGATGGGAACAGGGACAGGACAAGAAAGGGAATAAAGTTTTGGATAGAGAGGTTAACTTTATACCTGGCAGGGGAACTCGGTTTTAGGGGGACTCAGTTTGACCATAAAGCAAGGAACGGCTAAAAGTTAAGAGAAGGGCATGGACCAGATTCTCCCCTAGGGCCTTCAGAGAGGGTTTGGCTCTGCTGACACTTTGATCTCAGACCTCTAGCCTCCAGAGGTGTGAGATAATGTGTTTCTGTTGTTTAAACCATCTAGTTTGTGGTACTTTATTACAGCAGCACTAGGAAGCTTCTTGTCACTGTGTTTCATTTTGAGTTTTAAATACTATTAGGAATAGCGTGATACTGTGATTTATAAGAATATGTATTTGGTTGTTCAGGTGACCAGAGTATTTCTCATATTATGTATTTGGTCTTCACCCATTGGTTCCTGACTCACAACTCTTAAAATCCTTGCAATTTCCTGTAATAAGAGTGATGAAGGTATCTTTTTTTACGTTAATGAGAACGGGGTGACTTTTGAAAAGCTCCTGGGTAATCTAAAGAAGGGGGTTGGTTGCCGCCCCCTTCAGACATCCTGGGAGGGGAGGTGGGCTGGAGGTTGGATCAGTCACCAGTGGCCCAGGATTTAATCATACCTATGTAATAATAATAAGCCTTCTGTAAGCACTCAAAAGGATGGGGTTCAGAGAGGTTTGGGGTCGGTGCCCACGTGGAGGTGCTGGGAGGGGGTTGAGCTTGGAGAGAGCGCGGAAGCTCCGGCCCCTTCCCCATGCCGTGCCCTGTGCTTCATTTCCATCTGGCTGTTCCTGAGTTACGTCCTTTTATAATAAACCAGTCATCTAGGCAGTAAAATGTTCCTGTGGATTCTGTGGGCCGCTCTAGCAGATTAATCAAACCCAAGAAGGGGTCATGGGAACCACTGTTTATAGCCAGTTGGTCCTAAGTACAGGTAACAACTTGGACTTGCAACTGGCGTTTAAAGCCAAGGAGGGATTGTTGGAACCGCCAATCTGTAGTTTGTGGGTCAGAAGCTCAGGTGATAGCCTGGGCTTGCTGTTGGCGTCTGAAGCCGGGGGGCAGTCTAGTGGGACTGAGCCCTTATCCCGTGGCATCTGGCGCTGTGTCAGGGTAGATAGTGTCCGAATTGAATCACCCTGTTGATGTGCGAGAATTGCTTAGTGGGAGAAACCACCCTCCCCCTCGCAACACACATGTTGGAATTGGGTCCAGGACCCCCAGAGAAATAGTATTTGTTGTTATTAGATCTGTAATGTTCCCCCAAATGGGGTTATGAGTTATGAATTTAGTGCAGCTCTGCATTGAAGTACTGGTCTGATCTATGCTTTGCATGGACCTCGTGCGTTTGTGAAGATTCCAAGCAACCAGATGATATAGAAGTTCACGACTGACCTTATTCCTAAACAGTTGAAAGTCGTTTTCTTTATCATTAAATCAGAACTTATTGAACGCTCTTAGAATTCTGACTTCTCCACAGTTAATCAATCCCGTGAGCCAGGCAGGACTCCAGAACCCTCTGTGAACTTCTTCTAAGTTATTAAGCGTCGCTCCTCGTGCGAAAAGCACTCCTGTCGATGGATTTGCATCTTGCCAGCTAGACAGTAGTCTTGACTTTAAATAATCCCAGGGGTCTTCATAAACATCTCTGCGACGATCTTTCTAAAAACACTCTTCTTTGCATTTTAGTAAAGAAGAAATTAATTTTTCCGAGAGCTCACAGTTTACGATGGAGAAGTGACCTGGGGTGCTCAGTAGGGTCTTCTGACTCCACATGAGGTGTGCTTTGTATTAAAATAGTTTGATTTGAATCAACAACGTGTTACATATTTTTAGACTTCCTGGACTCCACTATCTGCGTCTCTAAAGAGAGGGCATCGGTCTTGAATCTCCCTTAACGCTCCCAATTCTCATGATCTAGAATTTTCCTCAGATCCTGGCGTTGCCAGTATTGCTGATGGCTTTCATGTGTTACTCAAATCTGTGATAATGAGTGACCCAAGTGGCGAGACAGCCCTAGGCATGGTCATTCTGGGGTTTAGTGCGATCACTGGACACTTACATCCTCCCTCCCCACCCATCCTGCACTTTCCCTTCTCCTCAGACACTGGTGGGCATTTCTCAGAAAGTTCCCCATTTCACGTTCACTTCCAAGATGCGGGCTGTCTGCATCATTATCTTGGTCCCGCCATTGAGTTTTGTGGGGTTGAGGACATCTCTGTGGCCTTCCCTCTCAGGACTCAGACTGAATGGACCCTGTGTTGCGTCTTTCTCATGTGGTTTGGGCCTTTCTTTGTAGGTGTTGTAAATGTTTTGGAGAGTTATTAGAGGTGTTAAGTTAATTAGAGGATAAAATATTGGCAGGCAGAAGGTCTGAAAGTTAATACTTCTTACCCCTTTGCTCTTTAATGGTTTTGAGAGGTTTCGGTAGGAATTCAGGGACGGAAGAGTCGATGAGACAGGGTAACGTGTTACTGGGACACTGTAACCTCCTTCCTTTGGAAAGTTCCTTGTATTGTAAGACAGTGGCATGTCATTAACGACTGACATGTGTCTTGTTTTCAGCAAGAAGATGGATTAAATGACCCTCAAAGCTCTTCTCTGTTTTGTAATTATAGCGTAGCGTCTGAGTCAGAATTCTACAGTTTACAAACATTTTGAGTGCCTATTTGCAGTCATGTTTTGGGTCCCTTTCCTCGTCCTGGTTGTACGTAGACAGCAGGCTTGGTCCTAGTCGAATAGATCTTATACTTTCACAGAGAGGGACTGACAGAAATGCCCACTGATGCAAATGCTTTGCACAGAACGTGACTGTTAGTAATGTTGAAGGAGGTCTCAGAGAGCTCTGGGATCCCACGTGGCTCATGTGATGAACGGTGGAGAGCCCTCAATAAGTTTTGCTATAATAAATTGGTTTTCAATTGCTTATGAATAAGAGCGGCTTTTGTATACTACCCTTCCCAGGTAGGACAAGATTGAATCCCTCTGTAGCTCAGAGATCTTGTGAAGTCATTGTTTTAGTAGCTGACTACATCCCTTTAGATTCTGTTAATATTTCTCCTAATTTTCTGTTTTGTTCATGTCTAAAACATCCCACGATAAAAACACAACAGCAACAAGAGCAACAACAATTAAGGAAAGAAAAGGCCTAAGAAGAATCCTAAATATTCCTAGTCATTTAACGTTGCCTAAGTATACTTTAGTGAGTTGTAAATATGTACCTCATCCCTGTCTTTCCAGAGAATGATAGTAAGAGATGTAATTAAGAGTTGCGTAAAGTTAACGTTTTTAAATTGCTGTTCCACGTTGCTCTTGCATGTTTTTCTCCTTTGATAATGGTTTGAACTCTTCACAGGAACTTTGATGTGTCTTTTAAACAATATTTCCACTGTTCCCTTTCAATTGTTTGGTACACAGCCTCACACGAAAGTTGCTTTCAAAAGGGCAGATTAACACAGCTGCCTATAACGAGTGGAAACGTATTGGAAAAACAATACGTTCTTTGGTGAATGTGCTCAAGAGACCACAATTCTCTTAGTTTCAGGAAAGATGTATTAACCTGCGGTGGAATTGTGATGGCTCCTAAACTAGCCTGGTTGATCGAGGAGCATCTTGTTGGGACTTGAAATGAAGAGATGTGTCCTTGGGCTGTAATGCTGACCCCCTTCCCAGCCTTTTCTTATAAACCCACTTTCCTCTGCTGCACTGGAGGGGCTATACTTCCGTGCTGCTCTTAACACCTTCCCACCATGGGGTTCCTTTCTTCAACCCCCTCATCTTTTTCGAGAAATACGCCTCGTATCTGCTTGCCTTTGTCGAGACTTAGCTTCTCCCAGAAGCCCTTCCGTTGGAGAAAGCGCATTCCCTCACACTCGATGTCTACGGCAAGATGCATGCTTTCCTCGGGTGGTGTTATGCGTGCAGCATATTCTGAGGTTTTGAGATCTGAGCTCAGAACCTTCCTGGGTGGTGTTCTTAGGATCAGCCCTGCAGGGGAAGTGGCCGGAGCCTGGAGCGGGAGGCGGAGGCGGGCTGCGGGCCGGAGCAACTGCAGCCGCCGCGGGTCCCGTCGCACGCCCTGGAGCTTAGGGTGCCTTGAAAGTTACCCTGAATGGGACGAGGTTGGTCCTTTGTTCCCCAGCATCAACCAGACATTGGATACGGGCTTCTCCCTGAAGGAACGTGGCCTCGGGTCGGCTCTCTTCAACCAAGCACCGCTTCTGGGCGGGGAGAGAGGGCGTTTAGCTGTGAGCTGCCAGCTCTCCACACTCTCAGGAGCCAGGAACATGTTCATTTCAGTCACGTGGTTGGGATGTGGGGCCATCTGGGTGGTCCATGGCAGTATTTCCCACAGACAATTACTCTTATTTTGTAGAACAGAATTCTCCCACAGTTCCAACCATTGGCACACCTTGGCGCTCTCACCCACCAGAACGCTTCTGTCTTACGCTTTTTAAACTCCACTTTTCCATGCTGAGCACAAGCACCTACCATTTTAGTGCTTTCATTTCCTTTGCACAAGCGCTCTGTCTCGTTCAGCACAAGACCTTCATTCCGGAATCCCTCAAAGTTGAGATAGCCTATTGGCCTAGTGTTTACTACACGTGCCACATTGTAAGGAACATTCGGGGCATCTGTTAAGCTACAGGTTCCAGGGTCGCGTCTAGGCCTACCGAGTCAGTCCCTGAGAACCTTTGTGTTTAACACATTTCCCAGGTGATTCTTAAACCAGGCAAGTTTGAAAGTACTGTTACATTGACCCTTCCTGTCACTTCCTGCTGAGTCCTGTCTAGGACCTGTGATGTATCATTTTAATCTTTTTTTTTCCCCCAGTAGTTTCATTTTCTTGCCCTTTGGCTACTCTCTAGCTATAAAATTCTAACTGTAGATCTGTCAGGCTCTAGTAGCTGCCTACTTGGATGTCAGTTCAGTGTTGGGTCCTGCCAGAGAAGATCACACACCTGTATGGAGTGGTGTGACTGTAAATCCACAGTCTCAGCCGCAGGTAAACGTCTGAACTGTCCATCCATCCTCCGAGTGTACCTCGGGTCAACTTCAACTCTCATCTTCCTTCAGCAACTAGTGCGCTTTTCACTTCTCTCCTTAAATTCCCTCCCCCATTACACTCACTTCTTGTGGAAAGTTTCCTCAGTTCTGGTCTCACTGGGAAGAACGAAGGGCACGGGAAGCCCCTTCCTCCCAACTTCCCGGCAGGACAAATTCTGTACTCACATCGCATGTAGACATCATAGGAGCTGACGTTGGGTTTACCTTCGGTGTTTGTGGTATGGGCAGACCTTCCTACATCCGCTGACCATCCCCTGCTCCTTATCATCACAGGCCGACTCTCTAGAAAATAGTTACCAGTTTAATAAATCACTCACTACTTATTTCCTGGCTGCAGATTAGGGAAAGGGGGAATAGTCCCCAGAAGAGTAACTATGAAGATATGTCAGTATGGAGGAGAAAGGGATTTGTGGAGAGCTGACCTACATCTGTATACAAGATTTCACGGGATCTACGAAGCCATGGGCAGAACAGCCATTTTTACATAACCCGAAGATTTTAAAAAAGTGATTGTGAATAATGACAGATGGTTTAATGATGGTCATTTATGAAGCATCACTGGGTCTCGCTAATATCTTGTTGCTTTGTTAACAGCTTTCATCTGGTCCAGGAGATTTGGAGATTTCTTCCGCCTTCATTTGCATTTTTGCATGAGATTGTGAATCCTTTTGTTCATATATTAGTAAGAATGTGTAGCACAGATTCACCTACCTGTGACATGCTCCTTCCTTAAATCCTATAAAGTATTAGTTATTAGTTACAAGAAAATATGAAAATGTGCAAGTTCAGTCTTTCCACCAATGAATATTTGCTGTACCTCTTTAGTCTTTGCATTTCTGAGCACAGAATAATTCTTCCTTTCAATGTCAAATCTTAGTCTAATTATTTTAATCACATTTTTTAAAATTAATTTTTATTGGAGCATAGTTGATTTACAATGTTGTGTTAGTTTCTGCTGTACAGCAAAGTGAATCAGTTATACATATGCATATATCCACTCTTTTTTAGATTCTTTTCCCATATAGATCATTACAGACTATTGAGTAGAGTTCCCTGTGCTATACGGTAGGTTCTTAGTTGTTATCTATTTTACATATAGCTGTGTGTATATGTCAATCCTAATCTCTCAATTTATCCCTCTCCCCTTCTTTCCACCTTGGTAACCATAAGTTTGTTTTCTACATCTGTGACTCTATTTCTGTTTTGTAAATAAGTTCATTTGTACCATTATTTTAGATTCCATGTATAAGCGATATCATAGGGTAATTTGTCTTTCTCTGTCGGACTTCACTCAGTATGACAATCTCTCGGTCCATCCATGTCACTGCAAATGGCATTATTTAGTTCTTTGTTATGGCTGAGTAATATTCCATTGTACACATGTACCACATCTTCTTTATCCATTCATCTGTCGATGGACATTTAGGTTGCTTCCATGTCTTGGCTATTGTAAATAGTGCTGCAGTGAACATTGGGGTGCATGCATCTTTTCAAATTATGGTTTTCTCCGGATATATGCCCAGGAGTGGGATTGCTGGATCTTATGGTAGCTCTATTTTTAGGTTTTTAAGGAACCTTCATACTCTTCTCCTTAGTGGCTGCACCAATTTACATTCCCACCAACAGTGTAGAAGGGTTCCCCTTTCTCCACACCCTCTCCAGCATTTACTATTTGTAGATTTTTTGATGACTGGTATGAGGTGATACCTCACTGTAGTTTTGATTTGCATTTCTCTAATAACTTGTGACGATGAGCATCTTTTCACGTGCTTTTTAGCCATCTGTATGTCTTCTTTGGAGAAATGTCTATTTAGGTCTTCTGCCCATTTTTGGATTGGGTTATTTGTTTTGCTGATATTGAGCTGCATAAGCTGTTTGTGTATTTTGGAGATTAGTCCCTTGTCAGTTGCTTCATTTGCAAATATTTTCTCCCATTCTGGAGGTTGTCTTTTCATTTTGTTTATGGTTCTTTGCTGTGCAAAAGCTTTTAAGTTTAATGAGGTCCCATTTGTTTATTTTTTTTTTATTTCCATTACTCTAGGAGGAGGATCAAAACAGATCTTGATGCAATTTATGTCAGGAGTGTTGTACCTATGTTTTCCTCTAAGAGTTTTATAGTATCTGGCCTTACATTTAGGTCTTTAATCCATTTTGAGTTTATTTTTGTGTATGGTGTTAGAGAATGTTCTAATTTCATTCTTTTTCATGTAGCTGTCCAGTTTTCCCAGCACCACTTATTGAAGAGGCTGTCTTTTCTCCATTGTATATTCTTGCTTCCTTTATCAAAAATAAAGTGACCATATGTGCGTGGGTCCATCTCTGGGCTTTCTATCCTGTTCCATGGATCTATATTTCTGTTTTTGTGCCAGTACCATACTGTCTTGATCACTGTAGCTTTGTAGTATAGTCTGAAGTGAGAGAGCCTGATTCCTCCAGCTCTGTTTTTCTTTCTCAAGATTTCTATGGCTATTCAGGGCCTTTTGTGTTTCCATACAAATTGTACAATTTTTTGTTCTAATTCTGTGAAAAATGCCTTTGGTAATTCAATAGGTATTGCATTGAATCTGTAGATTGCTTTGTGTAGTATAGTCCTTTTGACAGTATTGATTCTTCCAATCCAAGAACATGGTATATCTCTTCATCTGTTTGTGTCAGCTTTGTTTCATCAGTATCTTATAGTTTTCTGAGTACAGGTCTTCTGCCTCCTTAGGTAGGTTTATTCCTAGGTATTTTATTCTTTTTGATGTGATGGTAAATGGGATTGTTTCTTTAATTTCTCTTTCTGATCTTTCAAGTCACACTTTAAGTAGTAATTAAACCCAACATGTATAGAACCAACAAGGTACACAACTCAGTGTAAATGGTGATAGCGTGCACAACTGTGACCACCAAGTTCACATGTGTAAAGTGTTGACCTCTATGTCATGACTGCCACCTGGCCAGCAATGATGGTGCACATTCATGGCAGTTGGGGTAAGAAGCACCCCGACTTCAGAAACAATCAGATTTTATGTCTTCATGGTGTGTTATCTCGGGACTTCTCCTAAGGTTGTTGAAAGGGGATGTTCTAGGTCCAAACAAGTGGATCCTGGTCATTAATCATGTTTCCAGAGCTCATTGCCTCCTCGTGTCCACCAAACTTTCTTTCTGTGCTTTGTCTCTAATTCCTGTGGACTGCAGGTGTAGCTGGGATACTCAGATTTTAGTGGGGACCGCATATCCAAAGTTGGACGGGCCGGCCCGGTGGTTGCCATGGAGACCGAGCTGAAGCTACATAACTGAGCCTAGCCTCCTAGTGTCAGAAAGTACCACCTCTTCATTCAGGCGCCCACCAAAGGGGCCGCTGAGAGGCAGTCCTCATGCCAATGGCTTTAGTGTGGCTGGGTTATAATCATCTTAAAGAATGCAGAAGATTTGCCTTCGCCTCTTGATGACAAAAGCAAAATGTGCTTTTATATTAAATTTTAGAGAGGTTTTAGCATCTCGTGTTTATGCCCAAGGACTTAATATGCCACTTAACCCAGACTTTTGGGACCTTTTCTATCTTCCTTGCCTATTTCATCCACTTCCTTCCCTACGGCTCCTTCTCTTCTTCCCAGTCTTGTCTTTCTCACCATCACTGAGACCCAAACAAATGATCAACACTAAAGTCAGGGACCCTTCAAAGTAAGGGTTGGAAACAGAAGTGGGTGTGGCCGACACAAGCCACCTACCTTGGAGATAACCCTTCCAGCACTTCGAAGCAGATGGTCATTCCTACCTGCTGAACCCTTGTACCTCTGCCCTGCCAGCCTGGGCCCTTTATTCCATAGGCGTTTACTTTCCAGACAAGCAGGTATGGCGACTGGGGAGAGGTTCCTGGAATTGGGAGAATCCACACAATTTACCAGTGAAGTAAACACTTGAGAGTGATGTCTGAGCATACGCCTGCCTTTATAATCTGCATTCATCTTCATCGACACCGTTTCTTGTCCCTGCTGTGAAGGAGGAGCTGGGAAGAGAATGAAGTTTATACCGACGCTTCTTTTTCTCGGTTTCCCAGGAACAGTGCTGGCGTTGTTTAATTTATATAGGTACTCTATTGCTCGTGCTTCCCTTACTTTGTAATACAAGTCATTTACTAAATTTTAGTTATTACATTTCATGCTCCCTCTAAACCTACCTAAGGTTGGATTTCTTTCGGCACAAGTCATTTATTCAGTCTTGAAATCTTCCAGGGCTTTATGTGATTTTGTGGAGAATGCACAATTTACCAGAATTTTCTCCTGAAAATATAAATTTTATGACCAAACATGGTTCAGTGAATACATACCCAAAATCATAGCTGTGGCAAGAATGAATTCAGAACTAGCACTTCCTCTTGGAGGAGATTACAGTTGGAAGACTACTGCCTGAGCTGTGCTAACAGAAGCTAGCATCTCCGATTCTGTGGTGGGTCCCAGCATTCTGTCAGAGACAGTAAGTAGTAAAAGTTGCGTCCTCATTTAGTGTTCTCCCACAGACAGAATTTGTAAGCATATTCCTTATTAAAATTCATAGTAAAGTGTTAATGAAAGTAATGTTTTCCCATATGGCATCGTCGAGCCCTTGCTGTTCTATAAATTTTTCTTTAGATGACTTTATTTACATCTATAAAAAGATAATTAGCATGACTATTTCTTAAGTAATTTGTACTTGCTTCTGAATACAAGTTTTTGTTCAGATTTTCATATTCTCAGGCCCAATCTCTTGGACACTCTACAGGAAACAAAATAATGAGGCCATTTCCTAAAAGCTCCACCCAGAGAAGATGAAAAATTTGTTCAGCTCCATCTATTTATTTCCTTCTTTTCAGTTCCTCATGATCTAATGATTAAGTTTAAATTTATTTGTATGACTCCCTATTCCATTCATGTATTTATTCAGTCAATATTCATTAAGATCAGGAGGGAGCCAGTGGTGAGGGGGAGATATAGACACATTCTGTCTTTAAGGAGGTCATAGGCGGGGCCGAGGTGGGGAGTGGTCGTGATGATCACTAAGGAAAGACAACACGAATATGTTTATACTTGGCAACTGTGCAGAGTGCGTCGGAAGAGAAGTACAGGGAGGTGCAGAGCATGTGCAACAGGGGAGCTGTTGTAGTCAGGGAAGGCTTCCTGAAAGAAGTGGCACTTGCAGTGACCTGAAGGGTGCATGGGAGTCGACTTGGGGAGGGGACAGGTTCTGGGTGGGAAGACAGCACTTACAGAGGTTCTCGTTCCTGGACAAGCTTGCCAGGTGTGAAGAAGTGAAGCAAAGCACGTGGCCGGGCCCTGCATTCCGGTGGTAGGGGCCAGAGGGGAGGGCTGGGTGTCTGGAGAGGTGTATTTGTACGGTCAGATACTGTTTTCCTGTAGAATTCAGTTCACTCTGAGAGATTTGTAGAATTCAGAGGGAAATTTTTTAGGGGGACTGGTTAATGAAAAGGCTGTTTATTTACTGAGGATGGTCCATAACATGTGAAAGAACTCCTCCTCTAAACAACAGATGTAAACACATAGCTTTTTTTACCTTTTAAGTAGACTTTGCTTTAAAGCTGTTTTAGGTTCACAGCAAAATGGAGCAGAAAATACAAAGAGTTCCTATATACCCTCTGGCCCTATACGTGCACAGCCTCTCCTGTTATCACCCTCCCCCACAGTGGTACATTTGCTACCTTGACGACCCTTCATCCACATGTCATCATCACCCCAAGTCCGTAGTTTACATCAGGATTCGCTCTTGTACATTTTATGGGTTTGGACAAATGTATAATGTATCCACCATTACAGTATCATACAGAGTGGGTTCAGTGCCCTAAAACTCCTCTGTGCTCTGTCTGTTCATCCCTCCCTCCCCTCAGCCTCTGACAACCACTGATCCGTTCACTGTCTCCATAGTTTTGCCTTTTCCAGAATGGCATAGAGTTGGAATCATACAATACTGTAGCCTTTTCAGACTGACTTCTTTCGCTTAGCAATATGCATTTAAGTTTCCTGAGAAATATTCTGAATGAATGTATCGTTGTGATGACCACTAGCAAAGATTCATTTTAAAAAATATTTTGAGCCATGGAAATGCTGAGTCTCAATTTAAGTGTCCTGGACCCCTCTTTTAGCTGCTGTGGAACACCTGAGAAACTTTGTGAGTGTATCGACAATAGAAAGGAATATCCTTATAACAATAAACGAAATCAACTATTTTATTTCTTAATTCCAAAGTAATAGGAAAATATTCTGGATGAAAATGAGCTGCTAAATTTTAATCTATGCCTTCATTTTAGAAACTTTACATTTAACATGAAATGAAAATCATCGATGGAGTCACAGCTAGTTCCTTGTGGTTTCATAGGGTTGATTTGTAAAGTTTAGGTCTATTGTGGGTTTTCTGGAACGGTTTCAACTCAAATGTTCTGTCCTGCTGTTGGGCAGTCGCTCAGGGCTGAGTTTCCGAAACTGCCCACTGCTCAGGCCTTGGGGCTCTTCCACACCGTCCCCTGCTTATGCTAAAAAAACAAGTGGGATCTGTCCTAATTCTCTGCTTTCTTTGCAGATGGTTGTATCTAGATAACTAGTTTTCATCTCTCTTTATCCTTCCCTTGAGGGCTGTCTTTGAGTGAAGTGTTTACTTGAAGCTTTTGAAGAATTATTTTTCTTAAAGGAAAAAATCAAAAGGCTAGAAATGGAGGGACTTTGAAAATATCATTGAAATAGTGTCTGGGTGCAGTTGATTGAACTTTATATAGACTCTTTGAAAGTTGGATTGAGTGGCATTCATGTTTGATCTAGTTAAACCAATAAAATACAGGATATAATCTTGAGATAATTACAAAAGTCCCGCTGTCTGATCCTACCTGGAGGTTACAATGATGATTCTAGAGGCAAATGTCTTTCATGCCTAAAGTACTTTGTCTCTTTATTTTGCTGGCTTTTAGCCAGAGCGAGACTTTGTTGTTGTTGTTGTCAATTGGCTTTAGTGGTGAAGGCTATTGTAATGCAACTAAAAACTTCCCCGAGGCGGCATGTTGAAATGTACCGGATTCTTGTCTTTTTCCATTGCTTTCCTGCTCAAAGAGAGGTAAGAGCAGGTAAGCAGCATAGGTGGATGGTGCAGTGTACGTGCACACCTGGCCCAAACACAGTGGCTGGAGTTACTCAGGGGCTTATAGACATCCTTGATGCCATTAGGCAGGGTTTGTAGAAGTTCTTTGTAGAGATAAATTGTATGTATGGCCGATGGTGATTGATAAAGGCAAAGGCATAGGGCAGCTGCAATACCTTGACATGGGGGGGGGGGATTGTTTTAAGAACAATAGGAAACCCAAAACCCAAAAAGGAAATAGGGTGGAAATGTGTGTGTGTGTAGAAAATTTCTGCAGAGAGAAAACTCCATGAATAAATTCAAAAGACAAGTGATGCACTGGAAACATTTTACACCACCTATTACAGACAAGTTATTATTAAGTCTAATTGGTACTAATAGCTGCTGCAGTTGCTAAGAAAAGGGTAAACCATCCAAAATAGAAATGGTAAAACGCATAGACAGTTCACTGTAAAGGAAATACAAATGGCCAATTAAAGGCAGTTAGAGCAATTGCTGTCTCATCACATTGGCAAACATGGGAAAATTGCTACCACCCAGGGAAAAATCCATGATAATTCCCCCCGCCCCCCTTGCACCCCCCAAGCCTCACTAATAAGATGGAACCGGTTAGCCTAGGATGAGTGTTACACACAGGAGCTGGGAGACTGGAAGTCCAGGATTACTCCTGCACTCCTCAGAACAAACATAATGGCAAACAAAGGAAGTAACATCAATAATCACAATGGCCTTAAAAAAAATTTTTTTTTATATCTAACTCTGTGCCAAATATTTTGCTAAATACTTTGCATGGATTACCTTTTTAATCTTCCCAAGCAAACTGTGACATACTATCTTCAGTAATGAAAAAAGAAATGATTATAATCACAATAATCTTTCATGCCTGCTCGCTGTTGCCCCGAATATTTCTTTCTAATGACAGCTTTTCATTTGATGATTAATGGGAAATTGTGCTTAAAATGAAAATGCTGTGGTTGAGGAGATGCATTGATATTAACTCCCAATAAAATGTAGACAACAGATGGGCTTTGTGGCTATTGGGGTATTCGAGCCAATAGGACAGGGAACACTGTGTTTCAGCATGGGAGGGGGCGCAGAGTTTGCATTTGCTGGGCGGCTGAAGACAGTCTTTGCCGGATTCTTTTATTGTTGAGGTTGGACCATTTCATCTACAAAGGGAGCAAAAGGATTCTAACCAAGGTGTGCCATGAACAGAGCATCTCACAGATCGAATCCTCTATTTTCTTTTTAAACCCCCTGACATTTACTAAATAAAATATTTTATTTCCAATAAGTCAAAATCCACTGTAATCTGCTTTCTACCTACTCAGCCAACCTCCTCTCCTATTGTCTGTTCCAGCCCATCCATCTGATCTGCTGTTCCCTGAGCTTACGGCGTTCAGGGCTGTCTGGACCAATTCTGCTCTCCTTCCGAGATTATAAACCTGGAGATTCCTTCACAGCCCACTGTAAATCTCACCCTGTGTCTCACTCAGCTTTCCTCACTGGGGTACTCACAGTTGAGTTTAACCACTGGCTTCAGGATGTCCGTACTTTAGTTGCCGTCTTTGACTCCCACTTTCTTAAGTAGAAAATGGGTAAATGAAACTTGTGTCGTATACGGGATGGTTATGGGGGGCTGAATATGTCCAACACCAGAGCGAGTGCCTGCTATATAGATGTGGCCAGTCATGTCATCATGGTAATATTTATAGGTAATAATCAGGTCAGTGGCATATTACCCCACGGGTAACATTTTGTCAGCCACTAATGGGGGGCAAGCAGTAGTTGCCACGCCTGCTTTCGCAGGCCCAATCACCTTTGCATGGCCTTTGATGGAAGCCACCTCTGTGAGAATCAGGAGCTGGTCCAGTTGCTACTGTGAAACTTTGAAGCAGAGAGCAAACAGGAAGGCCGGTCTGCTGGACCACACACTCTAGTTGAGGAGCTAAGGCTTAGATCAAAGAAAACAGATGCTACAGCAGGAGAGGGTGTGATACATCTCTCAAGAGCTGTGCGGCACATGCAGCAGAGGCAGGCATCCAGAGGTCCCGCCCATCTGTCCAGGAAAAGGCAGACCTGGAGGGGAAGGAGGTGGAAGCTGGTCCGAGGTCAAGGTTCCCAGAGCAAGGGGCCGGACCCTCTGACCTGACACGAGGAGGCAGGAGGTCCTCAGACCTGGTGCAGGCGGTTGTCAGGATCTGGCCCTGACCTAGTCTCTTAGATTGGCGTCCATTCACTTCAGCCCTGAGTCTCTTTAGAAGGAACCCCACTGGTTCCCATCTCTGGGCTGTGAGCACAGAGCACTCAAGTTGGGGCCAGGATGTTCTCTGACAGACGTGGTCCTCGGAAGTCCCAGTGGGACCCAACCCCGCATGGACCAAAGAGCCTTCCGGGAAAAGACAATGAGGGTGACGTTCTCCAAAGCTGCCCTGGACCCTGTTGTCAGCTTTCCTGTGAAAATATACTCCTCAACGTTTGGCCCCTGCTTTTTCTTGCAGTTGTCACCCTGTTTATGACCGACAGCTCAGTCTGCCTAACCCCCCCTGTGAACTTTGAGTTTGTCACCAGGCCAAGAGCTCCTTTTCTGAAACACCAATTTGCCCGTAATGCCCTCTTTCTTGCACCCTTTTTACTAACACGTCATTTCCAGTAATTAAACCATGTCCACTGTTGGTCCAGCTTTGGCCTCTGCCCAATCTAATTATTTCTCTGATGTCAACCCTGCCAAAGATCATACTTAACCTCAGCCCAGGCTGTTCATATACTGCTCCAGCTTCAGCCCTTGTTTGTCGGACTGATGAACATTGATATGTAGAGAGAGATGAGGGCCCCCTGAAGATGTGTGGACCTTAATAAGGGGATGAGTAGGTTCATACCGCATTATCTAAAATGGCAGAGGTGTTCAGCAATTTGGGGGAGTTAAGACTGTAAAGGGGAAAGTTAGGGCCGTATGGTGCAGAGATTTCATAGCTAAAGCCTTACTGTGGGACTGAGACCTACAGCTGAGTGAGTTTTAGATAGGAGAGGGAAATTTCTAATCCTAAACAGTTGAGATCTACCCAGTGGTTTTGGGAATCCTGTATTATTAAGATACATTACTGTGACTGGAAGAGCAAATATCCATACAATGGAACGTGACAACGAAAAAGAATGAAGTATTGACATATATGACAATGTAGATGAAGCAAAAATAGTATATCATTTAACACAATGTAAAACATGATGAAATGAAAGAAGTCGGACACAGAAGACTACATATTGTATGATTCCGTTTATAACAAGTGTCCAGAGTAGGTAAATTTATAGAGAAAGAAAGTACGTTCGTGGTGGCCAGGACCTGGGTGGAAGGACTGCTAATGGGTAATGCTTTCTGTCAGGGGTGATGAGAAAGTTCAGAAATTAGTGGTGATGGTCGCACAACCTTTCTTCTGAAAACCAGTGAGTTATATAAGTAACTTTTGTGTTTGTGAATTATATATCAATAAACGTGTAATAAGTATTTTTCAAAAGATATATTATTGGTTCAATGTTCTTTTAACTGCAAACAAAGGTGATACTATTCTATTCATACCGATGTTCTTAAAAGCTTAGGCATTCATACATAGGAAATGGACTACTTTATCTCATACCCAACCTTGAACTTCAAAGAACAGGAGGCCACAGCATCTTAATTTTCGGATGACTGTTTCTGTTATCTGTTTCAACCACCCCAGCCTAGAACAATCTGATGTAAATATCACAGTCCAACCATCACCAAAATTTTAGTCATGTGGAATGACAAGTTTCAAGCAGAAATTCAAATACTGGGGATAATAAATCATAGTCCTACAAAGCTATATTCAAAACGATACACACAACCCTATCTTCATAGCAGCACTATTTACAATAGCCAAGACATGGAAGCAACCTAAGTGTCCATCAACAGATGAATGGATAAGGAAGATGTGGGACATGTATACAATGGAATACTACTCGGCCATAAAAAAGAAGAAAACAATGCCATTTGCAGCAACGTGGGTGGACCTAGAGATTGTCATACTAAGTGAAGTAAGTCAAAGGCAAATACCACAGGATATCACTTATATGTAGAATCTAAAATGTGACACAAATGAACTTATCTACAAGACAGAAACAGACTCACAGACATAGAGAACACACTTGTCGTTGCCAAGGGGGAGGGGTGTTGGGGATGGGAAGGATTGGGAGTTTGGGGTTAGGAGATGCAAACTATTGTATATAGAGAATGGATAAACAACAAGGTCTTACTGTAGAGCACAGGGAACTATATTCAATATCCTGTGATAAACCATACTGGAAAAGAATATGGAAAAGAATGTATATATTTATATAACTGAATCACTTTGCTGGACAGCAGAAATTAACACGTTGTAAATCAACTATACTTCAATAAAATAAATTTTAATAAATAAATCCTGGTCCTAGTATTTGGTACATGTTGAGTAACTGTCAAGCTGTGCGAAGTGGATTGTGTCTCACTTAGTTATCCCACTGACCTCATGCAGGAGATATTGTCCTTATGCTTTACAGACAGATACAGACTGAGGGACAGACATAGTAATTCCCTTGTCCAGAGTCACACATCCCAGTGAAAGGGAAAGAGGAGGTTTTTCCCATGGGATTTGACGTCCAGGCTCAAACACTTATTACTGAATTGGTTAAAATTGAAAGTCTCCAGGATGCCAACTTGTAAATTTACCACAGCCTCTTACTACGGAAGAACCGTCTAGCGGTCATTTTCCTGTTGGTCTGTATTCTGTTGCTCAGCACACCCGAGAGACGGCTCAGACACTTTTCCTTTTGAAACACCTTGAAATCTTCATTATTTTATATGTATTTGTATCATAAAGTCAAGGGCAAAAAATGATATCCTATTTTAGGAAGAGGGACATACATCAGGGTGGCAAAATCGGTCTTTCATTAATGCAAGTATTTCAAAATTATTACTACACACAGGTGTATGTAGATTTCAAATAGAAAATTCTTTAATGAGTCAATATTTCTTTTTCTTTTCGCAGAACAACGGTTCCCTGGTTTGGTGCCAAAATCACAAGCAGTGTTCTAAGGTACGTTCCCTACAACTATGTCAGTATTTTAAAGAACGCTTCGTTTTGTAACAACCGTAGAGTCACAGGACGTTGCCGAGCTAGTGCAGAGAGATCACATGTACTCTTCACTCATTTCCCACCAGCGGTTACCCTTTACGTATGTGTAGAACAATATCACAAGCAGAAGATCGCCTCGGTACAAGGCATGTATATAGTTCTATGAGATTTTATCGCATGTATGGATTTAGTCAGTGTGGCCACCACTGCAATCAAGATACATATATCAACATTGCTGTACACTACCTTATTTCTCTCTTTATTCTCTAGTTATTTCAATCAAAAGTATTTTTAAGGAGAAAACATCTTCTGATTACACGAGAAGATTTCATGCATTCTCCTTACACCTAAGTTGTTTTGTATGTGTTTATTGTGTTTGTGTGTGGGAATTGCTCATTCGCTAATCGGATTCTTTAAGCAGTCTCTTTTCTATCTTTGAGTATTTCTTGTTGCACACACATGCTCTAAAGTTATCATTATACTCATTCATATGTTTCATAGCATAGATTTCTTACCTCAGTCCCCAAACATCACCATCTTTAAATATATTTATATGTTTATAGAGAGAGTATATATGTATGTATATGCTTCAGCTCCAGTCTCAAAGTCGGTTTTATTCAGATTATATAAGTGAATAAAGTTGAAACTTGCTATCAATACTGCAGCACTTTGGGATTGTAATAGCGTTTGATGAGATTTCTTTCATGGTTACGACTATTAGACCGAAAATTGAAGCATTCCTTGATTTTACAACCAAAATTTCATCTGAGCAATACACAATAATATGAAACAGCATATTTATGAAGAACATTATTAGTTTGAAAGGTCTTTCAAACAAATTATCTCAAAGTAAACGGTTGTAGAATAATGTTCCTAAACCTAAAACTTCACTATAATGATACATTCTGACATTCATGCATGCGTTGTGTCATTTAATCCGCATGAGCGTTATTAAAAACAGAACAGAATTATTTATGTGAATGTGAAATTATTTGGTGGAAACAAACTTTGCTTAGTTCTGACTCTCTAGATCCTGGGCAGAAATGAAATGTCTGGTTTATGATCCTTTAACTCTTTTTATATAATATCATACATATTTGCTCTGATAAGATATTTTCTGGTTATCTGTTATATTCATTGTTCTTCAGTTGGTGTTTTGGGTAATTTGTTTATGTCATCACTGCAGGAGAGGATATATATGTGTGTGTGTGTGTGTGTGTGTGTGTGTGTGTGTGTGTGTGTGTGTATGAATGTATGGCTATGAGGCTGACTAAATTTCATAAGTAGTGTTTTTGTCCAGTTTTGTTAGTTGGGTATTACTTGAATAATAATTTGTTGTATCAGTATTATTTCTCATAAGCACCTCTTTTCTCCTTATGCCATCAAGAAATTAATTTTTTTTACACTTGAAATTTGAATGGGACACGTTCATTTAAACTGCTTTTAAAATATCCTAATTAAAGAACATTGCAGCCCTAGGGAATACAGATTGTTAAACCATGTTTTGTAATTGAATGATCAAGGCTGACCTGAGAGACTGAACTTGACAAGAAAAGAAATCAATTCCTTTTGCCTGAAAGCAGAAATGAATCAGTAAGTCATAGATAACTTCAACAGAAACTTTGAAATATATTACAAAGCCAACATAAATTTAAGGGTTGTCTTTAGTCTGAATACTTGGGGATGAATCTTACATGTTAATCAAAGTTTATGTCTTTTGGATATTATCACCATGGGATACGTTTGCAGATAATTACAGTTTGCACTTCTTCTGAGATTCATGAAGCATTGTGTAGCCTTTTCCTTTGCTTTTTAGGTTAATGAGGTGAAGGGTGAGCGGTGGTAACTCCATTTTACACATGGGGAAATTCAGGCACATACGTATTGGATAATGTCCTGGAATCACTCAGCAAATCAGTAGAGGTAAACTAAAGTTTGGAATGCCATCTCCTAGGCTGTGTTGTATAGAGACCAACAACTTGAAAAACCATTTTGAGCAAATACTCGGACAGAAGAGTAAAAACACCTCATCAAATCAAGAAATAATGCTGATGATATAACTTTCTGAATATATATTAAAAGATAAAGTTTACATAATATTTTATAGAAAGTACACACTTTCTAATTAGTTCTCGTTGTGTTTGCAAAGCCCATCACCTTCAGGATCCCTCCAGAAGGTGAGTTCTTCTTCCCATCTAACTGCCTGCCTTGTCCATCCTGCCATCATCTCTTGCCTGGACCCATCCAGGAGCATCCTCTTGGGTCTCCCAGCTTCTACTCGACCCACGTGGCTGCTGGAAAGACCCTTTAAACATATCAGCTGAATCTTGCTGCTGTCTGCCTCACACCTTTTAATATCTTCCTACCTCACTCAGTCTAAAACATGGGCCCTGTCTTGTCTGCCTGTGCTCTCTCTCCAACTTTCTCCTCTGCTTTACCCCCATCAAGCCTGCTTTTCCCTTCACCAGAAGGCTCCTTCCGCAGTCACCCAGCTCTCCACACCCCATTCATGTCTCAGCACAAATGCCACCTTCTCAGCCTTGCCCTCCCAGGTCACCTCCCACCCATTTACACACTTCCTCGGCCTTATTATACCCGCACGACATTATACAGTTGTTCCTTTATCTCTGAGAGTTTGTCTCCTTCACCAGAAAGTAAGCTCCGAGGGGCATCGACAGAGTTGTCTTTGTTCATTGTGTATTTTCAAGCCTAGAATGGAGTTTGGCACAGAGTAGTTGCTCACCAAATATTTGTGAATGAATCCATGAATGAAGTCCATACAGTACATTTTCTTCCTCCCCCAAAGTACGTCATTACTGTATTACCTTCAGGAAAAAGGTTATAATCCATTTTGTATCCATGTAACTTAGCATGGTTATTTATTATTAATTAGGAAAATCTTCCTCCTATAATGAAGCCAGTACTATGAAGTCAGGGGTCTTTGGCATCATTTAGCTCCTAGATGATGTAGAGCAGTGACTTACTGTCCTGCATGGTTTGAGGCCAGTGGTTCTCGAGCTGGAGCGATTCTGCTCCCAAGGGGACATTTGGCAATGGCGGGAGACGTTTTTGGTCGTCACTACTGGCATCTAGTGGGTGGAGGTCAGGAATGCTGACAAACTACAATGCACAGGACGCCCTCACAGTGAAGAAGCTCCAAGCTCAGTAGCGCCGAGGGAGGTTGAAGAACCCTGGTCTGTGCATTTTGCGCGTTATAAAGGAATTGAAGAACACACTCCTGTTCTCGGCAGTTTTACCTTATTATATGAAGGAAAATAAACATATAATTTACCGAGCATGTGGTATGCGCCAGGCACCTTTTCAGGGGCTCATTATATGTTAGGAATTCTAATGCTCATCATACACAATTTCTTTATTTTTATTCATTTATTCATCTATTTTTGGCTGCGTTGGGTCTTCGTTGCCGTGCACGGGCTTTCTCTAGTTGCGGCGAGCGGGGGCTACTCTTCGTTGCAGTGCGCGGGCTTCTCATTGCGGTGACTTCTCTTGTTGTGGAGCACGGGCTCTAGGCACGCAGGCTCAGTAGTTGTGGCTCGCGGGCTCTAGAGCACAGGCTCAGTAGTTGTGGCGCATGGACTTAGTTGCTCCGCGGCATGTGGGATCTTGCGGACCAGGGCTCAAACCCATGTCCCCTGCATTGGCAGGCGGATTCTTAACCACTGCACCACCAGGGAAGTCCACATCATATACAATTTCTGTTAAAGGCCAGATAGTAAATATTTCCATCTTTGTAGCCCATAAAGTCTCTGTGGCAACTACTCATGTGGCCACTGTAGCCTGAAATCAGTGCTAGATAGTCCCTAAACAAAGGACAGTGGCTGTGTTCCAATAAAGCTTTATGGTTGGACACTGGAATCTGAATTTCATGTAATGTTCATGTCATGAAATTTTATTATCTTTCCCAACCATTAAAAAATGTAAGAACCATTCTTTGCCTGCTGGCTGTACACAAACAAGTGCCCGGCTGGACTTGCCCATTTGCCAGAGTTTGCCGTTGCATTCACATATGCAAAATCAGTCAAAAACAGAAGAGTAAAGTTGCATTTGTCTCTCAGTACAAAGACATATCTTGGTGTATTCAAACTAAAAAATGGACAGTTTCTAGCCTCCTGTGTGGAACATTTTTGGTCAGCTTGAGAGGATTTGTTGAATGAGTGAATGAAGGAATGGTAAACAACAGTAAGAAAACATCAAATCACAATTAATTGTTGAAAATTCAGTGTTAAGACGCAATTATTAGAGCCAGTAAAAATTGTGGAGCGCTTCAAGATGGGCAAAATACGGCTGGATGTCCCCTCTTGCACCCTTGCAGGTTATCTGCGTTGCTCATCGTCTTTGAGCTATTTTGTTACTCTGTAAACGTAGAAAGCTGGTAATAATGCAGGTGTTTCTTGTCCACGGAAATGCAAATGGTTGTGTGCAGTGTAGTGCAGTTGATGCTTCCCCCATCGATAGACCATTTTGCATCTAGTTGTACATCCATTCTAGCATTTGTTTTTGTGTGAATATATTTATATTTCTTGGATTTCTCCTTTGAACCACATGTAACATACTACTGGTTCTTGCAGTATTTCATGAGTTAAATCTTGGACACTTGTTCATTTTATATTTGCGTGTGAGTCATGCATTTACTTTATAAAATAAGCATCCTTTGACCTTACGCTGCTCAGTTACCTTTCTAAGCATTGCATCCAAGAATGGCATTCTTGTTGACACGCACCCCTGTCTGGGAGCAGGCATGCTCATCCTTCTCCTTTTGGGTGTTATAACTCACTCACCCGACTTTTGTTTCCCATTTGGTTGTGAGGATTTGAGTTGAAAAGCAGTAATTTAGGGCTCAATCTTGGTGCGGTGGCATGTTGCTTTGATCTCAGTGGGAGTTCGGTTCTTAGAAGGGCTCTAACTCCAGATTCTTAGTGATTTTGCAGGTTTATTCAGAGCCAGATTTCGAGGTGAGGAAGATTGGTTTTGCTTGCATGAACATCTGGGCAGTTTCATTTGACATCTCTGAAACTTATCGGATAAAGGTCAAACCCCAGAAACATAACTGAATGTGACTGTTGAAGGTTTTTGGGTTGTGTTAGATGCCTTCTGTGATTTATGTGGTAATGACTTTAAATCCATAGAGCCCCAGGAAAATACATCTTAAGGAGGAAAATGAAAACTCAGGCACCCATGGAAATGCGCTATGTCCAAACACGCAAAGAACCAAAGTTGAACAGTTATTTTTTTGTAATATTCTAGTGTACAACAGTTTGAAAGTTCAGTTGTTTTATATCCTTTCAAACATTTAAAGCCTATTGTAATACTTACTGACATTCATACAGTTTTCCCTGACTTTGTGTAATCGACTTCAAGGACAAAGTTGACGTATACTGAGCGTCTCTTGTCCAACATATTGATATCTTTTGGGAGGTACCAGTTATTCCATAGGCAAAGCCACCATTGACATTGATTGTCAAGAGAAGTTGTAGGACTGTGCCACTGGAGGAGTAGAAGACTTCTCCAGTGTTCAAATTAATTCCCTTTATTTTGGATACCAATGTTATTATGTCCATAAGTAATGATCATGATGTTATTTCTAAGTAAATGGGATGTGATAATCTAGGAAGAGAGAAATATTGTATTTCCTTAAACCAGTGGAATGAAAATGTGTATGGAATGCGTATGAAAAGAAATGGTGAGGCGTGTGAAAGTTTGGCTACTGTTCTTTTGAAATACCAGTCTGTACATGCATTATGGTACTAGCATGATGAATAAAAATTGTCAAATGCACATTTGTTAGACTATCCTATAACATCATGCCAGTAAATGGCATAATTTTAAGTACCCCAAAGACCATGATGTGCTTCTGTGCTAACCAAGAGATGAAGTCTCTCCTCTGGGACACCTGAGCTCTTGGATTTCCGGGTCTCCATGCAGCTGGAAAGTCACATCCTCAGCAGCCTTGAGTTAGGGGTCCATGTGTAGCTACATTCTCAAGTACTCCATCCAGTGTCACTGTAGGGGAACATTCAAGTCGGTATCATCTCTGAGGTGAAGGCAGAAATGGAGAAAAAAAGAAAGAACAAAGTGAGAGAATGGGGAACAACAGATAAAAACAAAAAGAACGTACAAATGGGGGAGCTAAATGAGTCCCCAGTTTCAGAACTTCCTTTCTGGAGTGGTGAGTGCCGAGGTTTCTGAGAATCAGCGAAGGCTCCCAGCAGCGTCCCTGCTAGGGCTCAGGCAGGTGGATCGGTGAGTTGATGGTTTTAACAATGAGAGATTTGCCATCTGTCACCGCCTCCTGGAATGCAAGCTCACAGCCCTAATTGGAGCCTTCAGCATGGAAGGCAGCCTGAGCTGGTGTCACTGACTTGCTTTCCCTCACACCGTCATTCTTATGGTAAGTGTTTTCTGCCCCCACGCTGGGAACTTTTATCAAACATATTAGTGTGCTTTGGGGCGATCATTAGCCATCAGTAGCTGGAACATTCCAGGGTGTTTTTAGCCTGGAAACTAGCCTGTGTGCTGCAGTAACTTGCAAAACTTGGCCAGGCTCATAGCACCATCAATATTTAAGGAAAAGAACAGGTTCTTATTTGGATTTAAATCCAACATGTGACGTGTTAATAGCCCAGCGTGTTTCTGATTTTCCATATCGGTTTTTATGGATGTGAAAGACTTCCACCTGCTGTAAACTTCAAAGCAAAGACATGTGGAGGGGAAAAAGCACCTCTATGTAAGTCTTTATCCTCACCCCTTCCTCAGCTCTTCCTATCAATTTCTCCTTCCATCTGATGAAAGAAGATGCAAACGAAATCTCTTATTTGGTTCATGACTGAGGAAGGGTTCCCTGAAAGCTGGCTTTAGAAAGGGAATGCATTTTGAACATATGAAACACGTATACGTCAGGATGCATCACATGGTGATAATGGTCTGACAAATGTTTTGAAGTTGTATTCATCAGAAGGCACACAGAGGAGCCGGGATGAGCTCCGATTGCTTGAAGATGCTGGGTTTGAGCTGGCAACTGGCAAAGAGGACCAGTGTCGATTGAAGGATGGGCATGGTTATGTTTCAGAAAGAAGATAGACTTGGACTTCAGTAAGCTGGGGAGGGCAGAATTTGTGGGCACTGAATACGTCATTGTGCTGAGTTGCCCTGCCTTCTCCAAGAAGTAGTCTCCCCTGAGGTGAAAACTCTCACTTGAATTTAGGGGTGGGGGGTCAGCATTTGCTTTTCTGTGTTCATGATTGTGACCCCATCCTGTAGGTGGTCCTTGACATGGGGGTCAAGTTGTTCTACCTAATCATACACAGGAGTTCCTCTTAGAAGCCTAATATGTGTTGGTACATGGTCTGTCTTGGAAACACTATTGCTCAATGTTTGTAAAAGAGCAGTTGTTATAGGGAAATAAATCTAGGTATTAATTTCAACTCTGTTTTTACTAGCTGACACTCTCTTTACTAGGAGATGCTCTTGTGTCTAATTTGCCTAAAGAAGGAATATAGGCTAATTATTTGAAAAATTAATTTTCCTTTCTCAAGATTTCTCACTTTTGATCTATTTGATGTGGAAGAACTTCCTTCATCCTATAAATAATCACATTCAATTACCTTAGTATATTTGTTTTCTAATCTTTGGGGTCATAGGACTTTCTGTAAGATTCATTGCTCAAAGCATGATGTTCTTTGGGTGATGTTGTTACTGAACCAAACTTGGGTCTGATTGCTCGTGCAGTAAACCCAATCTACTGACACTGGGTTGTGGTGAAGGGAAGTGTAGTGTTGATTGCAAGGCCAAGAAAGGAGTATGGGTGGCTCGTGCTCAAAAGACCCAAACTCCCTGATGGCTTTCAGGGAAACGTTTTTAATGGCTCGGTGAGGAGAAGGGTTGCAGGTGTATGATCAGCTTGTGGACATAATTTTGATTGGTTGGTGGTGAGGTAACCTGGTGGTATTTTGGGAGTCAACCTCATCAACCTTCTGGTTCCAGCTGGTCTGGGGTCTACGTGCTTGTGGTCAACATGAAGTTAACTTCTTCCACCTGGTGGGGGTTTCAGTATCTCCAAAACAGCCCAAGGACATGGCTCAGAATATTATCTATAGCCCTTGGGAAGGAAACAAACGTCCTTGATTTTGTTTAATGGCTAAACTATTATTTTGTCTTGCTTGACTGTTTTCCTTTGTTTCTGCATTTTTCACTTCTCAGATTAAATTTGTTTTTTGGAACTCAGGGAAAGCCTAGGAGGCTAAAGTTTTTCTACAAACAAGAGGAATGCAGAGGACATGGGGGGGACGGTCTGTCCTGGGAAGGTCCCATAGGGTGCTGCTTGGTTATAATATGAAGTGTGTGTGTGTGTGTGTGTGTGTTGTGTGTGTGTGTGTGTGTATATATGTTTAATGGCTAAGCTGGGCATTTGTTCTAAACTCTTTTTCAGCCTAAAATTACCATAGCTGTGCATGGGATCTACCATTGAGTTTGTACCTTTTGTTTTCTTCTGGGTTGGAAGAGAAAATTTTTCCTAAGGAGGATCTTTATCAAGTACTCCCTTCATCTTCTTTGATGAGTGTCTAGGCAGAGTTAGGATGACGTTTTTATTCAAACAGTCATCCTCATTAGGACCTGTAATTTTTGCTGTGGATGTCAGAGCTAACAGCAGTTCTGCTGGCTGTGAAATGACAGTGACGTATCAACGAGCCGCTGGTCTCCTGGTACTTGCCAAGAACTAGAATATCAAACCTTTGGGATCCTTGCAGTACCAAAAGGCACCAGAGAGAAACAGTATTTATACATGCCTGATAGATATACAGTTTCCAGATGCTGTACAATCCATGCTTCCATGACAGGACTGACTATGTCCTTTCACAATCTCAAAATTGTCCTTTGACAAATGACATTTACTGAATCCCATGTGGCTGCAATGCAGCACGTGTAATATTCTCAGAAACTGTCTCACAAACCCAGTCACCAAGGCCACTCTGAGAAACTTGCCAAGGACAGCGGTCTGTCATTCCATGCCATCTTTAGGAGAAGACTTGGGAAAGCATTCATCGTGTTCACTTTATCAGTACTAATTATGCGTCCCTTAGAAACTGGTAGATATTTTAGCCTGTGGACACTGTGTTTTCCCCTTAGAACTGACTGTTAGAAAGCTGAATGGTAAATAAAATCACCTCCTTTAACAAGGTTACTGAAATTTATCCCGTGTATGTGGGAACTAGCTCTATCCCTGACTCCAGTTTTTCTTCTCCTTTATCTTGTTTTTATCACACACGTGAGATTTGTTTTCTAGCTGTATCCTGTGGATCTCTGTAAATTATCTTGAATCCTTTTAGGAGTGAGAAAGGCAATAGATAAATCCATAAATCCCTAAAATAACAAATAACTAGAGAAATGCCCCATCGTGGCTGACACTTGCCTGGTACGTTGTTTAGTTTCCTGAACCATTTTATCCACAGTTTCATGGTTCACTGAGGTGAAATGACAAGACATCTATATTCCTAGCAGAGCTCTTTCAGCCGGTGCTGACAACTAGGGCTTCATGCCTTGGAAAGGAGCGAAGGTGGCCACTTGTCAGTTAGGTAATGGCTGTGCCTGGGCAAAAGAGAGAAGAAAATGCAGTTGAAGTTGTGAAACCGGGGGGTGCGTGTGGACGTGTTCTGAGGGGGAATGAGGTAAGTGGAACAAAGGTGAAAAGCTTTTGTTTGTGAGCGCCTTTCGAGCCAAAGGGGTTTGGCCCTGTCTTCACAGATCTTAAGTCATAAATAGCAGAGGTCAAAGAATAGTCTTTAAAACCACACAATAAAGAAAGAACTTCTCTCAACTGGGTCTTTTCAGAGCAGAGCTACCAATGTGGGTGAGTTCATTTTCCATTCGCATGGGGGAGGCAGTGACTTAAAGTGTGCACTTTGTAAAGATGGCCCTCCCTCCCTCCCTCCCTTCCTCTTTTCTTTCCTTCTTTCTCTCTATTATAGTATCTATTAGAGTAGCAAATGTTGATGTCTATGAAGAACCTTCCCAATCTGCCTTAGGTTGTGGGAGTTCCTCTTGAAAATTTTAGGCATAGAGTAATAGAAGTGGATGAACTGGGCATTTCACCTTCTTGAGCTACAGCAGAAATCCCACTCGGGCTACAGCGTGTGCATCTCCATGTGCTTTTCCTCACGCCAGTAGCTCAGTTCACATGGGTGTTGATGTATATTCGTGTTGGAAGACAGGTTGCGGTAAGGCAGAGCTGAAGGGGAGACGTGTGCTGGTGGTCAGAAAACTGGGATCACGTGGCATTGCCTTATTAAACACCGGGCGTTCTAAGTAATTACAAGTGACGGATGCTGCGTCAGATTCCGCATACGGAATGAGAACCGTGGAAGCTGCCTGGGCCAGGACGGGCCTTGCGCTGTGCAAGCGGAGGTCACCGGGTGTTCGGCCGCCTGCAGATGTGGCCGGTTCAGCCTTTCGTAGACGTTTCTCACGTGCCTTGGTGGCAGCTTTGTGGAGAGGGGCCGGGGAGCTGCCCGCTCTTCCTCCGGACGGGATGCAGCTCTTTTGGAGTCCATCTGCTGATGAAGGTGGGGCTCTGGAGGGCTGGGCGCCTCTGGGTTCTCACAGCTGCAAGGTTGAACTTGGGCGGTTGCAGATGAATGAGCCGCCTTTCCCAAGAGAAGCTGCATAATGGCTTCGGGACTATTAAGCTGTGAAGATTCGTGCGCGGGCGTTTGGGAGTGTGTGTTCAGCATCTTTTCCTTGGGGAGCGAGGGGGGCATGTGCGTTTTTGGCTTTTTACATCCAACTGTATGCACATTTTCCCTTTTTGTATGAGGAAATAATGCCTGCACTAAGGGTAAACCCTCCCCTCCTCCTAAATCCTTCCACAAAAAGATACTTATTAAGGCTGGCATTCTGAAGAACTAAATGCTTCTTTAACTTTGCTTTATCTGCTTCAATGAGCACAGTGTACCGAGTCCGGGGAATTCACATTATGGCCGCGAGCCGCCCTCCCTATTCTCTGGGGCTCTCTGGGCACAGAAATAATCCCTTCCTAGAAGCTTTTGAGAAAGGAACTGAACTATGCGGGCTAATCAACTGTAAATCTTGGCCATCCCCAAAGTATTGCATGAAGTTGCATCGCAAAGTGTTCCGATCACCAGGAAGCCTAATTTCAGGACCTAGGGCAAATTTGCAGCAAACATGTTGATGTGCTGTGTTTTAAAACTCTGGAATGCGGCTCCTTTCTGCAGCCATCCTCCGCTTTTGTTGTTTGCATCCTGTGTGTGTTTATTTCGTTTCTTTGTCGTTTGGAGACAAAAAGACAATGAAACTCCTTAGAACTTTTGTTTTCCAACTGGTAATGGAGAATATTATAAGGAGAAGTGAACTCTGATGGAACGTTGAATTACAAACGCTCGGAGGCTTTTCTAGATGACTTCTAAATCATTTTCTGCTCAGTCAGGGGACAGTATTGGGGAGGAAAAAAATAACCTAGGTTGGGAGAGTCACATCTGCCGGCCTCTGTGAGCCACCGTGCTGCAGTCCGCCGTGTCATCACAGTAGCTGTCATTCTGCTGAGAGGTTGTGTCTTGCTCAGGACGAACGCAAAGCTAGGTCGCCTGCATTCTCCTTGGACCTAAGATAGTATCAACAGTGCATTTATAGTAACATAAATCAAGCCTTAAGACGCTTAATGTATCGAGGTGAAGGCTGTCTTTCTGAATCACTGAAATCTAATGGAAATGGGACAGTGGCATTTGTTCTCTTTTGGAAGGCAGAATGAGAACTTCATTTTTGGCCAGTGAAATGTCCCTTCTTTACCTGCCTCATTCTTCCCGATATTCCTCCGTCTGTACGTGCACAGACCACTGCCATTATTTCTATCCTGAGATGTGGATTCAGCTCCATACCGATCATTTCTGATTTACGGTCCTTTAAAAACCCTTTAAGTTGCCGTGTCCTCATTGAGACACATTTCTTCTGCCCTTTGCATGAGAGGTGGTGAGCGTCACGTGGAGAGTCTGGTCTTTGGGCTCCAGGGCTGAGGGTGTGACTTACAAGCTCTGTGACCTGGACCAAGTTGCCTCTTTGCCTTCTCCAAACCTGTCCCTCACCCTGGATTCTCTATAGTAATTAAAAACATGGATATTCACTCCATCACTCAACCTAAAAACTCACAGTTCTCCTTGGTGCCAGCCCCTCCTTTACCTTTATACCCATCCTTCCGCAAAGTTCTTCAGTTTCATGCCTCAAGCTAATTTGCCCTCCTCTCTGCTGTAACTCACACATGTATTGTCCTTGAAATATACTTGTCTCATGGCCTCTATTTTCTCCGTCTTTCTACTATTTTATGCCTCCCAACTTCTTAGAGCAATGCTTCTCAAACATTAGCATGCTTAAGCATCTCCTGGTGAGCTTACTCGAGTACAGATTCCTGGGTCCCACCTCCAAAGACTCTGATTCAGTAGGTCTGGGTTGGGGTTTGAGATTCTGTGTTTCTAAGAGACTTCCAGTGGATTCTGGCATTGCTGGTCCAGGGTAGCTGCAAGTTTCTCACCATTAAGTCTGATGATAGCTGTAGGTACTTTTGTAGATAGTCTGTATCGAGTTGAGAAAGTTTCCCTCTATTCCTGATTTACTGAAAGTCTTTATCATGAATGAGCGTCAGATTTTGTTAAATGATTTTCCTGCATCTATTAATATAATCATGTGATATTTCTCTTTTAGCCTCTTATCGTTATGGATTACATTAATTGATGTTTGAATGTTGAACCGGCATTGCATTCAATGCTGGGATAAATCCCTGTTGGTCAGATGTTGTGAATTCTTTTTATACAGTTTTGGATTTGGTTTGCTAATATTTTCTTGAGGATTTCTGCATCTGTGTTCATGAGAGATAATTTTCTACGGCTTTCTTGTAATGTCTTTGTCTGGTGTGGGTATTAGGGTCACGTTGGCCTCATAGAATGAGTGAGGAATTAATCCCTCTGCTGCTATCCTCTGAAAGAGACTGTAGAGAATTAGTATAATTCCTTCCTTAAATGTTTGGTAGAAGTCACCAGTGATCCCGTGTGGGCCTGGTGCTTTCTGTTTTTGAAGGTTATTAATTATTGATTCAATGTCTTAACATAGATATAAGCATATTCAGATCATTGCTTCATGTGTGAGTTTTGGCAGGTTGTATCTTTTAAGGAATTAGTCGATTTCATCTAGGTTATTGAATTTTGGGGCATAGAGTTGTTCATAGTATTCCTTTATTATACTCTAAATTGCCATGTGATCCATAGTGATGTCCCCTCTTTCATTTCTGATATTAGTAATTTGTGTCCTCTCTCTTTTTCTTTGTTAGCCTGACTGGAGGCTTAATGATTTTATTGATCTTTTTAAAGAAACAGCTTTTGGTTTTGTTGATTTTCTTTATGGATTTCCTGTTTTTAATTTCATTTATTTCTGTTCTAATTCTTTTTTCTTCTCCTCACTTTGGATTTAATTTGTTCTTTCTTTTCTAGTTTTGTAAATCGGAAACTTAGCGTATTGATTTCAGATCTTTCTTTTCTAATATAACAGTCAATGCTATATGTTTTTCTTTAAGTACTGATTCCCCTACATGCCACAGGTTTTGAAAAGTTGTGTTTTTATGTTCATTTAGTTGAAAATAATTTTGAATTACTTTTGAGATTTCTTCTTTGACCCATGTGTTATTTAGAAATGTGTTGTTTAATCTCCATATGTTTGGGGGTTTTCCAGTGATCTTTCTGTTATTAATTTCTAGTTTTCATTCCATTGTGATCTGGGAGCAGACATTGTATGATATCTCTTCTTTTAAATTTGTTATAGTGTATTTTATGGCCCAGAATGTGGCCTGTCTTCATGAGTATTCCATGTGAGCTTGAGAAAAATGTGTATTCTGCTGTTGTTGGATGAAGTAGTCTATAGATGTCAATGATATACAGTTGACTGTTGGTACTGTTGAGTTCAACCATATCTTCACTGATTTTCTGCCTGCTGGATCTGTACATTGCTGAGAGAGGGGTGTTGAAGTCTCCAGCTATGATAGGGATTGCACCTATTTCTCCTTGTGGTTCTGTTTGGGCTTGTCTCATGGAGTTTGTTAAGAACCGTTATGTCTTCTTGGAGAATTGATCCCTTTATCATTATGTAATGTTCTTTTTTTATCCCTGATAATTTTCTTTACTTTGAAGTCTGCTCTGTCTGAAATTAATATAGCTACTCATGCTTTCTTATGATTAGTATTAGCATATGTTTAATCTATATGTGACTGTATATTTAAGGCACACTTCTTATAGACAACATATAGTTGGGTCTGGTTTTTTGATTCATTCTGACAATCAATGTCTTTTAATTGGTACCTTTAGACTATTGACATTCAAAGTGATTATTGATTTAGTTGGGTTAATATCTATCATTTGATACTATTTTGTTTGTTGCTGTTGTTCTTTGTTCCTACTTTTCGTGTTTTTTTAAAATTGAAGTCTAGATGATTTACAGTGATTCAGGTGTATAGCAAAGTCGTTCAGTTTTGTAGATAGATAGAGATAGAGATATTCTTTTTCAGATTTTTTTCTGTTGTAGGTTATTACAAGATACTGAATATAGCTCCCTGTGCTATACTTAGGTCCTTGTTGTTTACCTGTTTTACATGTACTAGCATGTATCTCTTAATCCCAAACTCCTAATTTATCCTTCCCACCCCTTCCCCTTTGGTAACCATAAGTTTGTTTTCTATGTCTGTGAGTTTATTTCTGTTTTGTAAATTTGTGTTATTTTTTTTAGATTCTACAGTTAAGTGGTATCTTGATATTTGTATACTCTGACTTCACTTAGTATGATAATCTCTAGGTCCATCCATGTTGCTGCAAAGCATTATTTCGTTATTCTTTTATGACTGATATTCCACTGTGTATATATACCACATCTTCTTTATCCATTTATCTGTCAGTGGGCACTTAGGTTGCTTCCATGTCCTGGCTATTGTGAATAGTGCTGAAATGAACATTGGGGTGCATGTATCTTTTCGAATTATGTTTTTTTCCAGGTATATGCCCAGGAGTGGGATTGCTGGGTCATATGGTAATTCTGTTTTTAGTTTTTTGAGGGACTTCCATACTGTTCTCCATAGTGGCTGTATCAATTTACATTCCCACCAACAGTGTAGGAGGGTTCCTTTTTCCCCACGCCCTCTCCAGCATTTGGTGTTTGTAGATTTTTTGATGATAGCCATTCTGACCAGTGTGAGGTGGTACCTAATTGTGGTTTTGATTTGCATTTCTTTAATAATTAGGGATGTTGAGCATCTTTTCGTGTGCCTGTTGGCCATGTGTATGTCTTCTTTGGAGAAATGTCTATTTAAGTCTTCTGCCCATTTTTTGATTGGGTTTTTTTTTTTTTTAATTGAGCTGTGTAAGCTGTTTGTATATTTTGGAAATTAAGCCCTTGTCTGTCACATTGTTTGCAAATATTTTCTCCCATTCTGTGGGTTGTCTTTTCATTTTGTTTATGGTTTCCTTTGCTGGGCAAAAGCTTTTAAGTTTCATTAGGGCTCACTTGTTTATTTTTGCTTTCTTTCCATTGCTCTAGGAGAAGGATCCAAAAAAATATTGCTGTGATTCATGTCAAAGAGTGTTCTGCCTATGTGTTCCTCTAGGAGTTTTATAATATCCAATCTTACATTTAGGCCTTTAATCCATTTTGAGTTTATTTTTGTATATGGTGTTAGAGAACATTCTAATTTCATTCTTTTACATGTAGCTGTCCAGTTTTCCCAGCACCACTTATCGAAGAGACTGTCTTTTCTCTGTTGTATGTTCTTGCCTCCTTTGTCATAGATTAATTGACCACAGATGCGTGGGTTTATTTCTGAGCTGTCTATCCTGTTCCATTGATCTATGCGTCTGTTTTTGTGCCGGTACCGTACTGTTTTGATGACTGTAGCTTTGTAGTATATTCTGAAGTCAGGGAGTGTGATTCCTCCAGCTTGATTCTTCTTTCTCAAGATTATTTTGGCTCTTCGGGGTCTTTTATGTTTTCACACAAATTTTCAAATATTTTGTTCTCGTTCTGTGAAAAATGCCATTGGTAATTTGATAGGAATTGCACTGAATCTGTAGATTGCCTTGGGTAGTATGGTCATTTAAATAATATTGGTTCTTCCAGTCCAAGAACATGGTGTATCTTTCCATTTGTTTGTGTCAATTTCACTTTCTTTCATCAGCATCTTATAGTTTTTGGAGTATAGGTCTTTTGCCTCCTTAGGTAGGGTTATTCCTAGGTACTTTATTCTTTTTGACGCAATGGTAAGTGGGATTGTTTCCTTAATTTCTCTTTCTGATAGTTCATTGTTAATGTTCAGAAATGCAACAGATTTCTGTATATTAATTTTGTATCCTGCAGCTTTACCAAATTCATTGATGAGCTCTGGTAGTTTTCTGGTGGCGTCTTTAGGATTTTCTATGTAAAGTATCATGTCATCTGCAAACTGTGACAGTTTTATTTCTTTCTTTCCAGTTTGGATTCCTTTTATTCCTTTTTCTTCTCTGATTGCTGTGACTAAGACTTTCAAATCTATGTTGAATAAAAGTGCTGAGAGTGGGCATCCTTGTCTTGTTCCTGATCTTAGAGGAATTCTTTCAGTTTTTCAGTATTGAGTATGATGTTAACTGTGGGTTTGTCATATATGGCCTTTATTATGTTGAGGTGTGTTCCCTCTATGCCCACTTTCTGGAGAGTATTTATCATAAACGAATGGGGAATTTTATCAAATGCTTTTTCTGCATCTATTGAGATAATCATATGGTTTTTCTTCAATTGGTTAATGTAGTGTATCAAATTGATTAATTTGTGGATATTGAAAAATCCTTGCATCCCTGGGATAAATCCCACTTGATCAAGGTGTATGATCCTTTTAATGTATTGTTGGATTCAATTTACAAGTATTTTGTTGAGGAATTTTACATCTGTGCTCATCAGTGATATTGGCCTGTAGTTTTCTTTTTGTGGTATCCTTTTCTGGTTGTGGTATCAGAGTGATAGTGGCCTCGTAAAATGAGTTCAGAAACATTCCTTCCTCTGCAATTTTTGGGAATTCTTTGAGAAGTACTGTTGTTACCTCTTTTCTAAATGTTTGGTAGAATTTGCCTGTGAAGGCATGTGGTCCTGGACTTTTGTTTTGTTGGGAGTTTTTAAATTACTGATTGAATTTCAGTACTGGTAATTGGTCTGTTCATATTTTCTATTTCTTCCTGGTTTAGTCTTGGGAGATTGTACCTTTCTAAGAATTTTGTCCATTTCTTCTAGCTTATCCATTTTATTGGCATAGAGTTGCTCATACTAGTCTGGTGATCCCTTGTGTTTTTGAGGTGTCAGTTGTAACTTCTTTTTCATTTCTGATTTTATCCATTTGGGCCCTCTCCCTTGTTTTCTTGATGAGTCTGGCTAAAGCATTTTGATTCTAGTTTCTCTCCTTTTTTAGCATATTAGTTATACTTTTTTTTTCTACTTTATTTAGTAGTTGTGTTAGAGTTCTTCTTCACTGGTTGTGTGAGTACTTTACAATAACAAACTAATCCTAATTCCTTTCTCTTGGCCCCGCTATCTTTGCTGTCATTCATTTTACTTATATATAAGTATACAGAAATATATATATCTACAATTATATAAATGTATTTATATAATATATAAATATATTTAGGTATAAATATATACATTTTACATACATACATATTTTATATGTTATGTAATAGATAAATGTATACATTATAAAGTAAAAATGCACATATATATATTTATAATGCACAATGTATATGTAAGCACACACAAGTGAATAACTTGATGCTATTATTATTTTGAACAAACTTATCAATTAAGAATAAGATAAATAAAATTTTAAATTTTATCTTCACTTATTCCTTCTTTAATATTCTTTCTTGCTTTAGGTAGATCTGAGTGTCTGATGTTAATTTTTTCTCTAAAGAACTTAACATTTCATGCAAGGCAGGTGTACTGGCAAAAATTTTTCTCAGTTTTGGTTTGTCAGAGAGTCTTTATATCTCTTTCACTTTTGAAGGATAATTTTACAGGTTAAAGAATTCTAGTTGGTGGTTTTTTTTTTTCATCTCAACATTTTAAATATTTCTGTCCACTCTCCTTGCTTGCATGGTTTCGGAGGAAAAGTTGGATGTAATCCTCTGTTCCTCTATAGGTAAAGTATATTTTTCTCCTTTGGCTTTTTAAAGGCTTTCTTTTTTTTTAATCTTTGATTTTCTGTAATTTGAAAGCGATATGCTGAGGTGCAGGTTTTGGGCATTTATTCCCTTGTTTATTGAGCCTGTGGGTCTGAAATTTGGTGTCTGATGATTTTTTTCCTGAGCTGTGCACTTATCTACTCCTAATTCCATCAAAGGCATTCTTCATTTCTGTTACAGTTTTTGATAGCTAGCAGTTCTTTTTGGTTCTTTCTTAGGATTTCCACCTCTCTGCTTACACTGCCCATCTGTCCTGGCATACTGTCTCCTTTATCCATTAGCGCCCTTAGCATATTAGTCATAGTTGTTTTAAATTTCTGGTCTGATATTTCTAACATCCCTGCCATGTCTGCTTCTGATGCTCGCTTTTTCTCCTCAAATTGTGTTTTTTGCCTTTTGATATGGCTTGTAATTATCTCTAGAAAGCTGGATGTGATCTACCAGGTAAAAGGAACGGCTGTTAAATAGGCCTTTAGTTACGTGGTGGTGAGGTGTGCGGGGGAGGGGAAGCATCCTTAGTCTTACCATTAGATGTCAGTCTTTTAGTGAGCCTGTGCCTCTGGACTGTGACCTTCACACGTGTTTCTGAAGTTTTTTCTCCTCCCTTAGGTGGGACAGAATGGCTGAAGCCAGCTGGCATTGGGTATCCCTTGTCCCCAGGTCAGGCAGGCTCTGCTAATACCCTGGCCAGTTAAGGTCTGGTGAACTAGTTTCCCTGAAGCTGGCCGTCTTGGGAAGAACACACTGCTCCAGCATATTTCAGAAGGGTTCCTTTTGGAGTCCCTGTGGAGTTGTAACCCTCAGACTTGTCACCTGGGGCCTCCAGCAGTTGGTCAGTTAGATTTGAGGTTCCCTACCCCAGCGCTGGTTCCCACGGTGGCTTCCACCTGTGGATCTCTGCTCTGGGGAGCTGTGACTGCCTGTATCCGCCTGTGTGGCTCTCCAGTCTTCGAAGCACTGGTTTGTTCTGTGTCCTCCCTTGCCTTATGGGTCCAAGAGCAGTTGTTGATTTTTCAGTCTGTTCAGCTTTTTCTTTGTTGTGAAGATGGAGTGGCAACTTCCATGTTCCTTACACGTGGACCTGAAAACCGGATGTGCCCGTTCCTGATGTTTTTGCTGTGAAATTCTCCTTTTCCTCCAATGGCCAGATTTAATTCCTTTCTTTTGTGCAGCCTTTCCTGACCTTTATAGTTCCTCAGCTCCGGGACCGATGACTCGGTCCCTCCTGTGCGCTGACACGATGCTGCGTTCACGTTCATTGTCTTGGAGGTTTTTGCTTCTGTGTGTTTGCGCGTGGAACCCAAGATTCTCGAGGCTGGGAACCTCGTTCTCCTCACGCCTCTTTATTATAGTTAGTTTATCCTTCTTCACTCGCTTTATATTGGTCCAGCTTTAATTACATTATATCTGTGTGCCTGGTCCAGCTTGTGGAGGGATAAGTAGGACGAGGGGATGGGGTGTGGGTTGGATATACATTTCGTCATCTGATCAGAATTCTTCAGTTTTCTGTTCTCAGAATTACCTTCTGATCAGTATAATTCTTTCACGTCCTAAATGTACATTAGTGGTAATCTGACATTTTTATTACTCTAGCTTCTTCCGAAATGTGTTGACAGCAACTTTGGCTTGGTCTTCAGTCCTGTTGTTAATATCTTCTCGCTTGGTTAAAATTTACAGTCTGCAAAAGTCTTCACAGAAATTAATACCATTTGCTTTTCCAAGCATCTTTCTGAAAAGAGAAGGGAAAATATTAACTTTCTTGGTTGTGCAGGATACCGTGTAGTGAATAGCCTTCTCCGTGTCTTGTGGCTAATAGGGTGTGAGGACAGTGGAATGTACCCCAGTGGCCTTGGTGACTTTGAAGGAGGGGGTAGGAGAGCCTGGACGGCAGGAGCCTGACTGCGTGTGAGTTGAGGAAAATGTGGAAATGGAGAGATTTATTTCATGATATAGCGCCTCCTCCTTTTGATAGCGTGGCCATAAGGAAAAGAGAATAAAAATGGAAATCAGGGTTTTGAGAGGGAGGACAGTCTCTCAAACAATAGATTCAGCTGTATTTTCTTGAATATGCATCAATTAATATTCCTCCTCACATGTTACTAGTTTGTGTGAATACTGATTTTCATTGCCTGCTCTATAATTACGGGTTTCCTAGACTAGTGTAGAGGGAAAACACTTTCCCCTCCCCTCTTAGGTTCCCCAGCTTGGTCTCTTGGCGAAACTTGACACGTATGCTAGTTTTGAGGCAGGGGGTAAAGAAAAATGGCAGAATCTCGGGATGGCTCTTAAAAGTTCTGCTCCGATGTGGTACTTGGCACTCCTCACAGCCCATTGGCCGAGCAAGACACAGCACCCACGGACAGAGAAGTGTATGTAGCCGTGGACCCTCCACTTCTAGGTGGGGCAGAAAACATTTGGGATCAGCGTACAATCTGCCTTACTGGGAAGATCGCTCAGAATGATGAATTATTGGTTTTAATCGTTAAACATTGTTGCAGGTCTGCAAATAATGACAGTAACTGGAGATAATTTAACTCACTCCTACGAAAATATCACACCTAAGCCATTGTTTATTTAACTGTGTTGGAAGCAGTGTTCTCTTGCCCTAACGTGGGCATGAAACTCCTGTGAGACGGGACTGGTTCATGCGACTCACCTGGCTGAAATGGTATGATTTCTTTAATGTGTGAGATTTCAGGCAGTGTTATTTAATATGCACTATATGCATAATACTCTGCTACAAATAATTCTTCTATCAGCTGAAATTTTGAATTACTTTACATGTTATTCTGCGTAACATCTTGATGTCTTAATGGTGCTTTATGATCCCAGGGGTGCAGACCTTCGGGTCCGGCTTTGGCTGTATCTTTTCTCTTCTCCCCACTTTGGTTCCCATTCAGGGAACCTTATAGAGACGCAAACAGCCAAGATTCTCATTTTAGATGAAAAATCATGGATTTGCCCACATGTATTTATTTGACGTTTTTAACTGTCTTTGCTATTACAGACCACAAATTACTAGTGCCGTGTCACACAACATAGTGCAGGGCACCAGTGTGTCAAGACCCCGTTTGGGGGCCTGCTTACGTAGACCAGATTCCTCAAGCTTGAGTGCGCATCACTCGGAGATGTTGTTCACATGTTAGATTCAGATTCAGCGGGTCCGGTGGGGCACAGGGGTCTGCATTTCCAGCAAGCTCTCAGGTGCTGCTGGTGCTGCTGGTCCATGGGCCACATTTTGAGTAGCAAGGGTCTAACCAATTAACTGGAAATACTGCAGCCCTTCAGGGGTGGCGTCATGTCCAGAATAACAGTGCTCATTCGTTGCAAAGGTTATGACATGTAGTTGAGTGAACTTTCCATTTTACTACGTGTAACTGGGTTTCCTTTTCCTTCCCTTCCCTTCCGTTTTCCTTCCTCCCTCCCTCCGTCCCTCCCTTCCTCCCTCCCTCCCTTCCTTCCTTCCTTTCTTCCTTCCTTTCTTCTCCTAATGAAAATGTTTCCCAAGGCATGAATTTATTTTATTTCACCACAGACTAAACTTAATCCAGACAAGTTGAGTCCCAGGAACTTTTATTGTCATTATGTAAAAAAAGGGATATGTGCCTAAACTGCGAATTGTTGAAGTGTTTTTCTCCTTGGCAGCAGTCTGCTTGGTCGTCAACCAGAAAAGCTTCTTTGATGTGGCTGCAAGACAGATGGGTCATGTTACACCACGGGACGTGGGCACCCGGCAGGAGACAGGGGCACTTTAAGCATCGCACCCGCAGCGAGGAGTGTCAGTTAATATTTTCTCCTTCGCACTGATTCTGCAGTTCAGCCACAGTAGAGATGCGTGCCACAGGGCAGACTTTCTGGACTGTTTGTTTCCTGTGAGTGGAGTTTGCTGTGAGGGGTAGCCAAGAGGCTTCTCTGACGTTCTCTCCCATCTCAATGCCAGGGGGCCCATAGGTGCAGGGGGTGTGTGTGTGCGCGTGCATGTGTCTGCCTCATAGCTAGGAGTGCTGCATAACCAGGCTGTTCATATTTTTTTTTATTGGGAGAAGATACACATAAGATTAAAATGTTACCATGGTAATCACTTTTAAGTGGCGTTAAGCACATTCCCATTGTTGGGCCACCATCAGTACTGTCCACATCTCGAGAACTTTTCCATCATCCCAAACCCAAAATTTGTACTCACTAAACACCTGACTCCCCGTTTCTCCCTCCCCAGCTCCCGGCACCCACCCTCCTACTTTCTGCCTCTGTGAACGTGGCTCCTCTAAGAGCCTCATGTAAGTGGAATCGTGCAGTGTTTGTCATTTCGTGTCTGGCTCCTTTCACTTACATTATGCACTTCTCTTAAAGCCAAGTTGTGACTTACTTGACCATTACTGTTACTTTTAATGCTACATTGTCGAAACAAAGGTTGGTGGGACCGGGTGGGTCATCATTTAATCTCTAGGACTCTTGAGTTGAATAAGTACTCATGAATCAATGGTTTTGAACTGTTTGTCCTTTGGAAGAGTTCTTGAAACTAACAGATGCTTGACCCTTTTTGTTTTACAATTAGAGAGCGTTGTTTATTTTGCTCTCTTTTGGTAGCTGTTCACTTAGGGGGCATTTCCTCTCCAGATTATATGAGCCGTGGCGTCCGGGTTGCTCCCACAGTAAGTGGTGTGTTCCCACTGTGGACCTCTTTCATCTACTGTGGTGTTTATGTGCCTGTCTCCTTAGATGGGCGTCCCTGGAGCGGAGAGACAGTGCTGACAGCCTCTGGGGCTCCGTGAGCTCCTTGCTGGGCAGGGCAGTCTTTCTGCTTTTCTGTATCTTCTAGCACCACTGGCACCGAAATACCCTCGGTAAAGGGAAATTGAAAGTTAGAGCACGTGAAATGGGTGAAATGTACGGGTTGGCACATTCTGAAAGTTGCTCTTTTCAGTTTTTGCAGTGACCCCAGCAAGGGGCTATTATTTTTCTCGCTTTACAGTTCAGAAAGCTGGGCTTTGCTTGGAATAACGAGTTGTCCAAGGTTCCCGACATTGGCCAGTTGTGGGCTACATGGCAGGACTGTTTGTCTCTACAGCCCATGTTCTTTCTTTGTACTTTAACTGTTCCTGGCATCAGAAACGTTGAGTAGATTCCCCCTCCAAGTATTTGGGAGGAAATATAAAACGTTAGTGTATTTCACCATACTGAATGTTGTTTCTTTCCAGAAGTACCCGTATTATTTCTTGGGATGTGGAACTGGGAAGCAAGACGTTTCAGCCTCCGGGCTCTTGCCGTTCAATTGCCTTTGACATTCCAGAGAGGCGGATTGCTTTATGTGCCACTCCCTTTGAACTTGGACTCATTCTGGGGCCCTTGGTTGTTTATGGATTCTCTGACCTGACACAGTTATCTCATGTCCCTGGGGGACTGTCTTCCCTCCTCCTTCGTCACTAAACTTTCCACGTATCCTATGAAACTGTGTGAGCCCACTTGAAAGGCCCCGGCGTCAGCTCAGGGTCCAGTGACGGAAATGAGGTGACCGCAGCGGGCTGAGGGACAGCTCGCCGGGTCAGGTCACTCCTGCTGGCCCAGAGCAGTCGCACCTGGTCCCGCGTGGTGGAGGTGTTCGCAGAGAGGGGACAGAGGGCCAGCAAGCACAGCTTGGGGTGGTCACGGCTGTTAACTCCCTCTTTGGTTTCGGCCCCTGCTACTGATGGATCTCTGTTCATCTCATTATTCCCTCCCTGGGTGGCAGGTATGGATTAAAAAAAAAAAAAAAAAAAACTTGTGGTGGTTTTTTAAAGATCTCCTTTCCCTATTACTTTTGTACCTTTTTACACATTGCTGGGTTAGGATTGCTGTCACTGCTCTGAGGTGAAGACAGCAAATAAATAATTATTATGCAAATAAAGTGAAAGCTGACATTGTTTTAATCCTTAGCCCTTTCAGGAAAAAAAATCTGAATGTCCCATCATATTTGTTGACTGTCAGTCTAGCTTTTTTAAAAAAATAAATTTTATTTATTTATTTATTTTTGGCTGTGTTGGGTCTTCGTTGCTGCGTGCGCGCTTTCTCTAGTTGCAGCGAGCGGGGGCTACTCTTCGTTGCGGTGCGCGGGCTTCTCATTGCGGTGGCTTCCCTTGTCTCGGGCTCTAGGCGTGCGGGCTTCAGTAGTTGTGGCACGTGGGCTCAGTAGTTGTGGCTCGTGGGCTCGGTAATTGCAGCGCACGGGTTTAGTTGCTCCGCGGCATGTGGGATCTTCCCGGACCAGGGCTCGAACCCGTGTCCCCTGCACTGGCAGGCGGATTCTTAACCACGGCGCCACCAGGGAAGCCCAGTCTAGCTTTTTATACTAATTTCAGGAGTTTTAAGACAGTGCTATCCAAAATAGTAGCTGCTTGACACATTTGCTATTTAAATTAATTTAAATTGAGTGCAATTAAAAATTCAGTTCCAGGAGCCCCATGGTTCTCAACCAGAGATAACTGTGCTGCCCCCAGGGGACATTTGGCAGTGTCTGGGGACATCCTCGGTTGTCACAGCTAGCAGGAGGAGGTGCTGCTGGCGTCTAGCGGGTGGAGCCCAGGGTTGCTGCTCTAGACATCCTACAGTGCCCAGGACAGATCCCTCCACAGAGAAGTGTTTGACCCAAAATGTCAGTGGCGCTCAGGTAGAGAAACTCCACATTGGCCACACTGCAAGGGCTTGGTGTCCACTTACCGCTAGAGGCTGCAGTGTGGGGCAGCCCAGGTAGAGAACATTTGCAGCCCTCGCTGCGGACGGTCCTACTGGGCAGCACCATCTAAGGTGAGAGGGAAGATGTGAATAAAACTGAGGTGCAGAAGAGACAGGGCAGGGAAGTAATATAAAATAGATTTCTCTGGACAAGGTAGTGCAGTTTCTGTGTTCCTTTTCCAGTCTCTGTCTTAAGTGTTGGAGATTACGACTCTCATTGAAGTCACCGTATTAGTAACGTTAGTACTCGCCCTCTTGTGTGGAAATCCATGACTGACCATTACGTTACCATCAACTGCCTCATTTAATTTTTGCAGAAGTCTAAAACAGATAAGCTTTCCATTTTACAGATTTATAAAAATGAGAGAGCGATTTATTTGACTGTCTTCATACTAATGCCATAACTAATATATTTTAAACAGAAAACTGGTTTGGTCATGCCCACGTCACAGGGGTGGAGCGCAGGTCTTCTGGTTTGGGAGCCGGTGCCCTTTCCACTTTGTCACTGATGTGTCCTTTGAGAAAGTTTTTAAAGACTGCACTAGTCAATGTATAATGTTTAGAAATAGGCCAGTTCTCAAAACCCCCAATCATTTTTGCATCTCAATTTTCCATGGTCAGTCTTGGAAGGGAAAGAAAGTTATAAAGAAAATGTCGTTCTTTTCCCCTCACTGAACATTTATGAGACAGTTATGGATCTTCCTAAATTTATAGACCATGTTTTCATAAATACATTTTTACTGGAATATCTCAATTTAAGAAGAGAAGACATACCCCACCCCCCACCTCCTGAGTTCAGTGGAACTTATGGACGAATGACACAACATTTTACAAAAAGTATCAAGTCATTTTATTTTTCATATTTAGAAAGATTTTCCCCAGATTAGCTTATGCAAATAAAGATAACATATGCATGTGCCTTAGTTGTCTTAGTTTCTTTCCAAAGGAAAAACAGTTATAGTTATGCTATTTCAACAAAATGAGCGATTTTGGAGAGGAAATCGAAGTATATGATATCAAACCATACATAAGGGAACCCAATTCCCAACTTCGGCTGGTTTGCCATTTGAGTTAAATGAAAAACAAATCAGTCAAAACAGCAAGAAATATAAACTAGGACACCCAAGGGGAAACTCCTCTTAACCATTTCTAAACAAAATTGTTGACGTAGATATGCTTAATTTTAGAGACCCAAGACATGGGCTTCTTATATTTGGATATCTTGATGATTGCGTTCTCCCAAATGTTAAGACCCATCCATGGCTGTTTTCAGCTCCACGTTCAGAGAGAGACTGCCGTTGTCATTAATTTCTCGAGACTTTGCCTGGCATCTGGGTGGACTCTCTCTGAATACCGCCAGAGAGGACAGGATTTCTGGTGGCGTGGTTACCTTGCCTTTCTTTGAGGAGATCCTTTGAGATCCTGCTCCTCTGCTCTGAAGGTTGAGGCCAGCCTATGATCAGTTTACGTATCTAAGTGTTACCATATGTTTGGGCCCAGACACGATGCCTAGGAAAATATGGAATACATTATGTTACAACATACTTGGGAGATTCTCTCTGTTAAGTTTTGTGCGAGTTCAGGGGTGCCAACTTTTGAAAGGAAATGTGTGCTAGTTGAGGTGCTGAATTCACAGCTTTGGGGTCTCGAGACATTCCTTTCTTGTATAGGACGTGTGGTAGTCCATGCGTGGAAGACTCAATTTCTAGACTTCCTTCCATGGCCCACATACGCCTTTCAGATCGTATTTGGTAAGAATAACTCTACAATCAGAAAGGGGCTGAGGAAGTGGGAGCTTGCTATCATGTTACCCAGAGCTGATTGCACGGAGACGGGGCAGAGACGGCCAAGTCGGGAGGTCAAATGCACAGATACCACAGTTTGCCTGAGAAAATCTGTTTGGGATTCCTCTGTTGCTCCTGGGATCACCCACATTTTAGAGGCAATTCAGGGGTTTCTGTGTGTGAATTACGAATTTCACATGGATGAGGCGCATGCATTTTATTAGGAACTCCTCAGGCCTAGAGTTTTATGCTGGTCATTTGAGTCATCTATATCCTAAGACCTTAGAAAGTAGGTAAAGCAATCGCATCACTCAATTAGTAACATGTGTTACTTTCTTTGTGAGGCTTGTTGATTTTATAACTCTGACTTAAGGGGATCACAGAAATGTTAACACAAACAACCAAACAGACAAAGTGGGCATTTTGTTCATTTCTGAAAAGAATAAACAAGAGTAGTATTTTTGACACCGAAATTAGCCGAGACCTTGAGGAAATGCTTTCTGTGCTTTTGCAACAGATACGCACGTGGATTCTGCTCCTCCCTTTTCTATCACATAAAAGTGAAGGGGCTTTGTAGAGTCTTCCCACGTTAAAAAAATAAATAAATCCAGACCATGAGTTTCTTGGTGGGAAGTCAAGAAATAAGCCAAAAGGTCCTTACATTTGGTTTCTGTGGCCCTTCTCGGGAGCTTGTGAAGTTTCCTCTACTGTTGGCATTTGGAACGCGGTGACAGGCTGGTTGACACCTTGGGCAGAGAGAGACAATAGGCACCCCTGCAGTGCAGAGCTTTGGGTGGTGGGGGTGGCCCCTTGCTGAGGCCGGCCTGCCTGCAGTGTCAAGGTCATCACAGTCTACTCCACTTTCCCTTTGCCCTTGCTGGTCGCGTTCTCCAAGCATGTGCACCTTTGGCCCTTCAATCTCACTTAAATGTTGACTGCACGCAACCTGGACACTGAATTAAGCATCGTCTCTGTGGTGATTTGGGGAAAGGACCCAACACAATCATTTCAAAAACATGAGTTAACTTTACCTGACGTTTCAAGGCAGAACAGAGTTCACTGTCCATTTCTTGACACTCGCAGAACACGGACATGGAGTTAGACCGTCTGGAGGTAGGAGTTGGTGTGTGTGCCGTAGGGGAGACCCTCAGGCCCACCTTTAAGGTGACATCACTGCCCATGCCATCCTGGATCCAGAGGGCTGATGTGTCTGCAGGCTGCAGGGTTCTGTTTTTGACAGCGTTTGGAAAAACTCCCCAGCTCTGTCAGACAGAGACTTTCCTTTTCCATGGAGATTGTAGTAATGGTGAGCAGAAACGCGTACGACTGCCAAGTTCCATGGTTCCGAACGTTTTTGAAGCACCGTCATGTCCTGTGAAATCTCTTGTCAGTTTCCGAAAAAGAACAAAAAAAAGTCATTCCTGGGGGCATCGATGAACAGAGAAAAGAGCCAGATTCAGTGTGACTCGCCAGTTTTAAAAATACATTAGATCAGCGGTAGGTAGTCAGTCGTGCACGAAGCATTAAGTAGCGTTTACCATACTAATGCCGAAAGGTGAGCGGATGTGGGTGGCACAGTAACAATTTTTAAATATGGGTTTTACCTGAAAATCATGTTACATCACCTTCATATTTTTATGTTAAAGGACATCTAAAGTAACAAATGATTTCGGTGTAAAAAAAATAGCTGTCTTATTCCGTAACGTGCATAATAAGGTTGAATACTGCATCGATACTCCATTTTAAGTAATATTTATTTAATTACGTGCTACCGAGATAAAGTTCTAACTTCTTTGTTGGTTCTATGATTTTATTTGTTTTTATGTCCCCTGGAACAATTAAGAAAATGTCCTTTCCCTCTTGTTTTTCGCTTTCTGGAAGAAGCCTCATCCTGTTGAGGTCCATCGTGCTCTCCTGCTCTGTGAGATCAGCCACCCTCTGGGCGATGAGTTTTCCTGTTACAATCAGGATATGACTGGTGTTCAAGAGGAAGACCCCAAGCTGATGAATTAACAGATTGGTTAGCCCTGTCACGGGCCGGTTAAGGGCGAGGGTGTCTGGCTCTGAATTCTCATCCAGGGGCCAAGAGATCAGCCCCTGTGCCTGTGATCCCGGCCGCTTAGCTGCTTAGCTGCAGCAAAGCTGGTTAGCAACAAATGGCTCACATGCTGGGAGCAAGGGCACCCCCGGCCCTGGCGGAGACTATAAACTGACCCCCCGTCACTTGACGGGGAACGCTCTGGCGTGGGTCGTTCCCACTGCTTCCGGCCAAGCCTAAACAGGCCGTTTATGGGACCTGGCCTCATAGATTTGGAGTTTATATGCACAGGTTAGGGCCTGAGCAGCAGATCGATTCCATGTACACTGATGCCCTCAGGCAGTGCTCACGCAGCCACCACCGAGAACCTGACGCTTTCCTGCTGTAAAAGTAGGTTTCTAAACGCTCCTTGGCATGACGGGGTGGGTCCAAGTTTTAATTCTCTTTAATGTCAGGGGAGCCGTGTGGTACACACAGGGCTGTGTGTGTGTGTGTGTGTGTGTGTGTGTGTGTGTGTGTGGTCTGATTTCTCTGGGGAAGTGATTTTTTTGATCCAGTCCAGAAAACTGGTTTCGATCATTGGATTTTTTGAATGGTCTTCTGTACACACATAGTATAGGTACATATGATATGTGCCACCGTCATATAAAGCATGTATAACTGGTGCTTTATTTGAGAGAAGGTCGGTTTTTATAAGCATGCCGAGGCATTTCCTAAGTCAGAGGAACACGCGTGACTACCGATGCGTCTGGGCATTTGATCAGGTTACATCCTGGCTCAGCACAGAGGCTTCACAAACATGTTCTTTTTTTCTCTTTCGAAGCCAGCAGAAAATTGCTATTCAGAAGAGTAATGGAGCACTGTACCCTCCGGTAACAACAGAAGGGAAATGTAATTTGCACCTTTCTACAAACATCGTCTTATCTGATTTGTACATGCCTTGACCCCCTTTTCTGGAAAAAAATATATTTGAATGTTAAATATTTAAACTAAGCCATTTCCCTTCATAGAGACGAAAACATCTTTCCCTAAAGTGAATGATTTGACCTTTTATAAATACCTCCGATGAAAAATGGAAATATTAGCAAGAAGCTAGTATTTAACGTCTCTCTTCTGGAAGTGAGGTTCTGTCCTCCACGACAAGTACCTTGATATCATGTAATGAATGACAAATATTAAATACTATGCAAAGGGCTTTTCCCCTTCCTACGACAGAATGAGGGGGAGGACGGTAAATAGTTACTAAATGAATGAACGAATTCTGATACCTAACGTATTTCTCATGTTTACTTTAAAATAATTCATTCATGTATTCGTTCATTCATGTATTCATTCATCCATCCGCTTAAAAAAACAGTCATTTTGGCACATCATAGCGTGCTTATTCATTCATGTATTCATTCATCCATTCATTTAAAAAACACCCATTTTAGCACATAATAGTGTGCTAATAAGCCTTTTCCCTGCAGGGTGCTCTGCATATAGGTACAGACTCTGCCTTTATGGAGTAAAATTGGTATTATTAGCAAAGAAGGAAGTGAGGAAAGCAGCCATTTCAGAAACGGATAGACATTTTATCAAGGGTTTTGGAAAAAATAGGGTACTAAGATAAGAAAGATAGGAGACGGGACATATTGAAAAAGTTCTCTGACGATGAAATTTCTTGGAAATTTTGAAGAGCAGGCAGAGTCAATGGCACGTACCAAGGCACTGGGGCAGGAAAGAACTCACTGTCTTTGGGGGAGTTTAAGAAACTGTTACATGGCCACAGGAGTCCCGGAGAAGAAGGTCGGGGCCTGCGCTCTACAGGGCTTTGGAGGATCAAGTACTTTATATCCTGTCTGAAAGTTCAAAGATAGAAGCCAACGAGGAGTCATAACTTGGGGGGTGTGTGTGATGTGATATAAGGTATATTTGGGGGAGGTTCTTAAGACAGAGACTGGGAATTGGGGACCTGTTCTGAAGCACATGAACTGATTCAGGCAGAAAAGAGAGACTGTGATGCAGGCAGGGTGAAGAGAATGGATGTGGGGAGCTTCCACTCAGAATTGGCCAGGCTTGTATATGACGTCTGAGGGAGAGAGATGCCTGGGTTTCTTGGGAAACTGGGGAGAAGCGTGGGCCAGTTACTGAGATGGCAGAGACTGGAGGAGGGGCTGGGCTTTTCCTCTTGGGGAGGGGAGGGCCGTGTTGAAACTTCCTTTCGAACATGATACATTGGAGCCTGTCAGATAAGGAAAGGCAGCTCTTAGACGGACGTCTCTCAGGTCTCTGGCTCAGGAGCAGTGGGGACGAGAGACGTGAAGTTGAGTTGTCAGTGGTGTGTGACTTTTACAGCTTCCTAGGAGAGACCCTTGGGTAATTCCACTCTCTGTGCCCGTGGGGAGTGTTTGTCACTGCTTCCCTCCGTGGTAGTTTAATAAGCCCAGTATGTTGGTGAGGATGGGCGGGGACTCAACCTTGGCGGACAGTTAGGGTGGTTCATCGATGGGCGGGACCAGAGGCCAGGCCAGCGTGAAGTCTACGTCCCCCTCCTCTCGCACCTGCTGTGTGGCCACACCCGGCACCTTCACCTCCTTGCCTTTTTCTTCCCCAAAATGAGAATAATGAAAGTTAAGTTTTACCTTGCAGGTTCACGTAGTCTCAACCACATAGGGAAATCTGGGTTTATGTCAGTTTTCTGGCTCGTCACGGGTGCTGTGCTGATAGATGCTTTATAAACGCACGGGAGAAGGAAGTGATATGCCCGAATGCGGGTGGCCGGTGGACCACTGCTGAAGCGGATCCATTTCACAGGCAGCGTCACTCCACAATGTACAGACAGGGTGAATATCCTACTTTGAATGGAAGTAATGACATAGTTGCAATACCTATTTTAGAGGGCATTGCTGAATCCACAAAAAAAGGCAGGTGTTTACTTTCTTCTTTTCTTTCATTGATTTCTTATTTGATGTACTACCTTCATGTCATGTGCATGTTGATGAAAGATACTTGATAATACGTGCAAGCTAGCATTTTTACCATTTATAGATGCTGGTAAAATAATCCAAACAATAGTTTCTTGTGTTTTTTTCTTAAATTTCTATGTAGAGTTCTAAATTGGGTTTTTCTTTAATCTAACATGTCAACTCAGTCCGTTCACCTACTTGGAGTGGCATTAATTTCAACATAGTTTTGGTACTTGTGTGATAGATTTTTTACTAGAGATATCGTCTTTGATGGAATGTTTGCATGTTTGCCTTATGTCTGAGAACATTAAGAGATCGTGGACTTTTTAATGAATAGACTTCTATTGGGTTTTTTTTTTTTTTAGCACTTCCACCCAAAAATTGAGTGGAAAATACATGGAGTTCCCATATATTCCTTTCCCTCTGCATGGTTTCCCTACCATTAGCATCTTGCTTTAGTGTGGTACCTTTGTTACAATCGATGAGCCAGTATTGATATATTATTATTAACTAAAGTCCATACGTTACTTTAGGGTTCACTTTTTTAAAAAATATTTATTTATTTATTTATTTTGGCTGCGCCGGGTCTTAGTTGTGGCACGCGGGATCTTTAGTTGCGGCTCGCAGGCTCTTAGTTGCGGCATGTGGACTCTTAGTTGTGGCGTGCGGGATCTAGTTACCTATGCGGGGATCGAGCCCAGGCCCCCTGCATTGGGAGCCCAGAGTCTCACCCCCTGGACCACCACGGAAGTTCCAGGGTTCACACTTAATGTAACCAAGAGTGGGGTCCGGCTGCTCACCCCTCAAAAGCCAATAAAGAGGCCACGTTGGTGGAAAGGAAAGCTTACTTTATTTTGGAGGCCGGCAACCGGGGTGGGAGGGTGGACGCCTGTCCAAAGGCTGACTCTCCCCACACCACCAAAACTGACAGTCAGTGGGCAAGAGCTTTTATAGGCGGAGGGAAGGGACTGCATGTAGAAACAGCACAGTCAGCTCTGACCGTCATCTTGAAATGGGTCATTGGTGGTCTGACCAGCGTCATCTTGACTGTTTTTGGTACAGTTAGTTTTCAGTTCCAAGGTCGGTTTTTTCCCATTTCCTTAGGCCAGTTCTCGGAATTGTGGCAGCTTGTGTGTCCTGGCTACAGTCTGGTCATCATGGAGTTCACTTCTTCCACCTGCTGGGGGTTTCAGTATTTACAAGACAGCTCACAAGATACGGCTCAGAATATGATCTCTAGCCCCTGAGGAGGGACTAAAGGTCCTTGACTTTGCCTAATGACTAAACTATTGTTACTTGGTCTCCTTTGACTGTTTTCCTTTGCTTCTGCGTTTTCTTACTTCTCTCATTAAACTTATTCTTTGGCTAAAGTTTTTTCACAGGAAGAAGGCAGGGGGAGGATATTGGGGGGAAGGACCATAGGGTCCTGCTCCGTTTCATTAATGGTGTGCATTCTGTGCGTTTTGACAAACATGTAATGCCATGTATGCACAATTTCAGTATCATGCGGAGTAGTCTCACTGCCCTGAAAGTCCCCTGTGTTCCACCTGTTCATGCCTCCCTCCCTCCGTCCTCTCCTGGGACCACCGACCTTTAACTGTCTTCTTAAGAGGCTTTGGATTTTTACTCTCACTTCGCTTTTCTGTTAGTTTTCATTGCGGCCACAAGGAAAGGATTTGCTGTTACACCTTTGATGCTGAGACCCTCCTACTCAACCCAAAGCTTTCGGACCATAGTTGTTGATTCCAGCCATTGGGTTACGGGTAGGACAGGGGAAGGTTACGGCTCCCACAAAGTTGACCTGGCTTTCCTGGGTCAGCGTTGTTTTGGAAACTGGCTCCACGCACTTTGGTTTATACTGTAATACTGACCCCGCTGCTGTGGACATAGAGGTCTTCATAGCTGCTGTTGTAATTGAATGGACCTTCTGTGCTCCAGGCAGTTGGAAGCACTTTGTAGGTATTAACTCACGCGGAACCCATTGCAGGCCCATGAAGTAGCTTCTCTTCCTTCCCTGCTTCTACACGTGGAGCATCTGGAGGAGACAGGTTTTGAACCCGGGACACCTGGCTCCACAGTCCATGCTCTGAGCTTCCACCCGCTGCTGCTTCTGCACAGCTGCAGTCTCGCCCTCCTGACCCAGGCGGGATTTGGGGGAGACCCTACCTGAAAGAGAGTGGTCCTTTCTGGTCTTTGGCAACTAAATTCCTTAAATTGCTCCCCCCTCCCCAAAAGAAACCCTCCATCTCCCTGATGATGTGTGATATCAGATAAACTTCACAGTGGAGTTAAGTGGACAATGACAGTGACCCATGATCCCCTGGGTCCCCTGCCTGCTGGGTAAGCCAGGTCCCACGGTCGTGTTCATTCTCTGGAACTCGGATCTTCTGCTTGAGAACTGAAGGGTTTTCATGAGATACTCTCCTGGGTTTGACCTCTAAGATTAAGTTCTAAAACTTGCATGAAATTAGGGAAGAATTTCATTTGTGCAATATCAGGAAGGCTTGAATCTCTTATAAAAAGCAAATGTAAACTCATTTTTCTCTTCATTTTACACGTGAATTTTCTTAGCTATGTCCTAGAATTTTGAGGAGAAGTGTCAGCAGCTCTGAGCGTCCGATGGGGTAGGGTTGGGTGAAAGAATATGGACAGAGTTTATAATTCCCATACAGTTCTGTACTGTTCAGCCCAAGGCTGTGGGTGATGGCTGGGGTTTCCGTTCTCTTCACGAGTCTGATTGGCCTGGAGCGGGATGTATTTTATCCCAGGTGGTTCCGCCTGTGGGCACTTGATGTGCTTGTTCGGGGTGGGTAGCAGGAGGGTGGATTGCTGGCGTGGGTGATGCTGTCAGCTCTTGGGCATCCCTGGCTCTCATCCCAGGGCTCATAAGGAGAGTCGAATTTTCCAGTTATCAAGAAGTCTGGAGGCTGGGAGGAAATATGGAATTAAAGGGCACTTATCACAAGCGATGTAAATCTCCACGTTTTGGAGAGATGCCACCATTTCATTTAGTACAAAACCAGTTTGTCTGTTTTTACTTCTCGGCCACTGCAGGATGTAGAGCATTTCCTCTCGAGGTTCTCACCATGTCACAGACACCAGCCCATGCACTCCTGAATTCTAAATTAAGTTCCTCTGTAACCAGCTATAATGATGCGTCAACACGTTAAAAGTTAAAACTTAAAAACATCACAATTTTGCAAATTTTCTGACTCCATTTTGTGTGTGTGTAAACTTCCCTTCAGCTCACAGTAGCAACATTATTTAATTTCTTGTTACAACACCTATGATATAGGAAAAGATAACCTATTACTGGTTTGGGGATCCCTGAATTGTTAGTAGTGAACACTGAGCACTGTTTCCTGTTTCCTTCGATTCCCTGTATCAGCATGTTAATCTTTCAAATTTGTGAAGTGTGAACGAGGAGATTCTTCATACTGGTGCATGTGTGACAGAGATTACACAATAAGCTGGAGATATGAGACCCCTTCCTTTCCCTTCCCTCTTTTTCTTTTTTCTTTTCTTTGTGGAGTGTTTATGAGTTAGACTGAAGAAATGTCAGTATTTTTAATTTCAAAGAATATCATCAAAAGTTGTTCACGGGCTTCCCTGGTGGCGCAGTGGTTGGGAGTCCGCCTGCCGATGCAGGGGACACGGGTTCGTGCCCCGGTCCGGGAAGATCCCACATGCCGCAGAGCGGCTGGGCCCGTGAGCCATGGCCGCTGAGCCTGCGCATCCGGAGCCTGTGCTCCGCAACGGGAGAGGCCACAACAGTGAGAGACCCGCGTACCGCAAAAAAAAAAAAAAAAAAAAGTTGTTCATTTCGCCAGAGTGAGCATGGTAAATACTGCCACAGTTACCTGCTGTAATATTTTGAAGGTCAAATTAAGTGACTGCTTTATTTCTCAATAGTCACTTATCCAAGAGGAGAATTTTTTAAAATGTTTACATCATCTGGATCCCCAACATGTCAGCACCTGAAGCATCTACATCCTTATCGAGTAGTTTTAAGAAGGAAAAAATTTGATATTTTAGACTTCAACAGTTGTCTTAGTGAGTGCCTAGTATAAAAATGCTGCTTCCATGTTGAAGGCAACATACACCCCTTCAAAAACATGTAGAGAATGCGAATGGGGAGGAACAAACGTCGCCCCTGGTTCCGCTACTCACATCTGAGCATTTGCTTCCTGTATTTTTTTCTAGGACTAGGAAGCCCTTTGGTACCAGTGGAACCTTTTTGCTGGTGATTCTGGCGCCTGGGGCTGGGACTAGCTCACGTCTCAAGCACAGCCTCTGTCTGGGACAGCTCTGGGAACCACCGGGTTCCTCTTTCCTCCTGCGTTTATTAATTTGCATCCTGTTTTAAGGAAGAATTTACTTTCATATTTGTGTTTGTGTTCTCGGTGTGGACTCGTGAAGTTTTATTTACCTTGTGAAAGAAAACCAGAGCGTGAGCACTGCAGAAGGGCCGGCTGAGGCGTGGACGTGCTGCTTCTTGAGCTCTGGGAGGAGAACTGCTAATGGTGATGAATGCCAGTCGTGTGTGCGATGGGACAGTCCCACACCATCGGGACCGCTGGCCACAGCGGGAGCCCAGGAGCGGCGGCCTTTATTATTTTTACTGTGGCGGCAGGCACTCCTGGTTAGCATCAGCTTTTTGAATTGCGGTCAGAGCCAATCCTTTATAAAAATCAAACAAGCAGTAGAATTCCCGCAAGTCTACCATTCTGGGCTGAACCGTGTCTCCTCTCTCCCGCTTTATATGTTGAAGCCCTGAGCCCCAGAACCTCAGAATGTGAGTATTTGGAGATGGAGCCTTTAGAGAGGGAACTGAGGTAGAGTGAGGTCATTAGGGTGGGTCCTAGTCCAGTAGGACTGGTGACCTTATGGGAAGAGGTGATCAGGGCACAGACACAGAGAGGGACGACCACCTGAGGACACAGGGAGAAGACAGCCGTCTGCACGCCCGGGAGAGAGGCCTCAGGAGAATCCCACCCTGGTGACACCTTGATGTCAAACTTCCAGCCTCTGGAACTGTGAGGCAGTGAATTTCTGTGGTTAAGCCCCCGGTCTCTGGTACTGTATCATGAGAGCCCTAGCAAACGATACATCTACCTAGATCCTTACACTTTCTTACCTGGTTGATCCGTCTCTTGCTGCAACCTTTAGCGTATTATTGAGAGCTGCCTTTAGTAGGTACTGCTGGATTCCTCTTGTCTCCTCTGCCTGCTGTTCACCTTCCTGGTCTGCCCCGGCATGCATCACTGTCTGGGCCGTTGAAGTTCTTTCTGTTTTGCTAAATGTACAGTGAGGCCCTACTGTTGACAGGACACTCCCCATCTCCTCTAGCGTGTCCATGCATCCGAAGTGTGAAGCACAGTGCGTATATGCAACAAGATTGTGACATGCTGTGGGTTAAGGTAGACATACCTCCTTGTTTTCCACGGTGTTCTGGTGCGTGCCTTTTACCTGCAAATCAAGAGCAGAAGAGGTGGACATCCAGGGCGTGTAAGCTGAGGGCCTGTGAAGATATTTTCCAAACTGCCCTCCTTCAAGGAGATTGCATCCTGCCTGCAGTTCTTCCACTAGAGTTTCTTGGGATCCCTTCTAAAATGACAGTGCTCCTGAGACCAAGTTTTAAATCAGTTCATACCATTATTCCCAGAATAAATTCCTTCATTCATAATATCAACAGATATACATTGAACAATTACTAAATATCTTAGTCTCTGGGGATAAAGCGGACAAGTCAAATCTTATGGGGGGAAAACAGACGATAAAGAGGAAATGGTAACAGAACTTGAGAAGTGCTGTGAGTGGATAGGGCAAATAAGACAAGGCCCCCAGGCCCTGGGACGACACGAGCTGAGCTGACTCTGGAGGATGAGTCGGCCAACTGGGAGGGTGGGAGGTGGCGGGCGTGTCTGTGTTCCTGGGAGGTGAATGGCCGCTACAAGAAAGCCAGGTGGGGGCTTCCCTGAGTGGTGTAGTGGTTGAGAGTCCGCCTGCCGATGCAGGGGACACGGGTTCGTACCCCGGTCCGGGAAGATGTCACATGCCGCAGAGCGGCTGGGCTCGTCATGGCCACTGAGCCTGCGCATCCGGAGCCTGTGCTCCGCAACGGGAGAGGCCACGGCAGGGAGAGGCCCGCGTACCGAAAAAAACAAACAAAAAAAAGAAAGCCAGGTGCACCAGGCTCACTGGAGGAAATAGAGCCGACCAAGCCAGATGCAGATGGGGTCTCCTGTGTCCCCTCTGTGGCGCTGGCTGATCCCCTCACACCCACGGCTGCTTCTGCATGTGTATGTCACTCTGCCTGGGAGCCTGGACACAGGGGGGACCGTGGCCTCAGCCACCTGAGGGACAGCCGGGAGGGCTGGGAGTTGCCACCCTGAGAGCAGCCCCCAAGCCCTGACGCCGGGAGGCGGTGAACGATAAGTACCTGGGCTTCCCTGTCACTGGGGTGGGAGAACAGCCCGCAGTGGTCCCCAGGGCCGCGGAGCCCCGGGTGGTCGGAGCAGAAGCTCTACGTGAGTGCACTCTGGGTCCTGCCCTCACCTGCCTCACTCCCCTGCCCGCCCCCCCCCCCAGGAGTGCGCTGACCAGGACTTCTCCAGACTGGGAGGTGACAGACACAGTCCTCCTGACTGTCACGTATGTCCTGCTCGTCTGACACCGACTATAAGTTCAAAGGTTCCGCAGACCACCCTTAGGTTGGAAAATTCACTGAAAAGATGCGGAATTCGATGGTTCATGTTTATTCCAGGGAGAGGATGCAATTGTGAACCAGTCAGAGGAAGAGACGCACAGGGCAGCGTCTGGGAGGGTTCCAAACAGAGCTTTTCCTTCCCGGCGTCCCCGTGTGGCACTACGTACGCACCGAACATGGCCAAGCCTGAAGCTCACCTGCGCTTCGGTGCCCAGAGTGTTTTCTCAGGGCTTCAGCAGTGGGCATGGTTGATTGGGTCACTGCCCACGTACCTCCATCTCCAGGTGCCCCGCTGACCTCCCCGGAGGTTGGGCGTGTACCAGGCGGCTGCCACCAGTCAGTCATCTCATCAGTTAAACTCTCCATGAATAAGAATGGGACTCCCACCACTCAGGAAATTCCAGGGGTTTAGAGGACGGGTCACCTCCCGGGAGCTAGAGGACCAAGGCCGCACCTCTCTGAGGGAGGCCACCTTCCTTACCACGCAGCTCCCTCAGCGTGAAGCTGGGGGAACCTAAGGCAGGAGCCTTGGGTCTCAGATTCTGGGGAGCGAGGGGCCTGCTTTCCAGTTCTGACTCCGCTGGTGTTGCTGGACTGAGCTGCCGCCCCGGATAAAACCACCTTCTCTCCTTCATCCTGGCTGGGGAGCTTCCTACAAGCGATAAGCTTGCTTTGTACCCGCCAGAGTACCTGCTGATGCTATTGAAGGTACTTTACGAGATAAAAGAAAACAATTTTGAGGTCTCAGATTCTTTCCAAAGGTCAGAATTCTGCTGATTTGAATTTGATACAGGTGTGCGGAGGCCCCTCTGTGTTCCAGGGCCCTGCTGTACTGTGGGGAGGACTGATAAACTATTGATAGAACAGGCCTTGGCAAGTTTTCTTCAAAGGGCCAGATAACAAGGCTGTGGGGCTTTGTGGGGCTGAGTGCCCTGTTCCAGCTGCCCAACCCTGCCTGCCTGGAAGCAGCTGTGGACAAGTAGATCAGTGAATGGGCGTGTGTGCCAACCAGACCTTGGTTTTGGACATTGACATTTGATTTTCATGTAATTGTCACATACTATGAAACTCTTATTCTTCTTTTGATTTGTTTCCACCGTTTAAAAATTTAAAAATCATGGTTAGATTGTGGGCTGTACAGAAACAGGAGTCAGGCTGGTTTGGCCTTAGCTGGCCAAACCCTGGATGACACACACAGCCCCTGATTTAAGGAGCTTATCGACGATTCTAGGGAGGTAAACAGAGAGGTAGATCATGTCAGCACCATGTAGTGAGCACTGTAGCCATGGGACAGAGATCCCAGAGCAGGCCCTGGGCTAAGTTTTGCTGTTGGACGTAAGTTAAAGGCTTTTTATGTTCAGTTCTTAAAAATCTGCTACAGTTCCTATATTGGATGAATTAAATGGATATAAAAAGCAAGAATCAAGGAATGTAAAATCTTGTTTGCTGAACATGGACTTTTTTAAATTAATCAATTAATTAATTTTTCACCGCGTTGGGTCTTCACTGCTGAGCAGGGCTTTCTCTGGCTGGGGTGAGCAAGGGCCACTCTTGGTTGTGGTGCGCGGGTTCCTCACTGCAGTGGCTTCTCGTTGCTGAGCACGGGCTCTAGGCGTGCCGGGTTCAGTATTCATGGCATGTGGGCTCAGTAGTTGTGGCTCGTGGGCTCTAGAGCACAGCCTCAGTAGTTGTGGCACGTGGGCTCAGTAGTTGTGGCTCGCGGGCTCTAGAACGCAGGCTCAGTAGTTGTGGCACATGGGCCCAGCCGCTCCGCGGCATGTGGGATCTTCCCGGACCGGGCTCGAACCGTGTCCCCTGCATTGGCAGGTGGACTCTTAACCACTGTGCCACCAGGGAAGCCCCAGACTTTTTTTTTTAGGCCACAGCACGGTGAATTTTTAGCAAAAGACCAGAAATATATTTTGTTGCTCTTGGGCAGATGGAGTAGAGACAGACCTTCACCAAGACCACAGTTTATTGTTTCTTTTATGGTGTTATATTTCCTACTAGCAGAGCACAGGTTTCTTTTTTGGGGGGGGCAGGGGGTTTGTATTCAATTTTATTGAATGCTCTTCGTAAATATCCAAATGCTAATACTGACGTCCTGTACCGATAGACTCTGCCCTCCTGATGCAGACCGATGGGGAGAAAACACCAGGTCCAGTTTCAAGGGGGCATGGCTGGCAAAAGAGGTGTCAGCTCTGGGGCTGGACGGCTTGGCCTTGGAAGTTAGAGCAGGGACAGTGTCCGAGGCTGAAGCTGAAATGCAGAGCCATTAATTTCATCCCACTCAGGGCCAGTGCCAAGGGGTTTAGCTGAGAAGTTCCCTGGAAGCTACAGCCATGTCTGTTTTCGTCACCACTGAATCCTCAGCGCCTGGCACCATGCTTGGTACTCACTGCAGTTCAGCTGGAAAACAAAGACGTTGCTTTGTGTCTGGAGCTGCGTGTCAGTCTGGTTTATTCTTCACTCGTACATGGAATGTTTATTGAGTGCCAAAGACTGTGAAGGACTCTAGTGATTCTAGAATGAAAGGGTGGACACGTTCCTCGTCCTCATGGGGGACCTTCTAGTGCAGAAGAGAAACAAGGAGCACAAGAAGCAAATCTAAATACTGTGGTTGGCAAGGAGAGCAAGGGAGAAAACTGAAGGCAGTTTAGGGGAAGGTGGAGTTTGGGGAAGGTGTGTTTGTTGTGCAGAAGGTTCCTGCTAAAGGCCTTTCGTATCTGCACATCTGGAGGAAGTGAGAGAGAACGTAGGTGTTGGGGAAGGATTTTGAAGGTGGAGCCGCCAAGACCTGAGATGGTGGGTGGATTGCAGTTGGGAGATGAGAGAACGAGATGTCCAGGACGACTCCAGGGACGGAGGGGCGACTTCCCCTGCTGGGGTGGACACCACGCATTCACCCTCTGGGCACTTGCTTTCCAGCCGGGAGAGCAGCCCAGCCGAGGGGTGGTGGGTTCACACAGGCTTGTTCAGCTGTGCGACGAGCTCTGCTTCTTCTCTGTCCCTCAAAATCGCCAAACCCAGAACGCATCCAGTGAAGAGGTGAGCACGCGACAAAAGTGAGCATGAAAGCACCACATGTTAGGGTGAGCGATATGAAGTCAATGGAATGAAGATGGGCTTCGTTCACTGGGACAGAGGACTGGCTGTGCTCACACAGTTGGCCGGACCCTGTGGAATGGAGGATCCTGACTTTGCTCTGGAGAGATGCTACCCTGCGGTGACACAGGCTGTGAGCAAGGGCTCTAGGACACCCCCAGCGTCGCTCCTAGTGGCATATGTTCTGGCGTATGTTCTGTTACCAGAAGGCGCTATTCCTGAACCTCAGCAGAACCTTCTTAGTATTTGTATCGGCAGTAATTGTTCCCGCAGCCTACTTCCTTACTTCTGACTTCTACGTATGTGAACCATATGTGAACCATGCATATGTGGACTGGACAAGGTCTCCTTTCCCTGTTGGGTCATCGAAAGCTGAGCCCAGTATTTGTGGCGTCTGTTCAGTGAGTGTTAAGGCCTTTGGAGGGTGTCCTTTGGTATCAGATGATTGATTCCACTTCATGACCTCATTTCCTCTTATTTCTTCTCATTAGCTTCCAATTTAGGTCATTTTTCTATTTTTATGAATATGTATATCATTTAAAATTATTCCTAAGAACAAAACCCAAGGCCTCAATGTACCCCTAGTCGTTGCTGGTGACCTCCGCATTCTCTGTGGCTGCTGGCTGAAGTGTCCCCTGGGGAAGTTTCAACCTGACCCAGGACCTCTGATCCCTTTGCTCACTGATTACGATGGGAGCTTTAGGACCGTAAATGCAATTTCAGCTCAACTACTGGTTGGACAGGAGTTGATTTCACGTAGGTAAAAACGCGGCAGCAATCTGTCGAGTTTTGTATGTGCCGTTTTCCACTCTGAAGTGTCTTATTGTGTGACCTTGTAGAAGCCAGTGCAGAAATCTCAATTGGGGAAATTGTTTCTTGATTTAATATCATTTTAAATCGTTTCTAGTGCACCCGCTTTAGTATTCCACAAATCAGAGGCCCGTCCCTCAGACACTCCTGTTCTGAATCAGATAAAAGTGATGACACTTGGTCACCGGTTAGATGAGAATATCGTTCTGGAAAAGGTTTCCTCTTTAATCCCTCCCGAGTAATCTTCTCTTCCCCCTGCAGTTCCGTGACTTTGCTAATCTCTGGCTAATTTTATTTAACATTTTCTCCCCTGTTGTTCAAGGCCTTAACGTATTCTGTGCTCCTTTTCACGCAAAGGGTAGTATTGGAGGGGTCTGGGAGGCGATTTGCATTGGCTTGAAGACAGAGGGCATGAGAAGGCCACCTGCTTTTGAGCAGGCTACGTGTTTTGCGGGTTGAGAGGTGGCGGGCCACCGTGGAGCATCTCTGAGTCCCTCCGGTAGGCTGGGAGGGACCTGCATGCCTGGCCGCCCCGAGCCAGCAGCCCCGGCGTTTCCAGGGTACGCGGCACAGGGCTCTGTGTCCCGGCCAGGCCATTTCTTCCCAATCATCTGTCCAGTCTGGAGACGCTGTGTGCTTTCTTTCAGGTGTCAGTGTAGATCAAAGCCACCCAGAGGACATTTGCATGAGAATCTGTGGAATGATTAATTAGCAATGGTCATTAGTAATTTTCCTTTTAAGGCTTTGAAATGTCTCTCATTGATAAACTAGTTCTGTTAAGCCTTGACTCCTTTTCACATAGTTTCCACTCAGTCCTCCCTCTGTGACTACAAATTGGATTTCCCCGCTGTCTACACCTCTCCTGTTACTTGGATTCGGCAGTGTGGTTAAAAGGACAGCCTCCTGTGAGGGTGACAGTCTTCATCATCAGCCTGCACCTCTTTTTCAGACTGTATTTCATAGGAGGGTATCTTCCATCCTCTCTTGTTGGCTGTCTCCTTTTTGGTAATTCCCACAGTCGTTCTGTTTACCCCATCTTCTGGTTTTCTCTGAATTGTAACAGTGCTGTTCTCTTTTTACAAGTAGCACTGACTTGACACTCTGATTCCCACATGCCTTTTCCTGATGGTCCAGGAACCCTTGGGGATGTTCTCGCAAAGGGCAGATGGAAAGTGCATCATCAGACAGGGTCATAGGCATATTCTGAGGCAACAATTTCACACCCAGGAGAGACCCTGGAGAACTCTGGAAAAACATTGCAGTCCCCACAAGGACATGGTGGCAGGTCCCCCAGGCAGCTATCACGGGCAGCAGATCAAACTAATACCAGCCAACCCTTTGCCAAAAATGAAGCATGTCCCCATCACACAATGGAGGTGTGTGGAATGGAAGCTTACATAGTTAAGAAAAACGAATGAAGATATGTTAATTTTGCAGATTTTATATGTGGACACATAGCAAAGACTTCTTCCAGCGCCTTGGAGGGGGCTCATATGGAGTGAGGAACCATGAGCTTTCAACTTGGGGAACATCCTGTGAAATTCACTTCAGCACCCAGGCAGGGAGGGCTCGGCCACCTGCTGCCCCCGGAAGGTGTACCTCGGAAGTAGCTGGTACTTGTGGGAGCTCCACTTGGTGCTGGTGAAACGTGAGACGACAGTTCCTGTTTGTGAGAAATTTTAAATGATAGGACTTGGTCCTGTGGAGATTGGGGGCGCTGGAATTTGATTGCTGTCTTCATTCGTGGAGTGTACCTCCTGCCCATGCAGAGTATCCCTGAGGACAGAGACAAAAATCTCGTCCTCGTGAGCATAAGAAAAGACGGTGATGGGGCTATGGCAGAAAATATAGTGAAGGATGTGGTGGTAGCCGTTCTCCGTGGCTCAGGAAGATGCTGTGACCACTGGGTGAGTGAGTGCCGGGGGCATGATGGGGGGCTGGCGGGGAGGTGAGGAGATGGGTCTTCAAGTCCTGGTTTTGTCATGAGACGATGTTAGTCACCTATGTCAACTCCCTGGGCCATAACGTTCTCAGCAGAAAAGTGGCACTCCCTTTAGACGCTTCTGGATGAGTCTCAGGATTTGTGGAGTCTTATATTTTGTTTTCTCCATCTCACGTCTGGTCTCAACAATTCCATCCCTGTATACCTCTTACCATCAGAGATGTTGGGATCGTTTTGATTTTGCATTTCATGAGGTATCCTGGAGTTAAGGATGAACCCCTTTATAGATACCTGGGGTACTCAGGGAATTCAGGTGTCATTCCTGGGAGAGGCGTAGGCTAGAGCAGTGTAGCGTATTTCTAGTGGATTTTCACATCCTTAAACCTTTCTCTATTGGAACCACTTTAATGGACGGTCTGGTGAGAAAGGAATTGCTGGCTTGGCCCACTGCCATTCCCTGCTTGGTTCTTTATATTAAAGAAAGGAGATTTAAGGCAATGTTCAGTCATGGGTTCAGTGTTTATTCATTAAACATCTAGAGTGCACCTGGTTCTGTGTAGCGTCCTTTAGAAGGCCATATGTCCGTATGTCTATAAGTATATATTAAAACGGGCTGTTAATTTTTAAAAATTTAATTAAATGAGCGTATGTGTTAACATTGGCTATTTAGCAACCTATCTGGAAAGTAAATTAATAAGTAAATAAGCATGTATGTTAAAACTGACAGTTTAGTAACTGGTTCTCTTAGAGAGTCCTAGGAGCATTTTAAATACAGTATTGTTGCTTAATATGAGTAACAAATTTCTGTGCTTCTTTAATTTTATGAAGTGACAATATATACTGAAAGTATAAAGGGTATGAAGTTAACATGTGTTAAAGAATTGTTGTTCTTCAACCTGGATTAGGTATAACAAAATGAGAAAACATGGGCCCACTTTTGAACTACTTTGCTTCTTTTAGGCTCCAGAATTATGGCCAATAGTAACGGAGTGTGAATGCTTATTGGTGCTTTCTTTCAGCATTTACTTGACCTCATTCAATTTGTTCCCTTTGCAATGAAATTATCTTTATGTAATTATTCGGTTTTAATATATCGTATTGGTCCACTTTATAAGAAACATATAAATTATTTTACACTATGAAGATTAACCCGAGAAGCATTATTATTATTATTTTTTTTTTTTTTTGCGGTACGCGGGCCTCTCACCGCCGTGGCCTCTCCCGTTGCGGAGCACAGGCTCCGGACGCGCAGGCTGAGCGGCCATGGCTCACGGGCCCAGCCGCTCCGCGGCATGTGGGATCTTCCCAGACCGGGGCACGAACCCGTGTCCCCCGCATCGGCAGGCGGACTCTCAACCACTGCGCCACCAGGGAAGCCCAAGAGAAGCATGATTTTAATTGGCTCATCTAACAGTTTATAACATCATTACAGTTTAATGAACTTCGCCAGGTCTTGAATGCTTAGTGGAAATGGGAAGTTTTGATGATGTTTGTTGGCCTCAAGTAGGCAGCTGAGTGGAACAGAGCAGAGTGACTAAATGAGGTACAATTAAAATGTGTGAGTTTAAGGTGCTGGTTTGGCTGAAGAGAGTATAATGAGGGAATTTCAATAATGTAACGATTCACTTTTTCTCTCTGTCCCTCATCTTCCTGGAAATCTTAGGTCTGTTCTCAGGGTTGAACATAGTAACTCTCTTTGCTTACTGCTTACAGCTAAGAGGGAAAGTATCTCTAAAAGAGCCTCTAGCTAGAAACATTCTGTTCACTGAAAAGCTAACAGACTTGACTTCTTTACATAAATAGTCCAAAGTACCCCAGAAATATTATTCAAAACAATGTTGATCTGCGGAAATACTTTTAAACTCTAAAGTTATTTTCAAGTGTTAGTTATAATTGTTCTTCATTTTCCTTGTTCTTTTCTTTCACCCTTTGAGTTGTTACAGTGAATTACTTCTATTCTAATCCACTGGCTTTAACGATCTGGATTATATTGTGTGGAGGTGAGCGTTCCTGTTCAGAATCAGTCGGGCGTGCTCTGAATGGTTTTCCCGTTGGTGCCGATGGCTCTAAACTTATTTATTCATATGCTCTTACCGCATCCCATTGGTTCTCTGTTGGAGACTCGGCAGTATTTTGAGTATTTTGGGTTTTCATACGTGGGGCTGGAGGTGCTGCCGGCCTTTAGTGGGTAGAGGTCAAGGATGTTGCTAACATCCTACAATGCACACGGCTCAGCCACCCCCAGCAAGGATATAAGGTCCCAAGTGTCCAGCGTGGTAAGGATGAGAAGCCCTGCCTGTTTCCACAAGGTGAACAGTACATTACTTAGCAGACGCCTGCTCAGAAGGTAGAAGAGAGTTTGCTTTGCATGTGACAAATGGTGCCATTTGGGGGTCAGGCCCTCAACCTCGGTTTCATTAGTAGCCGCCAAATGCCGCTTGACGTATTCTCTTAAAATAGGATTCTGTCTTCACGACTTGCCCTTTTTGTGGGGGGGGGGGGTGAGGAGGGATAGCCTTTACTAATACTTGCAATCTACAACAGATATAAAGCTGTTATCATAGCCAAGTAAGGATGCAAGATGGGTGTTATGTTGTACATTTATGTTCATGCGGAGACATATGATGTCATTTCATTGTAGCCATTCTTAAAGCCCTTCAGTATCCTGGTGGCAGTTTCCAAAATCATTAGGCCCACAGAATTCGAACTTCACCTGCCTGAACACGTCTTCCTTGATGGTCCCGCGTTTATTACTCTTGTTCTTGAACTGTGCAGCTTTTCCTTTGTTCTTTGTTACCATTTTGAAGAGTAGAGTCTATGATAGACATACTTCATGCTACGGCTCTTCTCCCCCAGGTAAAGACTCCCATAAGGCTAAATGCCTAGATACAGCTAAGGATATTCTTGCCTCTTTTGAAAAAGTAAATTATGGGGAATTTTAAAACAGGCTTTTTCCAGAATCAGAGGGAATCTGTATATCTGTATATAGCCACCCTCCCTCCCCAGATCTTTTTGTGTAAGAAGAAGAGACATACGAAACTACATCAGGTAGACCCAACTTCCAGGCAATGTTTGAGTTCATGTTTCTTCTCTGAGGAGAGAAAGATAGGATGAATTCCAAAATAACTTGAAAGAACAAAAGAGCGTAACGATAGCGCATTAAAGGTGAGTGGAGAGATGTAGTAAGAGGAAGCGATAGTAGAAACACAAAGTGCACTGGTCTACGTCTACCGCTGCATTAGGTCGGCAGGGTTATTGAATGTAGAATCTGAGGGTCCGCACAAGAAGTCTTCCTTCGGGGAGGCCAGCAGGTGGAAATCTCAGTCAGTTCGTGCTTTGCCAGCGTCTGCAGAGAGCCCTTTGGGTCACCCTTCTGGGTCTGGCGGGCGTGGACGTTTCTTCTCCTGCTGGACAGCTGGACACGTTGACCTCCCTCCGTCGATGGGAGGTTGCACGCAGCGCCAGGGTACCTCTGCCTCGTTGCACTTCTCCCCCAAGGAGCCTTGAATTGCATGTTGAGGAGCGTGCATTTGAAATTGGGTGCTTTTATGGTAAGAGCATTTCACTTCAAAATTACATATGGGAAGCCCATCCAATACAGTGTTGAGGCCAAAAGGCACACCACATCAGCCATTCCTTTCACCCTAGATCTTCAAAAGAAGCAGAACAGAACACTAATATAACTGAGAATGGGAGGGCCCGATTCGTGAGTGCAGTGGAGGGATTTTAGCTTAAAATTGTAGTCACCAGTATCTCAGGATGATACGTCATTTTGCTACATTGATTAGAAGAGAGTCCAATGATTACAAGTTGCAAACACACCTCCTATTTTTTTTTATTATAAAGACCTTGGCTGGGTAACGTATGCAATGTCAGGAATCCATAAAGGAGTGCCAGTTCTTGCACTGGTATGTCTAGAATTTATTTTTCAAGAGGTCATTTCCTTTTCAAGAGGTCTTTTTTTTCCCCAGGTGACAGACACATAGAAAAAAATGTTTTGACTGCCCTATAAAACTTAAGATAATGTCATTGCTTTCTAGCATCTTCTAGATTTATTGCGTGTGGGTGGTTAAATATGTTGTGTGGAAAATAATTATTCCAAAATTAACATGCAAGTAGAAACATTTAAAGCTCTTCAGAAAGAGTCCTGTTCTTCAATGTGGCCGGGTCTTCTTCCGGTCTCAGAGTGATGTGAAGTAATTGCTGCCATTTGGATGGTGGTCCTCCAGTTCAGCCTGCGTAAGCATCGCCTGGAGCCCCTGTGGACACATCTCCTGGGTGCTCCTTCAGACCGAATCCCAGTCGTGGTGAGGTGCTGGGGAGGGGACCCAGCTCACACTCTGATCTGTGTGCTCCGCCCACTGAATGGGACGGATGCGTCTGTCAACATGAATCTATTCAAAATGGGACAGAGAGCACTAAATTTTTAACCTACGTGACTTTCATTTTCAATTACCGTTCAATAAAATTATATATTGGTGGATTTATAAACATAATTTTAAAAAATAGAAACATTATTGAGATATAATTCACACGCCATACAATTTACCTATTTAAATAACACATTGGTTTTTCGTGTACTCACAGAGCTGTGCAGCCGTCAGCACCACTACAGGATATGTTCAACACCATCCTCAGAAAACACCGTAGGCATTAGCAGTCACTCCCATTTCCCTCTCATTTCCCCAGTCCCAGAGAACCACTCATCTATTTTCTGTCCCTGTGTAGATTGGGTCCTTCTGGTCATTTCATATAAATGGAATCGTATGCTACCTAGTTTTCTCTATCTGGCTTCTCTCACCAAGTATCATGTTTTTAAGGTTCGTTTATGCTGTAGCATGTATCACATCAGTGTTTCATTCCTTTTCATTGCCACATAATATTCCATTGTACATTTTCATTTTGTTTATTCATTCATCAGTTAATGCACATTAGGGTTGTTTCCACTTTTTGACTGTCAGGAGGAGTGCTGTTAGGAACATTTGTGTACAAATTTGGGGTGGCACGGATGGAATTATTAAACCTATTGGATATATTTTATCCTGAAATTTTTGGATTAACTTTATTCTAGAGTTGTCTGTTTCAGTATTAAGATAAACTCTTTTCATTGTCCCCATTGTAAGTTCCTGACATAATAAAACTCACGCCTGAAATTAAAACAGTAACAACACAAAACAAAACCAGAGTGGATGCCTTTCTGGAACTCTAAACACTAACCTTAAATCAGCTTGTGGGGAAATTTGCTTAGTACTGTTGAGAAAAGACAAGGAGGGTGCGTGCACACACCCACATTCCCTCGGAGTGACATTCCCTCGAGCACACGGGCGTAACTGGGGTCTACACTTGGTATTTGAGGTGATACCTTGTGGGCTTTAAGAAATCCATGATGATTTCCAATAAAACAGCATGTGTATTGGTGTGTGTATGCCTGTGTGTGTTATTTGCTTTTCAGTCTTCTGATTTTCAGGTCTTGTACTTTCTCTTTATAATCTAATGGATCACAGAAGGATGACAGTTGTTAAGGAGATGGATTGATTTTCCAGTGATACTGTCTTTCTTTTAAGAAGATTGGTGGGAATAATTGCATCTGCCTAAGTGACAGTGGGGAAAAAGGATCACAAGAAATAATAGTTTAATGAGAAGTTACATATAAGGATCACTATTTTATTTCACTGACCACTGTCCTGAAGCCTCTCTTTTTCTCTTTCCACACATCTGATTATTGATTATTCTCTCGTTTAGCAACGATGAATTAGATAGTTGGCAATGTGTTGCTTTTATTTCTTTGCTCTGTGTGTATGTGTGTACCTGGTTATGTTTATGACTCTTCAGAGTCATAAAATGTATTTTATTGCTTTCTCCCCTGTAAAATGCCTTACTCTTTGGGCATTCCATATGTCTGACTAACCCACTTATTTCCAATAGTTTCCTCATACTTTAAAAATGTTTATTTTTCTTCATATAAGCTGAGCTATTGAAGTATAGTCTTAAAGAGCATCGGAGAAGGAAGTATAGTCCTGTTACAATGAGAAAGCATTGCTCTGTTGTTTATAACGACATTAGAAAACTCTGTTTTTTAACTACTGACTTGGGTCATAGTCAGTGGTGGGGCCATCTCTACCCATTGGTTTCTTTCCGGAGTGGAAATTGTAGCTGTAACTTATAGAAATAATCGATATGAATCACGTCCTGTAAAGCGTTTCTCATAGAGGCTGTCTTTAGATAGAATGAGCTCTTTATTAGCCTCGAAGAGCAAATATCTCTCAACAGTCCAACAGGGTTCCTGAATGGAGAAGAATTAATTTCAAAGTCCTGTGTATGACGTTACTGCAAGCAGAAGAAAAAATAGCCCAAGAAACAGATCTTCAATATTTCCAGTACTATTTTTTGCAGGTTCTTTTTTTGCTAATTAAAAAAGTGTGAGCAAAAGGCTATGCTTTGCTTTTTTTCCCTCTTTGGAGCAACACGTGAGAGCCGAGTCTGCAAGACAGAGAAGGCTCCGTGTCTCACGGCTTAATCGCATTGATTCGGTAGGGCTCTCAGTGCAGTGGGCGGCCGATTTACATGTGCCTGATTTCTGTCGAGTGGCAGGCGGGGATTTGCCCCTGCGAAGACGAAACCCCCTTTCTGCAGCGGGTTCCCTTCCCCCCCTCCCTCCCCCCTCCTCCCATTAGGAGACCTCGCTGAAGACAAACGGATGCCTGATGCCAAAACGCGGGACTTAACCTGACCCTCCACGGCGCACAAAGGAGGGCTTTCAGGTCCCCCGGGAAACAGCCCCTGCATTTTATCAGGCCGTGAAATTCGGAGTGAAAAGCCCTTGCCTCTGGTTGCCTAGCCATGCGGGGCAGTGGTGAGGGTGTCCGGGAGGGAGTTGGGGGGGGAGGATGGACAAAATACCCCCGCACAAAGGCGGCCTCTGCCCCCCCTTCTTTGATTGCTAGGTGGTCTGTGAGACTCCTGAGGAGCCGTCCACCCGGCCCAAGAGCATTTTGTTGTCACTGGGTCACTCTGGGTGGGGGGGGCGGGGGGGGCGGGGGAGGGCTGGAGAGGAAGACTGGAGTCTTCTCTGCACAGGAAGGCCCCTGGCTTCTCCTCAGTAACAAACAGCAAGGGCAGCTTCGTGTCCAAAAACTGAAAGCTAGAAGAGGGAGAAACTCCTCACTTCATGGGAAGGACCTACCTTATCGGACAAGCCTGGAGTCTCGCAAAGTGTTTAGCAAACTCTTATTTCCTGCAGGCGCTGGAACGCTCTTTGCAATGAAGTCTGTGTACGGGTCAGTCACATTTCCTGCTTCAAGTTAATAACGGGGTACACGTGTCTAATGTTTTGTATCAACACGTAGAGACGTTGCGAGCGTGTTAAAGAAGTGGGAGAAAAGCATTCCTCGGTGTAAAAGTGCGTTAGGTGCCGCGAGGAGTAAAGCGGAGCGGCTGGCCGTCCGTGACGTGGCTGCATCACCATCAGTGAGCAGTGTCTTGGCTGACTGCACTTCCACTCTAGTCTGCAGATTCAAGGTGTTTTAGGTCCCTCTCAGGAAGTAACAAGTGCACAACACACCGAATGAACTGGGCAGAAAATAATAGAACCTGTGGAAGAAATACCCTTTACTTTTCCTCTTGCGTGTCCTTGGCCAGTTAACCTACCAAATTTAGTGGTCCTCAGTTATACTGAGATGCCAACTCAGATTGATGGCGTTTGTACACCTTATCTAAAATTTCCAAAACAATCTCCTGTGTGGGTGAGACTATTTTTAAGCTCCCCTAAAATGGAAGAAAGCCGTCTTAGTATACCAGCTATGTCATAAATACCACATGTGTCTGTTGTGATATAGGAGTGTGCTAATATACGCTGTTTTCAAGTGCATGGAATCTTACTTAGGAATTTTACCATTTCATAAGGCAGCTCTCTCCATGCTGTATTTATTAGGTAATTGAAGAATTGGTTCTATAAACGGTGCTGGATATTTGGAGAAACGGAAGCTAGATCATTTGTCTCTGATAAAGAGAATATAAATTTCTTTAATAACAGTCATTTTCTTTCCTCTGTCCTACACTTTGACATCACGTCTGCTATGCTTTTGGAAACACATTCAGCAATTACTCTAAGGACTGCTAAGATCTCAGCTTCCATTTGCCCAGCAGCTAAAGTTTACTCTGAGTAGCCTGGGTGCTATAAATCATGTATGTTTCCCATCTCACAACCCAGCAGAAACTGTTGGAGTGGATCTCCATCGCTGAAATTTACAGTTTTAGTTTCATGCTTCTGAAGGTCAAATTTGACAAGAAGATCCCACTTGCTTTTGCTACGCATTCTTCCTACTCATTATTCTTTTTACAGCCTAGACATCCCTTCCTGCACAGAGCTCTGGTCAGCTCTGTGCTAGGGTTAGGTTGTCCCCGCCTGTGCTTCTCTCCATCCTTCTTCCATGGTATTGATCCCACGTGTTGCACCGGCTTGATTAATTTTGCCCTCCATCCCACTTAAGATTGAAGCAGGCAGACCGTCTGTCTTATGTGCCCACGAACTTCCCGTGTCTCTCAGGGCGTCGGACCCGCAGATGTGGCTCAGCAGATACGTTTGCAGGGGGTAGGGAGGTAACAAAGTGAAGGCAGAGTTTATAAACTAACGTGGGTGACGCAGTAGACAATGGGAGAAGCCATGGGTACATTCTTTGCGTTTTGGGTGGCATAGGGGTTAAATGTGAATGCACATCCGTCTTCCTAGTTGCTTGCGTCAGCCAGTGTCGGTGAAGAAAACAAACCGCTCTAGGTACGTAAACTAGAAGGAATTGAATACGGGGAGCTAAATGCTTCTAAAATGATGGGCAGTGTTGAGGGAACGGGCTCTGCACTAACCCTCCAGAGGTGACTCCAGACGGTACAGAGCCGACCCCCTTGCTCGTGCTGAGGTCTCTCTAGGACGGTGACCTCAGAGCTAGGAGTCTCCCCCAGGGAAGTCTCTTCAGACAGAAGAAAACCTGCACACATCCACAGTGTTCTGAACGAGTGAAGAGGGGACGAGCAAGAAAATACCTTCTGCTTCGCTTTCGCCTTCAAAGTTTGCCCTGGACCATTCGTTACCGTGGCCAAATTGCATTCCGAATCTTAGTGATACAGTCATCTGGGAAATGTAGTTTTTATTTGCTTTCCCACTAGAAGGAGTATGTATAGTGGGTATTGAATGTGCGCCCTTGTACTTTCTTTTAACACTCTCCAGGGTGGTTGCCACTAGCCACATATGGCTCTGCAAATTTAAATGATTTAAAATTAAGTAAAATTAAGTGTTTACTTTTTCATTTACACTGGCCACATTTCAGGCTCTCAATTGCCTCCTGTGGCTGATGGCCCCCATATTGGACCATGCATACATAGAGCATTCCCACTGTGGTCTTATGTTGGGTAGCCCTGCTCAGGATGCTGCAAATGCCTTCTTTTTCTGCCCTTTTTGGTCCAGCAGAGCCACTGATGAATGCGCGGGTAGGGTGGTCGAGAGAGTCAGCATAGAGTTCATCAAACGGGGTTGAATTAGCTGAGTTGGGACATGCAAAACAGCAAGAGGGGACTTCTTTGGTTGGGTCCTTCATTGTGTGTTTCAGATCAAAAGAGGTACACGGGGAAATTAGCAAAGAAACCCACATCTGCGTTGCCCACAGTGTAAAGACGTCTATTCTAGACCTTGTGCAAAATCTGAATCATTAAACAAATCTTCATTCTGGTCCAGACTTACTGAGTTTGCTCTTGCTGCTGGTTTTGATTGGGCTCACAAGCAGGTTTAATTGCTACTTTATTATAATGGATTCCACTGGACCCAAGAACCTCAAGGTCACTCTTTAAAGGGAGAACAAAATTAAATATCCACGTGAGACTGTGCAAGTTCCAAGTTTGGTTTAAAGGGCAAACAGGGCCTATAGAAATAGGGTCTCCCACCCATAACTAACGTACATCCTCCTCCCAGTGTTTTCAGCTTCCGGAAAGTTACGAATATTACGACTCACTTGTTAATTTTGAGCAGACCTACCGCATAAGGCCCACTTGAATGGGTTTGTTCAGGGATGCCCTAATGTGCTAGAGGCCCTTTACTGTCAACAAAGCCGGGCTGATTTGATCTGGCTCGGGAGACAGGAAGCATGAAAGTCCTTATGAGATTCAGCGCCCCCCCCCCCATCCTTTCAGGAGCACGCCATGCCTTCCTGGAGCTTGACGTGTCAGACAGCCGAACCACACAGATACATATTAAGCTGTCAGTTTAACAAGCTGCTTCTATCTGAAAAGGATTAGCGTTGACACTCCTGATGATTTGTCTAACTGTAAAGGACTTGCTTCATCCCTGGGTCCTCGCTGAGTAGCTGCTACAATCACTCACCTCTCAGACAAATAGACTCGACTTCTTGGAAATAATTAGCCACGGTGTACATCTGCCTAAGCCATTCTTATATATTGCTGATACAAATAATCTTATTAACCCAGAGCACGTATTATAAATAGGTTCAAAAGTACCTCCGTGAGCTTTAATATGGGGCCAAATTGAAAACTCAATTACTCCTGTGACGTAGGCGAGATTTCATAAGGCCGGTAGCTCAGGGCAAAAGGACAGCAGGCCACCCAGCTTGGGGATACGATTGACACGGTTCTCTGACACCACCAATTACATGATTTCTTAGGAATTGTGTATTGTTAAGAAGATGTGTAGAAGAAAATATATACAGAGATAAGGATCAACGCTAGACTTGCCTAAGCTTTTCAATGTAGCATGAAGGCAGGGAGTTCGTAATCTCCATTCACTGTGTGGCATGTCGGGAGCAGTTCCTTAACCTGGGCCTCATGCTGGCAGAAGCATGCTGTGCAGATTACATTCTGGCTTTCACGAGGGAGCGGGACCTGGCTGGTTAAACCCGCAGGACGCTCTGACCAGGGATTCTTCTTGAGCTGTGCAGCATCTGACCGAATGAAAGCACAAGACGGTTCTTAATTCAGTCTCTAAAATCTGACTTATGGTGGAGACAGGCTTCCCAACTTATTCTGATTACCTGGGGGTCAATATTGGAGAAAGATGAGTCGTTGATTTGATAGCCTGCAAAGGACACAGATGCCTGTAATCAAACTATAATAAAAAACGGTGTGTGTGTGCGTGTGCGTGCGTGTGCGTGCATGCGTGAGAGAGAGGGAGGTATCTGGCTTTGAAATGATGTAGAGATAATATTCTCCAGCCATTGTTGATTTGCTGAGCGCCCTGATGAAATATACATTTTTAATTTTCCCAGAGGAAGGGCTGTCTTGTCGTGTACCTCATTTGGTTGGGCTGTCTGCTTCTGCAGTCCATATCCCACTGAGGGCCCATTCTCAAGTGTCTTTAGGGAAATGTTCGCGTTAGGATGAGGAAATGGAACACACCCTTCTGTTACATCCCTGCCTTGGCCAAACACCAGGGTCGGTTTTTCCTCGTTAGATGTGTAATAGGGGTGGGCCGATTCTGCTGATTTTAGAATTTAGGTATGAATTTAGGCAGCATGTGCAAACACTACTGGAAGCTGGTAATTATGCAGGACGTCTCATTGAATGGTTGGCAACGGCAAAATAAGTAGGTTATACTCATTTCCTACTTGCATTGTGAGAAACGTGTTGCTTTGATGTTGTAAGAATGGTTCCTTTAGTACAAAGGAGGGAGGGACATTTTCAGAGGCAAATTGGACCGCAGGGCTGAGTGAACTCATTTCCTGTGTTTGTAATCAGAAACCGAGACAAGGGGTTGGGATGATTGAGGTCGTCGCACCCCCCTCCCCATGGAATTACCTTGGGACTCCAGGATGACGGGGCTGCTCCAGTCTCAGCGCCATCAGGGTTCCTGAGGCTGTCCTTAAGCCACCTGTTTATAGAACCTGTTAGATACAACTTTGCAGAGCCTAGTCGGTTTTTGTTAACCGTTCTGTTGGAAGACGTGCCCCTCAGTCACTATGAGGTTTTGGGTCTCAAGCCTTTGTCTCCAAGTCTCCATTTCTTCCCACAACTTGTTTATAACTGCTTTACTAATTTTAAAATCACCTTTTGCCCATAGGTCTATGTCCATAATAGATTTCAGTGATGCCTGCTGAAGAAAATTTGTGATTTTGAGTAATTTTAAGATTACTTGATGTGTTCACTTTTTAAAATTTGAAGTATAGTTGATTTACAATGTTGTGTTAATTTCTGCTCTACAGCAAAGTGACTCAGTTATACACATATATACATTCTTTTTTATATTCTTTTCCATTGTGGTTTATCTCAGGATATTGAATATAGTTCCCTGTGCTGTACAGTAGGACCTTGTTGTTTTGATCTATTCATTTTTAACTTCACTTAGAACACTTCAGAAGAGTTACGAGAATAGGACCGAGAACTTCCATATATCTTTCATCTAGGTCAGGGTACAGCAGACATTCTGACAAAGACATAAATATTTTTGCCTTTCTTGGCCATACAAACTGTTGCAACTATTCACCTCGGCTATTGTAGCACAAAAGCAACCAGTGACAATACATAAATGAATGGGCGTGTCTGTGTTCCAATAAATTTTATTTACAAAAACGGATGGTGGGTCAGATTTGGTCCCTGGTTTCTAGTTTCTGACCCCAATCTAGAGTTACCAGTTAAGTTTTATTTGCTTTATCACGTTCTCTCTCTCTAGATGGATCGATATAGGTGTAGGTGTGCATTTACGATTGTTATTTTTTTTCCCAACCGTTTAAAAGTAAGTTGCAGACATCGTGACTCTTTACGCCTAAATGTTTCAGCGTGCATCTCTTGCATAACTGCGTGGAATAATCGAATTCAGAGAATTTCACATTGATGTAATCTCACGATCTCACCTTTGGTCTGAATTTTCAATTTCACGAATTGTGTGAATACTGTCCTGTCTGGCGTTGTTTTCTCGGATTCAGGATCTAGCCCATCAGCATGCTTTGCGTTTAATTGTCACATGTCTTTACTCTCCTTTCATCCGGAAGCAATCCCCAGCCCTTCTTTGCCTCTCATGATATTGGTATTTTTTTTTTTTTGAAACTAATAATATGAATTTTAATGTGGGTAAATTCAAAGTCCTGCCAATACTGACCACACAGATACAAAGATGAGAGACCAGTTCTCAGAAAGGAATCGTCTCGTCGTGGCTTCTTTGTCTTTGGATGTAGGGTCTTTTTTGGTAGGTTCCAGTGGTTTTGTTTGTTTGTCTTTGTTTTTCTGATTTTGGTGTTTTCCTAAGAAGGGGTGAGCTCGCGTCCTTCTATTCCGTCGTCTCGCCAGCAAGTTCCCGACGTTGGTAGTTTTTAAGACCAGAGGCTTGTTGCTTCGTACAAGGCGCCTCATTCTGGATTTGTCTGATACGTCCTCACGGTTCGATTCAGGTTGTGCCCTTTGGGCAGGACACTGCCTCCGTGATGGTGGTGCTTTGTTCTTACTAGTGTATCACATCAGGGGCACACCAGGCGGGTTTCCCTGTTCCTGGAGATGTATCCTTCATCACTTAGTTAAGGTATTATCTCCAGGTTTCTCCACGGTAAAGTTGTCACTTTCTCTTCATTATTAATATTTTTTACCTTCATTTTTAAAAACTTTTTATTACAAAAAGTTTTAATGGAACTATATTTGATGCACAATATTATATAAGTTGCAGGCATGTATACAGGTATACATAGTATCTTTTTAATTTGAGTAGTAACCGTGGGCTATTATTTGGAACTTCAGTACTATGCCAAAATGCCATAGCAGATGATCAGGTGGAAAATCTGGTTGCTAAGAAAGTCTGTTTGGTCTTTAATGAAACAGAATCCCCTGACGGATCTATTTCAAGAGACTGAATGATGGGCATAACGGTATGAGAAAGAATGACAGTGACAGGATGATTTTCTGATAACTACTACCTCGATTCGTTTCTTTTTTCCATTTTAATTGTTCTTTGTTTGTTTGTTTCTACCTACTTTCGCTGAAATTAAAAGAGCTCTTGATGTTAGAATTCCCTTTATTGTGAACAGTAGTTGTGATAAAAATGAGGCCCAGATTCCTTGATAAGCATCGTGGCAGGAGAGTAAATACCCTTTGAGTGTTTCAGAGAAAGTCGACTTGTGATGTGAGATGTCTGAGGTGTGACATCCCTGTGCTGGGCTGGCATGCTGATTCCTCTCGGGTTTAGGCTCTGCTCATCGTTCAACTGTACTTCCGTGGGCTGACTGCCAAAAGATTTCATTATTTTGGCAAGACACGGTACACTTTTTGACACATATTTGCACATATTTCAGGAAATATATTGGGGAAAAACCACTTCCATCTAAAAAACAGATCTACAGTTTCCTAGAGAAACTTGCTGCCATTAATTCAGAAAACAGAAGAGGTCTTTGGAAACTTCTGTTGCTGGCATTATTGTATGCTATGAGTGTATACCTGTATGAAATGAAAAGTGGATTTTTTTTTTTTTTTTGCGGAACCCCAAATTTATTCTTTACGTCCAGGCAACCATCTAGACAAAAATTAAATATAAATCACTGGGCTTCCCTGGTGGCGCAGTGGTTGGGGGTCCGCCTGCCGATGCAGGGGACGCGGGTTCGTGCCCCGGTCCGGGAGGATCCCGCAAGCCCGTGGAGCGGCTGGGCCCGTGAGCCGTGGCCGCTGGGCCTGCACTTCCGGAGCCTGTGCTCCGCAACGGGAGAGGCCGCAACAGTGAGAGGCCCACGTAATGCAAAAAATATATATAAATCACTATTTAACTTTTTTTTAGTCAACAGAAAATTTTTTTGTATGAGAGCATACCATATGTCCTATAAAACATACGGTGCTCTAGTCTCAGAATTTTCCTTCTGATTCCACCTTCCGGCCACATACGCAAGAACATGCCACCCCACCCATCCATAGCTGTTGGAATTTGGGCAAAAAATTGGCACTTTTGAAACAATTATTGGAACATGCTTGAGAGACTAGAATTAAAAGAAGATTTATTTTCTTCTTTAATTAAAAGAAACAAAGGTAGATATCAGGGAAATATGAAAGAACTAAAATTAATTCTCCTTATTGGTCTTCTAGAAATGGAAGGGAATCTCATTCACTGAGTACCTACTACATACGGGCATTTAAAAATGTGGTCATTAAAGTTTTTATTCTGCAAGAATCCTCTTGGGCAAATGTTACTCTTTCATCTATCAGAAACCTCAGACCTGGCTGGAATCGTCAGTTTCTGTGTCCCTCACCCGTGTTGTCTATCAACTCAGGACCTCTCAAGTTCAGTCACCAGAATTGCCCCTAGAAGGGCACACACATCTAGCCATCAGCACTTTCTCACCACACTGGAAAACTATGGACAGAATGTGCTTCTCATGACCATTGTTGTGTGTCTCTGCCTCCAGATTCTTACATCCTCTAAGCTCAACAGTGAATTGAATGGTCTGTGTCCAATCACAAATGGAGCCCTGGACTTGAATCCTGCTACCCAGCCATTGCTCCTGTAAAGATGTTTTAGTTCCCAAATCTGGAAGATGTAGGGTTAGATGCCATCAAAGATGCTTGCCTTTCTAAAATTCTGTGTTTCCATGTTGTAACCCCGGCACATCCTCTGGGACCTGGATCTATTGATTATTTCCCATTTCTCCTACGTCTTCAGTCAGACCCCCTCCACCTGATCCTTTTTTTCTGCCTACCAATATGTTCCATTCCCTTCTTTTTCAGTCTCCCCGGGCACAAATACAGAAGAGGGGGCAAGATAGGTCACACAAAAACATTTTGCTGAACTGTGAGATTGCCTCAGTGTTGCCATTCTAGCTCTCATATATCCCAGCTCCCCAAATACTTTACATGCCAACTTCATATTTTCTCTGCTTCCTCTTGACATGTCTCTTGGACTTTCGCTTAAAAGTGAACATGCCTTGTTTACCTTTCTAGACTGTGAAGAACTTGAAGGCAGGTGTGTGTGTGTGTGTGTGTGTGTGTGTGTAATTCATAAGTTTAACAGACCCATCACTTAGCATGACGCTGTGGTGATGGAGTTCAGCACATGTTTATGAAAGAAAGGAATGAATGATGTAGAAAGAAAGAGAAAAGAAACCTGTAAATGCTCGTGATTAGCTTCACCCTTTCTCCAGAACTGTGTGTCCATAATTCCAATAGCTTGGTGGGCATCCTTCCCTGTATATCCACTTGACAGCTCAAACTCATCATGTTAAACGCTTAATTCCTCCTCTTGCCCCGTGTTTGTTTCGCCTGCACCCTCCGTCATACTGACACAGTCGGCTCCTTTCCGATTGGGCTTAGAAAGTTGGGTGCCTTTCCCATTCTCACTTCTCCCGCATTGCCTTTCATAGGTTGTTGATTTTTCTTTTCCTTTCACCCAATGTCCTCTTCCATCCAAATGGCGTATTGGCGCTAGAAGTGCTGGAGAGAAGGTTTGGAAGAAATTGTAAAAGCTTTTGCTCTGGTTTCATTTGCTGCGTGTTTTGCCTCTGTGATCCATCTCCTATTCTAACACTCAAGTCATTTTAAGCACAGATGGGGCGAGCAACTCCTTTCTAAGACTGTCAGTGGCTCTCATTGAATTCCAAGGGCCATCTTCCCAGCCTTGTGTTTTATTGCGTCTTCTTGTTTAGCTCTCACACTCCACATATCTACGACGTTGTCCAGGCCCCAAGTCTATTTACCATTGATCAGGTCCTCTTCATTCTTCTAAGCTAATCCATGAGCCCTCAGTTCTGTGAGACCCTCTCCGGTTATCCCATGTGGAACAACATACCACTTCTTCGCTTTCTTATAGGACTTTATTCTTCTGTCACTTATTTTATACTTTGTTGCTGTAGACTGATTTTTTTGCCTGCTTTTCTCCCATGGAGATTATAGACAACCTCAAGGCGGAACAAATTTCGACCAGATTTCCCCCACCTTGGTGAGTCGACGAGTGCTTAGCACATAGGAAATACGAATCCACACTCATTGATTTAGCAGAAGTTCATTTGAACAGGTTGGAAAGTATGGCGCGCTGGCTGCTGTGTTTTAACGTGGCTTCTGTCTATTTAGCATAATGTAATTACGGGTTCTGTTTCCGTGAGGATTGGGCATGTGTGAACATTTGAATTTTATAGGAAACTTCTTTGCCTCGGAATTTTTTACGATCGCCACTTAGGTAATATAATTTCCTTTTCTGTACTTTGGCGTGAAAGTTTTGGGTTAAGTGTAAGGTGTGGAACTTTGTGCTGAACTGTCCAGATGGTAGTTCACCAAAGCAATATCAATAATTTTCCTCTTTGTCGGTACTTTGGCTCGGAAGAGCGTGATCTCTTGGTCTGTGGGATACATAAATACCTTGGCATTTGTAGCACCTAGGGCCTTCTGGAGCTGAATCCTCCTTGGGGTCATAGTAATTTAGTAATCTCATAGACTTGCAAACCGCTCTTCAGTTTCCAAATCCCTGTCACATATCTCATCTCTGTAAGCTCTTGTAGCATGTGGCGTAAATGGGGCAGTGCTTTATAATGGAAATAACATTCCTTGGAGTGTGCCAACGCGTGGCTCCAAATTCCAATTCCCATAGCCTCCCCGACAGTCGCTTGCTTTGTTTCCTCAGCCTCTCTAAACTGCAATTTCCTCTGTCTAAAATGTGAGAATAATAGTACCTAATTTTACACACTTCCGTAGTTTTGTTGTTATGAGGCTTCAGGGAACAAATCATTTTAAACGTGCTCCATAAATCTGTAAAGATTCTCTCACATTCAGTAATAGTTTAATAAGTTAATATGAATGACTGCGTTCTCATATTTGAATGATCGAGCTGAGACTAGATAGTTAATGTGATTTTCTCACTTGTAGATTTAGACACATGGCCAAGTTAGGGCTGAAACCAAGGCTTTCCATTCCATGGTGCACATGGCTTGTTTTTTATAATCTGTTCTCTTGTTTGCATGCTCAGTTCCATATGCCTTGTGAGGGATTATAAAAGGGTTAGCAGACATATTCCCTCCTCAGGAGGATCTGGAGGTAGTGTAACTTTAATACAAGTCATAGGCTCCACAAATCAGTCAAAAATGTGAGAATTCTTGGGGGGAACTCTAAATGCTACATGGTTGCAGAGAGGGCAAATCAGTGTGCGCTGTGGGGACAGCAATGGCCCAAAATAGATGGTTTCAAGCAGCTACTGATCTGAGTGGAGAAGGACGGAATAGCTTGTCTGTAAGGAAGACATATCATAACAGAGTGGAATTAGAAAGGATCTTGTTTTGGGGGAACAGAAAAGCAACCAGCTTCGCTGGAAGCAATTCACAGGAGGTTGAAGGAGCTGGTTGGACAGGATTTGCTGGTTGACCAGACGTTTCGAATATAAAACCATGTACTTTAGGTTAAATTAGATAATTATTGACTAATTGTATCAGTGACCTCACATCTTCAAAACCGTGTTTTAGAAGGATGAATGTGGCCAAAATGTATAGCATTGTTCCATGATTGCAGGTCATCGTCCTGAGTAGCATTTACTCCTCCATCCTGGGGAAGTTGTTTCTCAGGACCAGCTCTGTTACTGTGGTTCCTTTGCATGTTGTTCAAAAATTCTCAACCTTGGCACTGTTAACATCTGGAGTCAGATAATTTTTTATCATGTGAGTGCTATCTGGAGGATGTTTAAGCAGCAGCCCTGGCCTCACCCCAAGAAGCCAGTACCTCTCCCCTTAATCATAACAAAATGATTCCACACATTGCCAAATGTCCCCTGGGAATACAAAATCACTCCCATTTCGGAACCACTTACTTAGAGCAATTTAAAAAATTTACCTACTGTCTTTTTTTTTTAGCCACGTCACGCGGCTTACAGGATCAAGCCTGGGCTCCCTGCAGTGGAGGCGTGGAGTCCTAACCACTGGACCACCAGGGGATTCCCTCTAGTATATTATGATATAAATTAATCACAATAAAAAAAGACCTGTACAGTGTTGTACAATATATTTAAAAGTTGGAAGGGTTTATATAAATTCTGCATCATTGGCTTGTCTGTAAAGTTCGAGTGTCAGGCGATTCTGGAAGACAACCAGAAGGCAGTAAAGGGCAGTTGTTCCCTGGATGTTGGCTGACCTCTCCAGTTTCCCATTCTTTTTGTCACCCCAGTTATCCAAAATTTACCCCCTTCACTCTTCCTCATTATTTGCTTCATGTCTGGAAGTACTTGGGTATCCAGGCCCTAAGTACTGGTTAGGAAAACATTTCAATTTATCAATAAATTTATTCAGCAGGTGTTTATTGAGCTGTAACCAAATGATAAGAATATTGTAGTAAACATAGTAAATGTCACAAAGTCTCATTGCTCACTGTGCCATGAGTGGAATGCTGTATGAACATGTTTTATATTACGGTACATTTTATTTTTTATTTATTTATTTTAAACACAACATATCTCTCACTTTATTTCTTTTTTAAGTTCACCTAGAAGTATTTTGGGTTTTCAGCATATAGGTCTGGACATTTTTAAATCAGATTTATCCCTAATATTTTTGAATTTATTTTATTTATTTTTCTTACACAGCTGGTTCTTATTAGTTCTCTATTTTATATGTATTAGTGTATACATGTCAATCCCAATCTCCCAATGGATCCCACCACCAGCACCAACCCCCACCGCTTCCCCCCCTTGGTGTCCATACATTTGTTCTCTACATCTGTGTCTCTATTTCTGCCTTGCAAACCAGTTCATCTGTACCATTTTTCTAGATGCCACATATATACATTAATATATGATATTTGTTTTTCTCTTTCTGACTTACTTACTCTGTATGACAGTCTCTAGGTCCAACCACGTCTCTACAAATGACCCAATTTCGTTCCTTTTTATGGCTGAGTAATATTCCATTGTGTATATGTACCACATCTTCTTTATCCATTCGTCTGTTGATGGGCATTTAGGTTGCTTCCATGACCTGGCTATTGGAAATAGTGCTGCAATGAACATTGGGGCGCATGTGTCTTTTTGAATTATGGTTTTCTCTAGGTATATGCCCAGTAGTGGGATTGCTGGGTCATATGGTAATTCTGTTTTTAGTTTTTTAAGGAACCTCCATACTGTTCTCCATAGTGGCTGTATCAATTTACATTCCCACCATCAGTTCAAGAGGGTTCCCTTTTCTCCACACCCACTCCAGCATTTGTTGTTTGTAGCTTTTCTGATGATGCCCATTCTAACCGGTGTCAGGTGATTCCTGATTGTAGTTTTGATTTGCATTTCTCTAATAATTAGTGATGTTGAGCAGCTTTTCATGTGCTTCTTGGCCATCTGTATGTCTTCTTTGGAGAAATGTCTATTTAGGTCTTCTACCCATTTTTGGATTGGGTGGTTTGTTTTTTTAATATTTAGCTGCATGAGCTGTTTATATATATTTTGGAGATTAATCCTTTCTCCGTTGATTTGTTTGCAAATATTTTCTCCCATTCTGAGGGTTGTCTTTTCGTCTTGTTTATAGTTTCCTTTGCTGTGCAAAAGCTTTGAAATTTCATTAGGTCCCACTGTTTATTTTGTTTTTATTTCCATTACTTTAGGAGGTGGGTCAAAAAAGATCTTGCTGTGATTTATGTCAAAGAGTGTTCTTCCTGTGTTTTCCTCTAAGAGTTTTATAGTGTCCGGTTTCACATTTAGGTCTTTAGTCCATTGTGAGTTTATTTTTGTGTATGGTGTTAGGGAGTGTTCTAATTTCTTTCTTTTACATGTAGCTGTCCAGTTTTCCCAGCACCGCTTATTGAAGAGGCTGCCTTTTCTCCATTGTGTAGCCTTGCCTCCTTTGTCATAGATTAGTTGACTATAAGTGCATGAGTTTACCTCTGGGCTTTCTATCCTGTTCCATTGATCTATATTTCTGTTTTTGTGCCAGTACCATACTCTCTTGATTACTGTAGCTTTGTAGTATATTCTGAAGTCAGGGAGTCTGATTCCTCCAGCTCCATAATTTTCCCTCAAGATTGCTTTGGCTATTTGGGTCTTTTGTGTCTCCATACAGATTTTAATATTTTTTGTTCTAGTTCTGTAAAAAACGCCATTGGTAATTTTATAGGGATTGCCCTGAATCTCTAGATTGCTTTCGGTAGTATAGTCATTTTCACAATATTGATTCTTCCAATCCGAAAACATGGTATATCTCTCCATCTGTTTGTGTCATCTTTGATTTCTTTCATCAGTGTCTTGAAGTTTTCTGAGTACAGGTCTTTTACCTCCTTAGGTAGGTTTATTCCTAGGTATTTTATTCTTTTTGTTGCAATGGTGAATGGGATTGTTTCCTTAATTTCTCTTTCTTATCTTTTGCTGTTAGTGTACAGGAATGCAAGAGGTTAACTGTGCATTAATTTTGTATCCTGCAGCTTTACCAAATTCATTGATTAGCTCTAGTAGTTTTCTGGTGGCATCTTTAGGATTCTCTGTGTATAGTATCATGTCATCTGCAAACAGTGGCCGTTTTACTTCTTATTTTCTAATTTGTATTCCTTTTATTTCTTTTTCTTCTCTGATTGCCATGGCTAGGCCTTCCAAAACTATGTTGAGTAAGAGTGGTGAGAGTGGACATCCTTGTCTTGTTCCTGATCTTAGAGGAAATGCTTTCAGTTTTTCACCATTGAGAATGATGTTTGCTGTGGGTTTGTCATATATGGGCCTGTATTATGTTGAGGTAGGTTCCCTCTATGCCCACTTTCTGGAGAGTTTTTATCATAAATGGGTGTTGAATGGGTGTGAAAAGCTTTTTCTGCATCTATGGAGATGATCATATGGTTTTTATTCTTCAATTTGTTAATATGGTGTATCACACTGATTGATTTGCATATACTGAAGAATCCTTGCATCCCTGGGATAAATCCCACTTGATCATGGTATATGATCCTTTTAATGTGTTGCTGGATTCTGTTTGGTAGTATTTTGTTGAGGATTTTTGCATCTATATTCATCAGTGATATTAGTCTGTAATTTTCTTTTTTTGTAGTTTCTTTGTCTGGTTTTGGTATCAGGGTGATGGTGGTCTCATAGAATGAGTATGGGAGTGTTCCTTCCTCTGCAAATTTTTGGAAGAGTTTGAGAAGTGTTAGGTCTTCTCTAAATGTTTGATAGAATTCACCTGTGAAGCCATCTGGTCCTGGACTTTTGTTTGTTGGAAGATTTTTAATCACAGTTTCAATTTCTTTACTTGTGATTTGTCTGTTCATGTTTTCTTTTTCTTCCTGGTACAGTCTTCGAAGGTTATACCTTTCTAAAAATTTGTCCCTTTTTTCCAGGTTGTCCATTTTATTGGCAGAGTTGCTTTTGTTACTCTACTGTGATGCTTTGTGTTTCTGTGGTGTCTGTTGTAACTTCTCCTTTTTCATTTCTAATTTTATTTGAGTCCTCTCCCTCTTTTTTTGATGAGTCTGGCTAAAAGTTTATCAATTTTGTTTATCTTCTCAAAGAACCAGCTTTTAGTTTTATTGACCTTTGCTATTGTTTTCTTTGTTTCTATTTCATTTACTTCTGCTCTGAACTTTGTGATTCCTTCCCTTCTATTAACTTTGGGTTTTGTTTGTTCTTCTTCCTGTAGCTCCCTTAGGGGTAAAGTTAGATTGTTTGAGAGTTTTGTTGTTTTTTGAGGTAGGATTGTATTGCTATAAACTTCCCTCTTAGAATTGCTTTTGCTGCATCCCATATGTTTTGGATCGTTGTGTTTTCATTGTCATTTGTCTCTAGGTATTTTTTGATTTCCTCTTTGATTTTCTTCATTGATCTCTTGGTTATTTAGTAATGTATTGTTTAGCCTCCATGTGTTTGTGTTTTTTACATTTTTTCCCATGTAATTTATTTCTAATCTCACAGCATTGTGGTCGGAAAAGATGCTTGATACAATTTCAGTTTTCTGAAATTTACCAAGGCTTGATTAGTGACCGAAGATGTGATCTATCCTGGAGAATGTTCCGTGTTCACTTGATACAAAAGTGTAATCTGCTGTTTTTGGATGGAATGTCCTATAAATATCAATTAAATCTATCTTGTCTATTGTGTCATTTAAAGCTTGTGTCTCCTTATGAATTTTCTGTCTGTATGATCTGTCCATTTAACAAGTGAGATGTTAAAGTCCCCCACTATTGTTGTGTTCCTGTCAGTTTCTTCTTTTATAGCTGTTAGCATTTGCCTTATGTATTGAGGTGCTGCTGTGTTGGGTGCATATATATTTGTAATTGTTATATCTTCTTCTTGGATTGATCCCTTGATCATTATGTAGTATTCTTTCTTGTCTCTTATAACATTCTTTATTTTAAAGTTTATTTTATCTGATGTGAGTATTGCTACTCCAGGTTTCTTTTGATTTCCATTTGCATGGAATATCTTTTTCCGTCCCCTCACTTTCAGTCTGTATGTGTCCCTAGGTCTGAAGTGGGTCTCTTGTAGACAGCATATATATGGGTCTTGTTTTTGTATCCATTCAGTGAGCCTGTGTCTTTTGGTTGGAGCATTTAAACCATTCACATTTAAGGTAATTATCCATATGTATCTTCCTATTACCATTTTGTTAGTTGTTTTGGGTTTGTTTTCGTAGGTCCTTTTCTTGTCTTGTGTTTCCTACTTAGAGGAGTTTCTGTAGCATTTGTTGTAGAGCTTGTTTGGTGGTGCTGAATTCTCTTAGCTTTTCCTTGTGTGTAGAGTTCTTGATTTCTCCATGGAATCTGAATGAGATCCTTGCCTGGTAGAGTAATCTTGGTTGTAGGTTCTTCCCTTTCATCACTTTAAATATATCATGTCAGTCTCTTCTGGCTTGTAGAGTTTCTGCTGAGAAATCAGCTGTTAACCTTATGGGAGTTCCCTTGTATGTTATTTGTTGTTTTTCCCTTGTTGCTTTTAATAATTTTTCTTTGTCTTTAGTTTCTGTCAATTTGATTACTATGTGTCTCGGCATGTTTCTCCTTGGGTTTATCCTGCCTGGGACTCTCTGCACTTCCTGGACTTGGGTGGCTATTTCCTTTCCCATGTTAGGGAAGTTTTTGACTATAATCTCTTCAAATATTTTCTCGGGTCCTTTCTCTCTCTCTTCTCCTTCTGGGACCCCTATAATGTGAATGTTGGTGCGTTTAATGTTGTCCCAGAGGTCTTTTAGCCTCTCTTCATTTCTTTCCATTCTTTTTTCTTTATTCTGTTCCATGGCAGTGAATTTCACCATTCTGTCTTCCAGGTCACTTATCCGTTCTTCTGCCTAAGTTATTCTACTATTGATTCCTTCTAGTGTGTTTTTCATTTCAGTTATTGTATTGTTCATCTCTGTTTGTTTGTTCTTTAATTCTTTTAGGTGTTTGTTCTTTAATTCTTCTAGGTGTTTGTTCTTTAATTCTTCTAGGTCTTTGTGAAACATTTCTTGCATCTTCTCGATCTTTGCCTCCATTCTTTTTCCGAGGTCCCGGATCATCTTCACTGTCATTATTCTGAATTCTTTTTCTGGAAGGTTGCCTATCTCCACTTCATTTAGTTGTTTTTCTGGGGTTTCATCTTGTTCCTTCATCTGGTACAGAGCCCTCTGCCTTTTCATCTTGTCTCTCCTTCTGTGGATGTGGTTTTTGTTCCACAGGCTGCAGGATTATCGTTCTTCTTGCTTCTGCTGTCTGCCCTCTGGTGGATGAGGCTATCTAAGAGGCTTGTGGAAGTTTCCGGATGGGAGAGACTGGTGGTGGGTAGAGCTGGCTGTTGCTCTGGTGGGCAGAGCTCAGTAAAACTTTAATGCGCTTGTCTGCTGATGGGTGGGGCTGGGTTCCCTCCCTGTTGGTTGTTTGGCCTGAGGTGACCCAACTCTGGAGCCTACCTGGGCTCTTTGGTGGGGCTAATGGAGGACTCTAGGAGGGCTCACACCAAGGAGTACTTCCCAGAACTTCTGCTGCCAGTGTCCTTGTCCTCATGATGAGACACAGCCAGCCCCTGCCTCTGCAACAGACACTCCAACACTAGCAGGTAGGTCTGGTTCAGTCTCCTGTGGGGTCACTGCTCCTTCCCCTGGGTCCCGATGTGCACACTACTTTGTGTGTGACCTCCAAGAGTGTCTCCGTTTCCCCCAGACCTTTAAAGTCCTGCAGTCAGATCCCAGTAGCCTTCAAAGTCTGATTCTCTGGGAAGTCCTCCTCCCATTTCCTGACCCCCAGGTTGGGAAGCCTGACATGTAGCTTAGAACTTCACTCCGGTGGTGGACTTCTGTGGTATAATTATTCTCCAGTCTGTGAGTTACCCACCCAGCGGTTACGGGATTTGATTTTACTGTGATTGCGCCCCCCCTACTGTTTCACTGCAGCTTCTCCTTTGTCTTTGGATGTGAGGTATCTTTTTTGGTGAGTTCTAGTGTCTTCCTGTCGATGATTATTCAGCAGTTAGTTGTGTTTCTGTTGCTCTTGCAAGAGGGAGGGAGTACTTGTCCTTTTACTCCACCATCTTGAACCAATCTCTATTACTGAACATTTAAAAAATATAAATTTAATATACAATTATCATCTGAGAAAGTGATATCGTGAATGTATCTTTCTAGATTAAGTAAAAGAAAAATTGATAGCTACATTCCAAATGATGATCAATGTGATTAGCTGGCTCAACCTTTTTTTTTTTTTTTTTTAAGTTTCTCTGAAATGTGAAGTTTTTCTTCATTGGGAAGCAGTAGCCTAGGAGGAAATGGTTTCAAACAGTTGATCAGCCTAAAACTTGAAGGCTAAACCACTTGCTAAAATACTAACTTTGATTACTATGTTTGTTTGTTTGTTTGTTTTTGTAGTTTGACGCAGTATGTGATCACGGCCCTTAGAGTTGCAGTTGTTGCTTGTAGTATTACTTCTCTTCTACTCCCTTCACACGTGGAAGCGAGTTTTACGACTACCTTTTTTTGGCAGTGCTTTATTATTATTATTACTTGGAGAAATAGAAAGTGTTTTCTTCTTGTTCCAAGTGCGAGAGAAATGGCTGTCATTTTTTTCCTCTTTGGCTTTTGTTGAAATCATTTTACCTGGCCAGTAGCACCGTAAAGAAATAGAGCTTTGGAAAATTTATCCTGCCAAGATTTACATAAATGTTTACATCTAGGCTGTTCTTGTCAGGTAGTTTTCACGGAGGATTACTGAAAGAAAATGTTGGCTGTCATTAGTAGCATTTTGAGATGTATCTTCAGCTGCTGCTGATTAGTGGTGACTAGAAATGAGGCAAGCATGCAATTAAAATAGAACTTTAAATGAATTGTGTATACCAATGCTAGACTTGACAGATGGCGATTCTGGATTAACAAGAAGACAAGTGCATTACGTATTGCTGCTGTTAGCATTTCAGAAATATGCCCACTTTTGTAAATGATATCTAGTTTTTATAAGGCATTTATTCCACAAGTTGTCAGGAATATGGTCATTTGGAATCATGGACATCACAAAGGACTGACTTTTTTAATGCACTCATGCATGTCTCTAGTTATGAAAATGCAACTGTATACATGTAATATCTTGTTTTCATAGTTTACATTTTCAGCCATGACAGAAAGCAAGAATCACATAATTATTCTGAGACATTTTTAGCCACATGGCACTGAACAGTTTTTATATGGAATAAATGCTTGTTGGATGTTTCCCGAGTGAAATGACAGATACTTAACTTGTAAGTAGCTGAGCCTCTGTCCGTGAAAACTCCCCAGGTCTTGTGGTGCGGTCCTGCTCCGTTGTAGGCCACTTCTTCAAATGAAAAAACTGCAAAGTATTTTAAAGAGTGCCACTTATTCATTTCAAGTAGTCTTGAGATGGAGTTAGGTCTAAGAGTATTTTTTAAATGACCAGTAAAGTTTTTAGGCTAGGAGCCAATGTCTTGCAACAAATAAGGATAACTCTGTGGGGTAAGGCATTGGATGTACCTTTAGGAAACAAAACTCACTCTTTAGGGAGCTCATGAACTATGTAAGGTAGACAAGTTTTAAGCTATTTCATTGCTATTAGAAAAATGGTATTCTTTTAGAATCGTTATATTGGTGAAAAATTGTACATTTGTTTTAGAACATGCTTGGAAGAGGTGAACACTAATAGACTTGGGACAAGCTTATATAGGTCTTGGAAAAGCATCATTGACGAGCTCAAGTTTTTTTAATTAAAATAACTAAAAATGAATTGTTCATATGCAACATTAAAGGATATAAAATCTAGAATATTCTCACAAGCAGTAGGCTGATTCTTAAATGATACTTACATGAACCAAGAAAGAGCCATTACAGACCCTGTTTTCATCAAATTCTACAGCAGTTCTTTTTCTCCCCCAGCTTTATTGAGATATAAGTGACATATATAACGTTGTGTAAGTTTAAAGTGTACGGTGTGATGGTTTGATACACACATATATTGGGAAATGTTTACCACAGTAAGGCAGTTCTTTTTAAAGTTTAGTGTAAGCACCAAGATTTTCAGGAGAACTTGCTAGACTCTGTACACCTAGTGCCTTTCCCATGAACTCCAAGGTGATGCTCATATTACTGGTCATTTATCGCACTTTGAGAGCAGTGCTGTGACAGACTGACAGTTGATACAGTCAGTAGTTTGTTTTCATATATGCATTTTTGATTGAAAAAAATAGCAGTGGACACTTGCAAGGTAAATTTCACCATAGAGTCTTCCAGTTCATCTTTAAACTGTATCTTTATTTTACAACAGGGAGGTTGCTAGAAAGTAAAGTGAAAATATAGTACAGGTGTATGTTCTGAATTCTACATTATATATGTCTGAAATTTAACTGAGAAATTTGATAATCAACCGGAAAATTTATCAATCATGAAAGTCAGATACATAGAATAGTCATGAGCTTATGGGAACCAGGGTATGCCAATATTTAGATAACTGTCATGTCACTCTACGAGATGATTAATTTGTACTAATTAAAATTTGCATTAAAATATAATTTGGAGAATCAAATATCCATTCATATGAATGTAAGATTTTAATTTCAATCATGAGGCCTGGCTGTTATCTCTTATTTATTACAATATATTATATAGATAGTATATATAGTACTATATCTTAAGTGTTATAATTATACGTTATATATAGTAGTATGTATATAAAACCTACATTTACACGTATATATACTTTGTTCATTCAATAATATATTATTTCTTATTACAGTTGTTACTGAACAGTGGATCCTGGCTATTATCTTTGATTTATTAAATCCTGTATGTAAATTACATATATGTATTCGAACTGTATTCTGAAGCTCTTATGGGACAGTCTCGTATTCAGGCTTACGCCACACATTTTAATAGAGTAATTAAACTGGGTAAATGTGAACGCTGCTGGATTCACTGAGATAAACACATAAGTTAACAATAATGGGTGTCATATATATATATATATATATATATATATACACACACACATACATATATTTAATGCAATACTTCAGTCACTTACAGAAGAATATTCCAAAAAACCCTATGTTGTCAGTTTAAAAGCAAGTTATCGTTAAGGTTGACGAGGAAAAAATTCATCTGTAACAACAACCTTTAGAAACTATTTTTTACTGAATAAAAATAAATATCCAAACTGCTGTTCCTGACAGTGAACACACCTGCTTCTCCTGCATGTCGCCTCCAGGCTCTGCCGCTTTCCTTTTTCGATTGTGTGGGAACGTATGTCTTTCTGTCCCTGCTCGGTCATGATGCTCTTGTCTCGGATTCCTAGGATACGCACAGTTACGATGAGCTGCTGATTAATTGGATTTCCTAAAGGCACTAGGAGAAGTAGGCCCTGAGAAGTCAGGAGTGTGCACAGGCGGGTTCTTTCCTTTGGGGCTGTTTTTTTCCCGTGTTTACTGATTGGTTTTCACTGTTCATCTCTCCTAGTGCCTGGAGCCCTGCAAGGTGTCCTGGGACCTGCGGAAGCAGCAGTGCCAGAGCTTCTGTGAGGTAAGAGGCCCTGTACACAGCCACGGACACTCGGGGCGCAACTGCAGGCTGACCAGGTGCCAGTGGGTCCTTGGCATGGGAGGGCATCATGTTCTGGGGCTGGGCAAGTTCACTTTCCTTCAGGTGTGTGTGTGCGCGCATGTGTGTGTGAATTCACATTTAAAACATTCTCGAGACTTCTTAAAACCTAGCCACCCGCTGCTTCCATTATTAATCAGACAGTAAAACTTCTTTTTAGCACCAGTGAAGAAGGGTTCCAGCCGTTGCCCTCCTCCCACCTCACGTTATGGCTCTTCTGTGGGCGATTCTCGGCATGATGATTCTCATGCTTTTGGAGGAAGCCACCCTTTTATTAGCGGTGGGGTTTCTCAGAGATTTTCCCCTGGCTGTTCACCCTCTGGGCAGCCCATGCTCTGGGCTGAGGCTTGCCCACGTTTTCCCGTATGGAAGGCACCTTACTTTCCCCGTGCTCTCAGGTAGATGATAGAGCGTTGCTGTCCCAGACCACCACTGTCTAAAATCATCAGTTGTGCTGAAGAGGGGGAGGGCTGCTTTGCTGCACTGTCTCTTCCAGGGCAAACCAGGGACCCAGGGACCTGCCGTGGAGCAGCCAGGCTGACGGCACGGTGGCCGCTCAGAGTAAGAGCGGTCGGAAAGCCCGCAAGGGCCGTGAGCACAGAGTTGGAAGAGTCCACTCTGGGGACCAAAGCCACACCGTGGAGGGTGGTGGCGAGGGAACGCCAGCAGACATGCCCGTGCGGCATCAGAGGGAAACGACGCTGCAGGGCTTCTTTGAGTGGAATGGGGGGCTGGTAGGGCACTTCCGAGCTTCTCCAAACAGACACGGTGGTCTGGTCCCGCCCCCGTGCGGGAGCTGCCGAGGGGGTCCTGTTGCCTGCGTTCACCTTGGAGGGCACACAGATTCCGTTCTGCAAACATGCCTGTGGGCCTGGGGTCATAACAGCGCCATCGGTTTTTTGTTTGTTTGTTTGTTTTTAATTAATTAATTTATTTTTGGCCGTGTTGGGTCTTCGTTGCAGTGCGCGGGCTTTCTCTAGTTGCGGTGAGCGGGGGCTGCTTTTCGTTGCAGTGCGCGGGTTTCTCACTGCCGTGGCTCCTCTTGTGAAGCACAGGCTCTAGGTGCGTGGGCTTCAGTAGTTGTGGCACATGGGCTCAGTAGTTGTGGCTCGTGGGCTCAGTAGTTGTGGCGCACGGGCTTAGTTGCTCCACAGCATGTGGGATCCTCCTGGACCAGGGATCGAACCTCTGTCCCCTGCATTGGCAGGCAGATTCTTAACCACTGAGCCACCAAGGAAGCCCCAGCTCCATCAATTTTAAGGTGCGTGAAATACATCCTCAGTCCTGATACCGTCTGACCTTCCCGACAAGCATGGAGATAAGCGGGGCACACTCTAAGTCCACAGAGCTGTGTGTGGAAGCGTGGCAGCCTGGGAAGCTGGAAATTATCAAGTCACATGGCCCACCCACTGCAGGTGGCAAGACTGCCTCTCAGCTCCATCTCTGACCCCTCTCCCCATGTCCATGTGCTGCTGTGTCTGGATTCCCCTTGGACGGTTACAGGGGCTCACTGTGTTACAGGGTTATTTTAGAAAAGTGTTTAGTGTTGTTTTGGAAAGCTAGAATGGAAGTGTTTCTCAACTGCTAACATAATCAATACGTGATCTTCCTAATCTCAGTTTTATTTTGCTCCAAAAGCTTCTACTCAGCATTTTGTGGCTGGCTGGAATATGGGTGACTTGCAAACTCTTACATAATGACATCTGTTGCCAGAAGTACCTGGGGGCTGAGGATTTTACCATAAGTGAAGTCTTTGGAAGCACTTTGTAGTCGTGAACTTCAAAATGCGATAATACGTAGGACTGGCAGGTATTTGAAGTTACATAGCCAATTGCTCTGCTACTGACACACGCAGCTAAGCTAGTGATTTAGTGTCAAATCAGATAGAAGAGCTCTCCTATGTCTTTTTGTATCTTGTCCTTTTCTGGACGTTGGAGATGACGCAGAGGAGCATAAATCATGGCTTCTGCCCTCCCTCAAGGGAGCTGACATATTACACTTCAGGTTTTCCAGAATATCTTCAGGCTTCTTTAGGGATCCAATCCAAACTTCCCCAGGAAACATGCTTACCTGCTGTTCACATGAATGTTTCTTTATATTACTTACCTCTTCCTGCATAAAAAATGACCCCCAAACTTAGTGGCTGAACACAGCACACAGTTTCTTGGGGTCAGGAGTTTGGGCACAGCTTAACTGCATTCTCTGCCCAGCATCTGTCAAGTCTGTAATCAAGGTGTTGGCCGGGCTGCATTCTCATCTGGGGGCTCGACTGTAGGAGAATCTGCTTGTAAGCTCATTGCAATTGTCAGCAAAATTCACTTCCTTGCAGTTGTAGGACTGCGGTCCTGTTTCCTTGATGACTCTCGGCTGGAGTACACTCTTAGCTCCTAGAAGTTGCCTGTGGTCCCTCCCCACGTGGCCCCCTTCATTGGCAGGTCACAAAACAGCTATGTACTTCTTTAAGGCCAGAATCCTGATTTCCAGTCTGCTGAGACGGAATTTTATATAACACAACGTAATCTCAGGAGTGACAGTTCTTCACCTTGGCCATATTCTATTGGTTAGAAGCAGACACACACACACACACACACACACACGGAGGTGATTACACCAGCACAGGTCATGACTCGGTGGGGCTCATTCTAGGCTGTGGAGGGATTCAGGTCCCTTGAGACATAGAACAGAGAAGTTTGATCAGAAATGGAAACAAACAAGCAATAAACAAAACTGATGAATCTGTGCAAAGACAAGGGCAGTAAGGCCATCCCTGTGTCTCCTACATTCTATAAAGTGCACTCCTACTTTATTTTGTATTCTGTTCTGTACACAAACTGTACCTATATATGCTGCTGTACAATCTAGAGGAACAAGATGTGCCCTGCTCTTCGCTTGGTAAACACGTTATCCCTTAATATCGCTGACTCTGTGTTGATAGTTTTACATCTGACCCCTGAGAAGGGAGATGTAATTGAAACCTTTCTCCCTGAAATTCCAGATGTGATAGTGGGCTTCTGTAATTGCCGTTCTCTCTGAAATAACCGTGAGGACATCTGAACCACATCGGTTTATTAAAATGGGACTCGTGTGTACAAATTGTGATCTGCTGTTGGCAGAAAGGTTAATTGGAACTTGAAAGGTGGGGAAAACAGAGGCCAGTTAATGTGAGGGACTTCGTGGAGAGACCTCAGCCCGCTGGTCCAATAACTCAAAGCCTTAATGTGCAATTTTAGCTGCTTCGATTGTTCTTATCTCGCTCTGCGTTTTTTTGCTTCTGTTTTATTTTGCAGTAAATGTCTGACTATTATGCTTAAACAGACTGAATCCTGAAAGGACTCATCCCTGTTTCAGTATTTTTAAGGCTAGTCATTCATTGAGACAGACCCGTCCATGCCTCTGGTTATCACATGATGTATTAAGAATGCGTACAAGTTCCATGTTGTCAGGAACCTAAGCTTTCCCTTGGTAAGAGTTCGGACCCAGAAGGACTCCAGGTTTTATTCTGCTCCAACAGAAACAACTAGACTGTTAGATATATTTGGCCCCATGTGTATATTTGCAAGATGGTCTGAGCTTTATCTTCTAAGGCATGAGCTTGCAAACAACACCCCACACAGCAAAGCTGGTCTGCCTCTTGTTTTTGTAAGTAAAGTTTTACTGGAACTTGGCCAAACCAGTTTTTTTTTCTATATCATGTACGGCTGCTTTTGTGTTACAACAGCAGAGTTGGGTAGTCGTGATATATCATATGGTCCACAAAGTGGAAACTTTACAGGAAGTCTGGCCCTTTACAGAAAGCGTGTTCCAACTCCTGCTCTAAGAAGAAGAGCCACAGTCATAATGATATCACACAACCTACCTAACCATTCAGACTGTCATGATTCCTTAGTCTGTATTACCAGCACCAATTTCTAGACAGAAAGTATTTTCTTGGTAATTTTAGTCATGAAGTTCTGCTGTGTGGAAAAGATTTTCAGGGGCATGTTAATAATAACATACCTAGAATCCATTCATGGCCTCCTCAGGTAGTGATCTCTTTAACTTCTCATATGACTATCTATACAGTTCTACTTTTGCTACTTTTTCAGGCTGATGGCAGAGTTAACAATGTTATTTTTTTTAACGACATAGTTAAGTATATTAGAACAGGAATCTTTTTCTTTTAATTTTTCACATTTATTAACTCGTCATAGGGGTTCACTCCAGAATATGTTTTCTGCCTTTGGATAACGTATGAACTCTGACAAAAGCCACCATCGGCATTCATTGGGAAAGTCTCCAGTATGAATCTTTGGGGGCAAATTAAGATAAACATCTTGTCTCAAGAACCCTTTGGGATCCTGATGTAGCTTACAGAAAAAAGAGGCAGTTCTGGTACACAGAGTATTAGGACACTGTGTTTACCTTTTAATGTTTGGGGTAAATGACAGCCCAAGGCTATGGGTGTCTCTCAAGCCTAGATCTGAATCATAAGGGATGATTTCTCTGATTCACAAGGGATGATTTCTCATGTGTCCTTTTACGAAACGTGTTATTTTCCGTGATAGAGACATAGATAGATTGCGCTTCATTGCTTTAGTTTATTAACTAGCCATTAGCCCCTTCCTCTTACTTTTATAAAACCTTAAGAAACATGATAAACTATTACAGTTTTTCGTACTAGTCATAAAATGCATGCTTCCCCATGTTTAAATGTGTTTTTCTTACAACTGATGTAATCTTGAATTATAAATGAACATGTCCTTTTTCCTTGTTAACGGTATATAAAATAGTCACGTGTGTTACAGCTGTTGTTGTCTTAGTTTCGTTCTTTTTTTAAAAGATAAATTTATTTATTTATTTATTTTTGTCTGTGTTGGGTCTTCGTTGCTGTGCGTGGGCTTTCTCTAGTTGCAGCTAGTGGGGGCTACTGTTTGTTGCGGTGCACGGGCTTCTCATTGCGGTGGCTTCTCTTGTTGTGGAGCACAGGCTCTAGGCGCACGGGCTTCAGTAATTGTGGCTCACAAGCTCTAGAACGTAGGCTCAGTAGTTGTGGCTCACGAGCTCTAGAGCACAGGCTCAGTAGTTGTGGCACACGGGCTTAGTTGCTCCGCGGCAGGTGGAATCTTCCCGGACCAGGGCTCGAACCTGTGTCCCCTGCACTGGCAGGCGGATTCTTAACCACTGCGCCATCAGAGAAGGCCCCTGTTGTCTTAGTTTTGATGACACCTGATACGTCTTCGTTTATGAATGGGCTTCTTGCTGATGAAACACCTCCCATCTTTAATTCTGATGTGTTTGACTTCATAATATCCCCACCCTAGTAGGATGTCAGCTGAGATGTCAACCTTGGCCGTATGAAATGTGCACTAAGGGTCATGGAAAGCTGAGACCTCACCTGCGTCAGGGGTCAGTCAGTGAGGGAAGCATCCGTTGTTGATACTGAGCTTGTCATTCGATCAGCCTGGATTCTCATCGATCCAGTCCTGGTCAGGATGAAATTAGGAATAAAAAAGAGGTTTTCACTCTGCCACAGATGGCATTATTGATCCGTTTCTTTGTGCTTTTTGATTTTCAAAATATTTTCCCATATGACTCCATTTGATTTCATAGCAATTCTTAGAAGTTAGGTCTGAATTTTACTAGGCGAACTTTATGGGCAGTGAAATCAGCACACAAGGAGAAAATGTTTTATTGGCCCAAGACGACATGGTTCAGAGGCAGAGGAGTAAGATCTAACATCGAGCGGGTGTGCCTTCTAGTTAACGTTTCTTTCCCACTGTCCTCCATCCCAGACACCTCTGTCTACCCCTGCTCCATGAATGAGCGTATCTCTTTTGTAAAATTGTTGGTCCAACCATTTGTGTGTGAACAGGCTTACTCTCAAATGAGAAGGAAGCTTTGATGATGCAGAATCATAGTTAGTTAAAGGTACTTCAAGGCATTGAAGGAAGAACACGGCTCCTTACTACTTACTACAGGGTCTCTTTGGCCGTGGGATGTTCCAACGTGACCGGAAAGACACCTCGAAACTAAGGTGTCAGATGTATCACACTGCTCTTCTTGCTGTCAAAACTTGTCCTGCCTCCGCCGCTCCACAACCCAGTGTCATGTCTTCAAATCTCGGGTATTAAGTAAACGCATCGCTTCAGGAGCTCAGGCAGAGCCGTCACCTGTCTGGGAATGTCTCTACAGGAGTTAAAGGTACTGAAAGAAGCTGATGAGAGCTAAACAGGAACAGGATGTAATCTGCCCCAGATGTTTCCATGCCGGGGGAAGGACGAGCACATAGAATTTAATACAGGTCTTTTGCTTCAGTGGACCAGAACGACAGCTGACCTGATGACAGTATCCTCGTGAAGGGACAAGTGGAGATGGACCTTGGTGCTGTTTTTTGAACGTAGTCACGTCTTTTCTTTCCTGGGGGTTGGGGATATACCAGAACGTAATAGAATAAAGCTGGCTTTGGGTGCCACACCATGGGGTTCATGATACAGTCACCTCTAGTCTTTTGAAAAGTCAACTAGTGAATCGTTCGGAGTCCATTAAATTAAGGTCCAGTATACAAGAGGGACTCAATTTTTATTAAAAAGGTTTGCTCTGTTGGAATATCTTCCCTGAGAAAGTTATAGTACAGCTCCTGAGTCCTCCCTTTAGGGGAGTTGTTCATATTTGAGGGGGGCGGCACCAGGATGGCTCTTGAGGTGTATGACTGGTGGGTAAGAAGCACAGGTTCTTCTTACTTGTACAGGATGAGTGCTTGAGCAGAAGAGAGATGTTGGTGGGTTAGTCCAGGGTGGCGGTGGTGGAGGTGGGCAGAAGTGGGCAGCACATATTCTGAAGGTAGAGCCGACAGAATCTGATGACACGTTGCTTGGGACGAATCGGGGGAACGAAGCGTTGATGGTAATGGCGGGGTCTTTGTCATGAACGGCTAGGGGAGGGAGCTGGCATGACCTTGAGCGGATACTGACAAGTGGGGTATGTGAGAGGCACAGGTTTTGTGGGCGGCGGGGGGAGAAAGGATGGCCAGAGGCTTGTTGTCGAGCATGCTGTGTCTGAGACGTAAGTTAGACCTCCACTCGAGATGTGTCATAGGCACATAGATACATGAGTCTGGAGTTGAGAGGTCAGGCTGGACATACAAAGGTCATGGTGGATAGATGGTACGTAAAGTCATGAAGCTGGATGAAGTGGTAGAGGGACAAGAGCTTCATGGGTTATGTCCTAAATCAGTCCTGCTGGTGGACTAAGGGGGGGCTGTTAAGATGGGAGAAGGTCCACGCGAGGGTGGAGTTCTAAAGGACACATGGCAACAGCTTCTCAAGAAGGAAGAGGTGATCAGTTGCATCTGCAGGACGGTGGAGGTCTGAAAATTGGTCACTGGATACCGTGATGCACAGGTCACGGTCGACCTTAACAAGAGCAGAGTTAGCGGATGGCTGCAGAGAAAGCCTGATTGACGTGTTCCAGAGGAGTGGTAGGGAGAGACGGAGAGAGGAGGGGGTATGAGAACATTTCAGAGAGCACAGATTGCTGTGGAAGGTTGCGGGTGAAGAGGTGAGCAGGGTAGCCCCACATTATATCACGTTTGGGGTGAAGAAATCATCCCGTAGTCTAAGCGGATGGGAACTGTCCTGAAGAGAGAGGGTGTGTGATGCTGGAGGAGAGGGGAGAACTGCAGAAGCACGTGACCTGAAACGGCAGTGGCATCCACTGCACCATGTGAGGAAGGTTTGACGTGGCAGTAAAGGACTGTGCCTCCTTGTCGCAGGACGAGGTAGCGAATGAGAGCACATGGGCCGGCTTCCGGTGTATAGGCGGGTGTGAAAGGGGATTTGTGGAAGTGTCCCTCTCAACGCTTCACTTTTCTCCGTGAAGTGGGCTGGTTTGCTGAGAGTGATGGAGCCTGGGGTGACCAGCACGTAGCACTTTCGCAAAAGCGTTAGCTTTTATCACTGTAATGAGTAAACTTTTATTTTTTACAAATGATAAACATTTACCTTTTATATTTTTATAGTAAAGAAAAGTATTAATGATACAGTCTGGGTTGTGGTCCTTGGTCAAGGTGCAGATTTGGTCCAAGTTTTCTTTTCTACTTAGTGAGGGTGGGAGTAATGGGATTGAAACGTTTCAAGGAATGCTGAAGATTTTTATAATCGTTATGAGGTTCTCTTTACCATCATCTTATAAAGGAAGCTGTCCTCATTAAATCAAATTTCACAGTCCTGGAAAATGAGGATATCAAGAATATTGAATGACGTTTTATGGTCGTTCAGTAAATTATTCATTGGGTGGAACGTGTTCTCCATGGAATGCAGCCTTTTTTTTCTTTTCATTTTTTTAAACAGTGAGGTTCAATTTTCATTGAATTTTTATGTGTTGCTGGGGAGTATACCATGAGACTCTATTGAGGAGAATTGATGAGTTTTGAAAATTTATAAGAGGCTGAGACTAGAGGCTATTTTGAATGATTTAAAGACCTATCCTGTCTCAAAAGAGGGACTAGCCAGGTAGCTACACAAGGAGTTAGGGGAATATCATAGAAATTACAAAAGCATCTAATTTAAGTAAAAAATCAAAGATGCATGTAAAGCACTTAAACAGTGTCTGAACATAACAGACATTGGATAAATAGTAGCTCTTTTTATTATGATGGCGGAGGGCCAGGTTGCCACTTTGGAATTCTATGACGGGTTAGTAGAAGACAGCCTTAAAAGGTCCCACTCGAACAGTAAATGTACAGGAGGAAATGTACAACAGATGCACACAACTCTGTCCACAAGTTGAAGTTCCTTCCTAAGACCACCTGGGTGGGAAAGAGGAGAGACAAGTGGCTGGGTCAGGGGCTTTGATTTTGGGGAAATGGTTTCTGTGTTTTTACCTTGAGAAGACTTTGAATACGTTTATAAGCCGAGGGGAAATGACCGTCATCGGGAGTGTAAAGTGGGAGATTCGTTGGGGGAAAAGCCCAGATTTCTGGAGTCAGAAACTAGGCTTGAATCAAGTTTCAGTGCAGCGCTGGAGAGACTGAGCTTCTGCAGATGCCAGCTACAGCTCCCCGGGGCCGGAGCAGCGCTTCCCAGGCCTGGTCCTTCACACACATCACCTGGAATCTTGCTGAAGTGAAGATTCTGTCTTAGCAGGCATGGGCTCTCGGCACGAGAGTCTCCGTTTCCCCAGCAGTGCAGATGCTGCTGGGTGAAGGACTGGTGTGTGGATTCCCCTTCTTTGATAGTGGGGTTCCCTATAAGCTTTCACTTTGAGGTGCCTACAGATGAAGTCTTGTGATTTCTTCTGTGCTATTCTATAGAGAGAAAATGTGCAATGGCTGATAATGATTGAAAATAAACAGATGAAAATGGTGTTTTAAAAGTGGAAGGGCTTCCCTGGTGGTGCAGTGCTTAGGCAGATCCCACATGCCGTGGAGCAACTAAGCCCACGAGCCACAGCTACTGAGTCCACGTGCCACAACTACTGAGTCCACGTGCCTAGAGCCCATGCTCCGTAATAAGAGAAGCCATGGCAGTGAGAAGCCCACGCACCGCTACGGAGAGTAGCCCCCGCTCGCTGCAACTAGAGAAAGCCTGCGCACAGCAACAAAGACCCAACGCAGCCATGCATACGTACATACATAAATAAAGAAATCAAACCCTCACACTTTTATCATTCAAAACGCAGAATTATAATTGTCGGTTTGTCTCTGTCCCCAGACGGAAGGTATTTCACTGGGTACAGAATTTCCAGTTAGCAATTTTTTAAAAATGAGTTGTTTAAAAATCTTTTCATTTTCTTTGGTCTTGTGTATTTTCTGAAAAATCTCCGACATTCTTTTTTTTTCCAACTGTTTATGCAGAATCTTTTATATCTGTCTGCTTTTAAGTGTTTCTTTCTGTGTCCAGTTTTAATATGATTATGGATACCTTGATGGGGTGGCCTTTATGTGTCTGCTGTTGGGGGTCACTAAGTTTCTTCTAATTGTGGGCTTATAATTTTAATCAAATTTTAAACACATGGGCCAATTTTTTTTCTGCCCCATCCTCTGTGTCCTGTCTTCTGGGGCCCTAAATATACATGACGGACTTTATATGGTCTCCTGGGTCAGTCAGTCTCTGATCATGTTTTTTGCTCATTTTTTCCCCCAATGTCTGCTTCATTTTGATAGTTTTTGTCATTGTGTCTTCAGGTTCCCAACAAGTGATCTTTTCTTCTACAGTGTCTGACACTTTTTCAATCCTCTCTGGCATGTTTTTGTTCCTTCATTTTTACTTCTGGAAGTTCCATGCAGGTCGTTCCTGCATCTTCTGTTCCTCTCCTCTCTGTGTCCATGTTTTCTTCTACATTCCTGGGCATATAGAGCATATTTATAATAACCTTTTATCGATAAATGTCCTTTCCTGCTGATTACATCACCTGTGTTGTTTCTGGCTCTGTTTCTTTAGATTCTCTGTTTCCCTTTTGCTTGTGTGTCATAGTTTCCTGCTTCTCTGCATGCCTGATGATTTTTTTTAAGTACTTTTTTAAAAATAATTAATTTTTGGCTGCCTTGGGTCTTCATTGCTACGCACAAGCTTTCTGTAGTTGCGGCGATCAGGGGCTACTCTTTGTTGCTGTGCACGGGCTTCTCATTGCCGTGGCTTCTCTTATTGCGGACCACGGGCTCTAGGCACGTGGGCTTCAGTAATTGTGGCACGCGGTTTCAGTGGTTGTGGTGCATGGGCTTAGTTGCTCCGCAGCATGTGGGATCTTCCCGGACCAGGGCTCGAATCCGTGTCCCCTGCCTTGGCAGGCGGATTCGTAACCACGGAGCCACCAGGGAAGTCCAGCATGCCTGATGATTTCTGATTGGATGTCAGATTTTCGTGTTCTGAATTTTGCTGTATTTTGTAAAAAGCATTCGATCGTTCTGGCATGTAGTTACTTGAGATCAGTTTGCTTTTGCAGAGACTTGCGTTTAAACTTTCTGAGGGCAGATTCAGAGCAGCCTTTAGTCTAGGGCTAATTTGTCCCCATTACTATAGTGATATTTTTCTGAGGACTCTATCCGATGCCCTGTGTATCGTGTATCCTTTCTGCTCTGACGGTTAGAATGTGAGGTAGTAGCCTGCTTAGAACTCCAGGAATTGCTTGCTCTAGTGCTTTCTGTCTGTTCCTTCCCCGGTCTCGTGTGCTTTCACCTCATGCAAGTTCAAGAAACAGACTTAATGGGCATAGAGAACAGACTTGTGGTTGCCAAGGGGGAGGGGGTTGGGAGAGGGGTGGAGTGGGAGTTTGGGGTTAGCAGATGTGAGCCTTTACATGTAGGATGGATAAACAACAAGGTCCTACTGTAGAGCACAGGGAACTCTGTTCAGTGTCCTGGGATAAACCATAATGGAAAAGAAGATGGGAAAAAAAAAAAAAAAGAATGTTAAAAGAAAGCAGTATTCAGCCCAAAACTTGAGGGGTCCCTCACAGCTCTCTGGGTTTCTCTTTGCCTAGTTCCATCCTTCCGGGTTTTCTGCCCACAAGACCTACTCGTTTCAGCCTCCTCAAACTTTGATCTCTTTCTCCTCGACTCAGAAGAGCTGCAGGACGACCTTTGGGTCACCCCTCCTCGCACTGTGGACTTGAACCTACCCGCAGCCATGCATCGTCGGCCGTCTCCGGGCTCACCTCATTTGTGCGCTGTCTCAGGGCGTACAGCCCCGTGCTAGCTGTCGGCCATTGTCTGCTGTTCCATGTATTCTGTCCAGTCTTATGGTTGTTTCCAGAAGGTCAGTCCCCACGTTCCTCAACAGGCATGCCTAGAGGGTTTTGGGCAAATAAACCAAATGAATTGAAGCTCTCCAGCCTGTGCCCTGACTACTCTGGTTTTGCACAGTTGGTTCTTTGTGGCTGAAAAGACACTGACATTCAGACGGTCCTCTTCACTCCTGCCTTTCTTCATTTAAGACAGCTGTCATATCTTCTGAGCGCCTCCTTTGACAACTTCACGTGAGCTCGTGTCTCTCCTGTGTTTAGTAACTGATACGGTTATTTACGTTTTAGCGCTCCTGAAAGGCGGGCAGAGTAGCAGCAGAGCCGTGACTGCCTCCTCCTTGTCCCTGTCGTATGACACACTGCTGGACACTGTCGAGACGTGTTTTGAAGATGCGCTACCCGTTGTTCTCGCGGGGTCTGTACGTGTCTGTGACAGTGCTTATGACATCGTGGTTTTGTTGTTTCAATGTCTGTCTCCTACAGAGGATTCTGGACTTCTCCAGAGAGTGATGGAAGCTTATCTCCCTTTCACATTTGTGCTTTTCTGGCTAATGAATCAGTATATTGCTCTCATCCAGAGCCTTTGAAGTCCGACACTCGTGACATTTTTGGTTCAATACTTCTTTGCCATGAGGCTGTCCTGTGCACTGTGGGGTCTGTAGCGGCATCCCTGAGCTCTGCCCACTCGCTAGATGCCAGGAGCACTCCCCTCCCGGTTGTAAGGACCAAAAAATGTCTCCAGGCCTTGCCTTATCATACGCTCTGTGGGGCAAAAGTCACTTCTGCTGAGAACCCTTTTGCTAACCTATGGTATTTGTAATTTCCCTTGTACATTATAATGAGGAAATAACATTCTATTCACGTTCATTTCTAGTTCACTTTGTGATGAGTCTGAAAAGTATGCTATCCATACAGTAGTATGCTATCCATACTGAAAAGTATGCTATCCATACTGAAAAGTATGCTATCCATACAGTATGCTATCCATCAGTCTGAAAGTATGCTATCCATACAGTAGTGTATAAACAAAGGAAGAGAAATTTCAAGGAAGACTTCTGGGATCCTGCGATTTATAAGAAGAAATATATGCATTTGGTCTTCGACCTCCTTCTTGGCACAGAGGTCCTCGGGAATGTCCTAAGTGGTGAGAGCTCTCACCAGGTGTCTTTTATTACTTTAATGAGGTGACCTTGGCAAAGCACCTGCTCACAGGGGGCGGTTGCCAGGGGAGCAACCCTGTAGTTAGGGGTTGGAACTTTCCTCCCACCCTCTGACTTAAGGGAAGGGGGGAAGAGCCGGAGATTGACTTCAGTCCTCAGCGGCCCATGAGCTGATCAGTCATGCCCGAGTAATGAGGCCTCCATCAAACCCCCGGAGGACCGGGTTCAGAAGGCTTCCTGGTTGGTGAACATGCGGAGATTTGGGAAGAGTATCTAGTGTCCTTTCCCCATACCGTGCCCTGTGCACGGCTTCCGTTTGGCCGTTCCCGCCTTACATCCTTTTGTAAGAAACTGGTAATACAGTAGGTGAAATGTTTCTCTGATTTCTCTGAGGCACTCTAGCAAACTAATTGAACCTGAATGGGGCTTGTCGGAACCTCCAATCTGTAGCCCTTTGGTCAGAAGCACAGGTGACAGCCTGAACTTGGAACTGGCCTGTGCAGAGGCAGTAGGGGATGTCATCCTGTAGGACTGAGCCCGTGACCTGTGGGGTCTGATGCCGTCTCCAGGAAGATAGTGTCACGATTGAGTTGAGTTGTGTAAACACCCCGCGAGGGTCTGAGAATTGCTTGGTGTTTGTGCGGGGAATGCCCCCCCCAATGACGTTGGAATTGGGGGTACAGACCTTTTATAATTTCTAAGACTGTGAAGGTGTATCTCTTTTCTGAAGTATGATTTTGCTTGTAACTTGGATGGGACAGGATTTACAAAATTCTCTGAGATGGAAACGTTAGAAAAAATCAGAGTAAATATGTACATTTAACAACTTGACAATTTATTCCTCCTCAAAAGAAATTTTTCATATGAGTATTTTAGGTAATCTATAATTAACCTCTTGTGTTTCTCATTTTTTTTCGTTTTTGTAGAATTTCTAGAATGATGTTTTAAAACTGTAATACTTCTTTTCGGGGCTAGCACTAATTTCAGCATGACTATGTGGCAGGACCTGTGCCAAGTGTTCAATATACGTCAACGCTTAGGGTAATAGTACACAGGAAGTATTATCGTTATTCCCCTTGTACATTTGGAGAAACCAAGACTTGCGGCACTGATGTTGTCACCACAGCATGCAGCTCCTGCCTTACTGACGTAGTTGCCGTGCCGTGAATGGAGTACCCTGTATTTGCTTCTGCCCTCGTGTTTGTCATTCTTTCCTTCTAGAATAGCCCTCTGCCCTTCCACACCACGCTTACCCGGTCAACTCATGCTGAGTGTTGACGGCCTATCTTAAAAGCTTTCTCCTTGTCTCATCCTCTTTTGACCTCACGTGTGTGTACCTGCGTTACCTCCTGTGTCTACCTCTGTTTGAATACAAAGGAAACTGCTTAACGATGTCACCTGTTTGTTAGTAGAGACATAAACTGGAAGCATGGTGCGGCGTAACTGTCCTGCTCTTCTTCTGTTCATCAGTAGCTTCCTAGTACCTGGAATGCCAGTTTGGCTTCTGAGTCAGTATATAAAGGCTTCGCGGGGCTTCACAGACATGCCTGGTAGCTCCTAGTAACAAAACGCAGGACGAGGGGGAGAGAGGGAAATGGTGGTCTACCAAGTGTCCTAACTGTCCCTGATTCTCCAGAAAATTTTGAAGTTTTGGAATTATTTTTGTGCCTGGCGATCTTCCAGAGATCTTCCAGCATGATTCTGGAGTGACGCTCCCAGTGGAGAATTTGACCTTTGATAACCTCATACAGTGTCTCACATTTGCCTTCAAAATAAATAGAAAAGCCAAGGAAGAGGAAGCCGAGATAAACATATGTGAAGATGACTCTAATTTAGCAAAAGGGACATGTACTCATAGGAAAGTGACTATTTTTGAATACATGTTTCTGATTTTCTCCTAATTTTACAGTATTCATGGCCAAGGTCTACAGTTTGCCTGGGAACCAAATTAACTGTAATCACATTTAATAAATTAGGATGTGTAACTGAGTTTCCAAGCAAATTATAATTTCATTTCCAAGCATAAATTAGAAACATTTGAACTGAGGATGCTTTTTCCTATTTCATGCATACTTAGCATTTAGATGCCTTCCTTGAAAGATACATCTGGTAGTTTGGGTTGTTTTTTTAAACAGTATAATGTCTTTATTTTTTATAGAAATTATATATGCCCATTGAAACATGTATATAACAAGCTGCACAGGAGACTAAAACTTAACCTTTACTCCAAAGTCTACCATCTGGAAATAGCCATGGTTACCTGTGCAGAGGAGTTATCATAGCAAACCTGTCCTTAGAAATTCCTGCCTAAAAGGTTGGCCCTTGGCTGGCTTCTGGAAACTTGGGCTGGGGGAGATTTTTCCACCAATCCCTAACTGAGAGGAGGGGGCTCACTGTTCTAAACTATTTTTTTCTCTTCCCTGTATTTTATTTATTCATTTATTTATTTTTTAACATCTTTATTGGAATATAATTGCTTTACAATGGTGTGTTAGTTTCTGCTGTATAACAAAGTGAATCAGCTATACATATATATATATCTCCATATCCCCTCCCTCTTGCGTCTCCCTCCCTCCCTCCCACCCTCCCTCTCCCACCCTCCCTCTCCCACCCCTCTAGGTGGTCACAAAGCACCGAGCTGATCTCCCTGTGCTATGCGGCTGCTTCCCACTAGCTGTCCATTTTACATTTGGTAGTGTATATATGTCCATGATACTCTCTCACTTTGTCACAGCTTACCCTTCCCCCTCCCCATATCCTCAAGTCCATTCTCTACGTCTGCATCTTTATTCCTGTCCTGCCCCTAGGTTCTTCAGAATCATTTTTTTTATATTCCATATATATGTGTTAGCATACAGTATTTGTTTTTCTCTTTCTGACTTATTTCACTCTGTATGACAGACTCTAGGTCCATCCACCTCACTACAAATAACTCAATTTTGTTTCCTTTTATGGCTGAGTAATATTCCATTGTATATATGTGCCACATCTTCTTTATCCATTCATCTGTCGATGGACACTTAGGTTGCTTCCATGTCCTGGCTATTGTAAATAGTGCTGCAGTGAACATTGTGGTACATGACTCTTTTTGAATTATGGTTTTCTCAGGGTATATGCCCAGTAGTGGGATTGCTGGGTCATATGGTAGTTCTATTTGTAGTTTTTTAAGGAACCTCCATACTGTTCTCCATAGTGGCTGTATCAATTTACATTCCCACCAACAGTGCAAGAGGGTTCCCTTTTCTCCACACCCTCTCCAGCGTTTCTGGTCTGTAGATTTTTTGATGATGGCCATTCTGACCGGTGTGAGGTGATACCTCATTGTAGTTTTGATTTGCATTTCTCTAATGTTTAATGATGTTGAGCATCCTTTCATGTGTTTGTTGGCAATCTATATATCTGCTTTGGAGAAATGTCTACTTAGGTCTTCTGCCCATTTTTGGTTTGGGTTGTTTTCTTTTTTTTGCTATTGAGCTGCATGAGCTGCCTGTATATTTTGGAGATTAATCCTTTGTCAGTTGCTTCATTTACAAATATTTTCTCCCATTCTGAGGGTTGTCTTTTCATCTTGTTTATGGTTTCCTTTGCTGTGCAAAAGCTTTGAAGTTTCATTAGGTCCCATTTGTTTAGTTTTGTTTTTATTTCCATTACTCTAGGAGGTGGGTCAAAAAGGATCTTGCTGTGATTTATGTCATAGAGTGTTCTGCCTATGTTTTTCTCTAAGAGTTTGATAGTGTCTGGCCTTACATTTAGGTCTTTAATCCATTTTGAGTTTATTTTTGTGTATGGTGTTAGGGAGTGTTCTAATTTCATTCTTTTACATGTAGCTGTCCAGTTTTCCCAGCACCACTTATTGAAGAGGCTGTCTTTTATCCATTGTATATTCTTGCCTCCTTTATCAAAGATAAGGTGACCATAAGTGTGTGGGTTTATCTCTGGGCTTTCTGTCCTGTTGCATTGATGTATACTTCTGTTTTTGTGCCAGTACCATACTGTCTTGATTACTGTAGCTTTGTAGTATAGTCTGAAGTCCGGGAGCCTGATTCCTGCAGCTCTGTTTTTCTTTCTCAAGATTGCTTTGGCTATTTGAGGTCTTTTGTGTTTCCATACAAATTGTGAAATTTTTTGTTCTAGTTCTGTGAAAAGTGCCATTTGCTAGGGATTGCATTGAATCTGTAGATTGCATTGGGTAGTATAGCCATTTTCACAATGTTGATTCTTCTAATCCAAGAACATGGTATATCTCTCCATCTGTTTGTATCATGTTTAATTTCTTTCATCAGTGTCTTATAGTGTTCTGCATACAGGTCTTTTGTCTCCTTAGGTAGGTTTATTCCTAGGTATTTTATTCTTTTTTCTTGTAGTGGTAAATGGGAGTGTTTCCTTAATTTCTCTTTCAGATTTTTTATCATTAGTGTATAGTAATGCCAGAGATTTCCGTGCATTAATTTTGTATCCTGCTCCTTTACCAAATTCATTGATTGCTCTAGTAGTTTTCTGGTGGCATCTTTAGGATTCTCTGTGTATAGCATCATGTCATCTGCAAACGGTGACAGTTTTACTTCTTCTTTTCTGATTTGGATTCCTTTTATTTCCTTTTCTTCTCTGATTGCTGTGGCTAAAACTTCCAAAACTATGTTGAATAAGAGTGGTGAGAGTGGGCAACCTTGTCTTGTTCCTGATTTTAGTGGAAATGGTTTCAGTTTTTCACCATTGAGGATGATGTTGGCTGTCAGTTTGTCATATATGGCCTTTATTATGTTGAGGTAAGTTCCCTCTATGCCTACTTTCTGGAGAGCTTTTGTCATAAATGGGTGTTGAATTCTGTCAGAAGCTTTTTCTGCATCTATTGAGATGATCATATGGTTTTTCTCCTTCAATTTGTTCATATGGTTTATCACATTGGTTGATTTGCATATATTGAAGAAGCCTTGCATTCCTGGGATAAACCCCACTTGATTATGTGTATGTGTATGTGTGTGATCCTTTTAATGTGTTCTTGGATTCTGTTTACTAGTATTTTGTTGAGGATTTTTGCATCTGTGTTCATCAGTGATATGGGTCTGTATCAAGAAAAAAAGGGAGAAGACTTAAATCAGTAGAATTAGAAATGAAGAAGAAGGAACAACTGACGCCGCAGAAATACAAAGGATCATGACAGATTACTACAGGCAACTCTATGCCAATAAAATGGACAGCCTGGAAGAAATGGACAAATTCTTAGAAAAGCACAACCTCCCGAGACTGAACCAGGAAGAAATAGAAAATATAAACAGGCGAATCACAAGCACTGAAATGGAAACTGTGATTAAAAATCTTCCAACAAACAAAAGCCCAGGACCAGATGGCTTCACAGGCAAATTCCATCAAACATTTAGAGAAGAGCTAACACCCATCCTTCTCAAACTCTTCCAAAATATAGCAGAGGGAGGAACACTCCCAAACTCATTCTGCAAGGCCACCATCACCCTAATACCAAAACCAGACAAGGATGTCACACAAAAAGAAAAGTACAGACCAATAGCACTGTTCCTAAACTGTTGACACCTGTTTCCTTCTGGGAGTCTGGGTTTTGGTACATGCTACGCAGGAGGTGCCTATGTGACCAGCCCCCCAGAAAAGCTCTGGGCTTCATGTCTCCCCTGGACTTCTCTGGTTGACAGCATTTCACACGTGTTGTTACAACTCATGGCTGGAGGAATTTAATGCATCCTGTGTGACTCCACTGGGAAAGTTTGCACCTGGTTTCCTCTGGACTTCTCCCCATAGGCCTTTCCCTTCTGCTCGTTTTGCTGCATGCAGTACATCATAGCCCTGAATACGGATATCCTAAAATTAAGTTCAGGATTTCTTGCTCCGTTCCTTCTAACCTACCGGTTTTTTAAGACATATTCTTTTAATTTTATTATATCATATTATCTTTTTAAACTGTAACTCCTACTTTTTTCAATTTTAGTTTTATATTTATGTGGATGACAAAATGATTAGTAATTCTTTTATGCTAATTTCTTTATTTTTGGCTTTCTAAATTAGATCATGTCTCAATGTCTTTTAAAAGATACCATTTTCTTTGAGATTATTCATGACAGGCTCTGCCTACTGTTATACCTGATGTCCAAATGGGTTTGCACACACTTTTTTTCTCACATAATACATAAGTATACACTTTATATTTTTTTCAGGGGGTGCTGTGCTAGCCCATCTACTCTTTATTTCTGTGAACTTGGGAACAGCTGAATTTTACCATTGCAGAGTTTTGCAAGAAAGGCTCATGAGTGTTATATTCTCTGAGTCTTTATATCTTTGAGAATATTTCTGTCACGTGTTTATTTGAATAACAACTTAGCTGATTTTATATATATATATTCTTTAGTATTATATAGCCATTGCTGTACTGCCATCACACATTAAATTTTATAGAGACAAATTAACCTGGGAGAAACCTTATTTTCTCCATCATAATGAACTTGGCTTTTCTACCTGAATGCCTCAAAAATTATATCTTTATCCTCGGAGTTCAGTAGTGCAAGCTATATCTCAGCGTTGCCCATTCTTATCAGTATTCGTGGAGTATAACTGCCCTTTTGATTTATATATATATATGATTTACATATATACAGGTATATAAGTGTGTGTGTTTGTGCACCTGCGTGCATTTTTCCCCTCTGCTCTAGTCCTGGATATTTCCGGAGTGCTAGAAGTCCCCAGGTTATCCTAGTAGGGAAGCAAGTTGAAAGCCATTGGCTTAGCCATCTTCTAACTTTACCCTGAGATACAGGGCAGCCCTTAGATAAACATGGGCCCACACTCTTACTTGTTTGTGGTTTTGGATAAATTACGACCTCCCCGAGCTTCTGTCTGCTCATTTGTGAAATGGAAATAATCCTGGCTGTAGGGCCTGGGGAGGAGTACGTGGGGTGAGCTAGGGAAGCAGCTGGTAGAGGTGACGGGGTGGGAGACCGTCAGCAGCTGTTAGCGATGACCTACCACGGCTGGTTCCTCGGGTCGTCACTGGTGAGGGTGGCGGGGATGGTGGTGATGATGGTGGAGAGCTCATTTCAGGGGTCCACACTGAAGGCTGCATGCCTGTGTGTTGGCTGGAGCCAGGAGAGAGCCCCCAGGCCCTGGCTCTTTGCCAAGGCTCTGTACTGAGATTGGGCACATGTGCAGTTCTGGTGAATTGAACCAGACACCAAATGCAGAGTTTTCTCCATATCTGAGGCTTCATATTTATAGGATTTCTAACGTATTAGTATATGTTACTGAATTTGATGTGTTTGTGTTCATCATCCCATGATTGCTGCACAAATTATTTTATTGTGAAGTACCTTGCATTTCACACCAAACAAAATGAAGATAAGAGTATCTTTTAAAAGCATCCAAGAACTACTGTTAGTATTTCATTTCGATTTTACCATTTGCCACAAGAAAGGTGAGCTTAAGTGTGTTGCCTAGGTGAGGCACTGAAAACACATTTGAGTTTTGGGCTAAGAGATGGGATGTAGGAGAGATTTATAAGAATTTATTAGTATCGTGTAGAATGTTAATTAAAATATGGGGGCGTTTCCCCTTAATGCAATGCACCCAAGGGCATTTTCCTTCACCTCTTTGCTTTTCTGAGCCCATCTTTGGATGCATAATGACATCCTTTAGGCCCTAACTACTCTAGAAAAATACATGATCTTTGAAGACTATTCCGCTCTTATTTTTGTATATGGACAGGGCAGAAAAAAACAAACAAAAATTAATCAGCATAGTAACTACGTTTTCTCCAAATTTTAAACTCGAGCCAGTGACCTGGCGAAATGGTTATTTGTGTGAAATTATTCATACGAGTAGTTTTATAAAGGAATTGTAGTTACATAGTTTTACAATTCATAATTTGCCTTAACAGACTGGATGCAGTTGTATAAACAAGAAATGCAGCATTCAGTAGGTGCATCTCTTGTTGCCATGCGTGTTTTCATTTCTGTGAAGTTGAGGGGCATGACACTCCTTGTGATTTGGGTAACCCGCACCTTTGCTAAAATGTTCCCATCCCTCCTGACGAGTCTACGAGTGATTAAGTTGTAACGGCACAAGAAATATGACACGCTTAAAGGTCAGAAGTTTCTTTTCCTGCACCCAAATGATCTTTTGCTCACAGGATTTCCAACTGGTGATCAGGGGACCAATTTACACATTTTCTTTATATCTAGAGTCCTAATGTTCACACATCGTTTTCTATCACCTATGAGCATTTTTGTCCTTATTCCATTCAGTGGTAAATTCTCATTAAGCAATGATTAAAGACATGGGGAGAGACCTTGTGTACAGATACCATATGTTCTCTAATTTATATTCAGACCATTAATATTTTTCAACCTAATCCAAGAGGATTATCTAAGGTAATTGATAGAGAACATCAAAATTTGCCTTCAGTAGAGCTGAACAAATAGAAGAGTGAAGTAGAACGCCTCTGTGAGATTACTGTACCAATTCACGTATTTGTAAGACGATCTTCATTTAAGTTCAAGGACTGAAGACTATTTCTTTCTTATAAATTCCAAGGGGGCCCAGTTCCCTCCCTGCACATTTCAATGCTGGGCCTGGTGGGGGCATATTGGAGACTTGTGGATGGTCACGCTGTAGGAGAAGCAAAGCCACCTCTCTGTCTTTGGCTCTTGTAACGTTATGATCAGAATAACAGAAGAATTTGGAAATGTTAAACAGGAAATGCGTAGCAGTGGGAAAAGGAAAGATACATCCGTGAGTCCAGTCCTGCTGAGTAGCTGTTGGGAGCTAACTTGGTACAGCCCTGCCTAGTTCTCCGTGTACACAGTCTAATATAATATTCATTATGGCATCTGGAACACTGCAAGCTCAGGGACCAGTCTAGAAAGCTCCAGTGCAGAGAGGAACTTCCTTTGATTCCTGATTTGTTTCCATGGACCTCAAAATACCCACCCCCCCACAACAAAAAAAATCACATTTTTGAATCCATAGCAAAAAGGAAAAGAATTGTACAGAACAACCCTACGTCAACTGGAAGATCCAAAGTATTGTGCTAATTGTGATCATTCTTCTTTCACGCTCAGTGGGAACAAATGCTGCAGATCTGTCTCCGCCAGTGTTTTTGTTTATTTGTTTTTAATTCTGGCCCGGTGAGTAATTAGCTCAATGAGTAAATCAGTAAGGGGAGGAGATAGCAGCTCCTGCTTTCCTGTCCCTCCCAGTTCAAGGGCATGGCAGTTGGCATGAAGATGATTAGAGTCATATGAACAGACAGCCCTTACTTCGTTATCTGACTCCCAAGTTATACTCCGTTTTCATGTGTGAAGATGTTTGCCGTGAGTTGATTTGATTATACATCGTGCAAACTAAGTCCCTGTGATTGCTAACTTAGCAAGCAGTAAACGCTTGACAGATTTAATGAAATTATGTCTACTTGCAAATCTCAGCCAGTGTGGCAGGGGCCAATGACTTTAGTAACTTAACTATTTTCGTCAGTGCATGTAATGTATACATTTTGTTGAAAGAGGAAAGCTGGCCAAAGCTCTATAATTGTTCCAGATCCTTTCACATGCTTCTTTGATTCCTAACTTAGATTTGGACCTGAATTGAGAACTTCAAAAACCAATGAAGGGCTTCCTTGGTGGCGCAGTGGTTGAGCATCCGCCTGCCAATGCAGGGGACACTTCTTCGAGCCCTGGTCTGGGAAGATCCCACATGCCATGGAGCAACTAAGCCCGTGAGCCACAACTACTGAGCCCATGTGCTGCAACTATGGAAGTCCACGTGCCTACAGCCCATGCTCCACAACGAGAGAAGCCACTGCAACGAGAAGCCCACGCACTGCAACGAAGAGTAGCCCCCGCTCTCCCACAACTAGAGAAAGCCCACACGCAGCAATGAACACCCAACACAGCCAAAAATAAATAAATAAAATAAATAAATTTATATTAAAAAACCCCACACCATACCAACTCAGTATCCTTAAAAAAAAAAAAAAAACTAATGAAGTAAAACATCTAGTAGCTAACAGAAAAATGAGCTGTGAAAGTGCATAAGAGAGAAGAGCCTTAAGAACTGATGATGCTTTAAATGTTTATAAAGTTTTTTTTTAATTTAAATTAACTAGCTACGGACTTGTGGTACTTCAGTATTGAAAGCATGACCTTTCTTCTGTTTTACCTGGAAAGTTCTTGAATTGAGACACAGTTTTGATCCAGTCAATTCATGTTATTTTCAAATTTTATGTATCATTAATTAAAAAAAATTCTTTTTAACTTTGTTTTTTTAAAAAAAATGAATTAATTTTTTTTGGCTGTGTTGGGTCTTCGTCGCGGTGTGCAGGCTTCTTGTTGCCGTGGCTTCTCTTGTTGTGGAGCACGGGCTCTAGGCGCACGGGCTTCAGTAGTTGTGGCACGTGGGCTTCAGCAGTTGTGGCTTGTGGGCTGTAGAGCGCAGGCTCAGTAGTGGTGCAGAGGTTTAGGTGCTCCGCGGCATGTGAGATCTTCCTGGACCAGGGCTCGAACCCGTGTCCCCCGCATTGACAGGCGGATTCCTAACCACTGCACCACCAGGGAAGCCCTATATATGATTATTAACAATCAATTTTATTCTCATCTACAATTCTAATTCAAACCTTGAGATTATACTTTTCCTAGCTAGTGTTTCTAGTTTTCCACCTTTGGTAATTAAGAGTGTGAAATTTTTCCCTGGTATTTAATTGTCAGAGTATTGATGTCTCGATGTACATTAAATTTACAATATCAGAACTTAGAATGTAACAATAATCTGTGAATGCGCGTATGTGTAATTGACGTGTATCTGTTGCATGTAACCTAAAGTTCTAAGTCATGGGTCATAGTCCTTTAAAAAATTAGCATAAAAGATCACTTCTTTAGGGGGAAAGAAAGCAAGTACATTTACTTTGTGAACAATTCAGGGGAGACTTTGATGGAGTAAGAATTTTGACCTGCCTTTCTGACGCCTTGGAAATCAGACTCCATGTGTCTTTAATGGGAGAATTTTTTTTCTATTCTCTCCCAGCCTCTGTTCCCCAAGAAGAACTATGAATGCCTGACCAGCTGTGAGTTCCTCAAGTACATCCTGTCGGTAAAGCAGGGGGATTGCCCAGCTCCCGAGAAGGCCAGTGGCTTTGCCGCCGCCTGTGTCGAAAGCTGTGAAGTGGACAGTGAATGCTCTGGGGTTAAGAAGTGTTGTTCCAATGGATGTGGACACACCTGCCAGGTGCCCAAGACTCTGTACAAAGGTAAGGAGCAGAGCGGAGTAGGCGAGGGGACCTCCAGGGTCACGGGGGGTTGTGTGCGTGTGAGGAAGGATGTCAAAGATGTGACTTGGAAGGAAAGCGAGAACTGTAAGAAAATGTACCTTGTGCCACATACAAACATCTGAAAATACTTACTGGACCATAGAAATCAGCCCCAGTGAACTCCTATTGGGGTGGAGTAAATCCTTCATGGGAATTCTTCTTATTTTTTTACTGAAGTATGGTTGACTTACAGTATTAGTTTCAGGTGTACAATATCGTGGCTCCGTATTTTTATAGATTACACTCCATTTAAAGTTATTACAAAATAATAGCTATATCATATGAGTTCGTTTAGAAGTTAACGTGTCGGAAGGCCGCCATCAACTCAGGAACTTTTTGTGTGTTTTTCTCCAACATGAGTAAATGAATGGAGCTCCACTGGCTACCTTGGAGTAACTGTATTCGCATCCTTGGAAAACAGGCTGGCGATGGGGCCCAGCTGAAAAACGCATAATAGACGCATGAGTACTATGGGTTTTCTGTTGGCACGATCCAAGAACAGAAGTGTGCTTGCAGGGAACTTTCAATATTTTGATTAGTATCTTCAGTTCCCAGATGGAGGAATTGCCCTCTTCCAAAAGATAGGGATGCAAGTTACCAAACAATTTAGCCGATTAGTAACGGTTTACATCCACAGGCAGCTTCTAGAGCACTTAGCTCCTTTATGCTGTTGCATGCCTCTTTCTGTGAGTGTGACAAAGTTCTTGTATGTTAAACCCATGCTGTTGTATTATGTATAGTTTGGCATGCCAGAAAGCATACTATGGGAGACATAACATTTCGTTACTTTTTTGGGTCTCATTTGAAGAGAAAAAGAGAATCGGTCACTAGGCATTATTCATTATAAGTAGAAAGAGATCTCTCTTGCTCTCTCGCACTTTCCCTCTCACGCATCAAGTGTATGTTGTTGCAATCCGGTTCTGCATTATGGGCTTGTTGACTATTTTCAGAAGTCCATTCTTAGGCTTATAACAATTCAGGTCTCCCAGAAGACACATACCTGCGCCATCTTCCTCCAGCTGCCACTCGGAAATACTCTTATCTGAAATCTGTGGAATCCATGCAGTTTTCCATTTTTTTTCCCCTAAGATCCTTGGAAACCTGGCACAAATACTGTCTCAGATTCAGAATAATTGCTGCTTTCCCTTTCTTAACAGACTGACGTTTCCTTAATGGATTTAAAGTTTTATTGTTTCCATGCCTTTTGTTATAAACTATATAAAATCACTTCTGCCCAATCTAACAGCATTTAATTTTTTAAAAGTCAACTCTTATGAAACCTGTTCTGTTATTATAGAACATTTGCTATTTATCAGCATTTACCATAAAAATAGGATGCTTTTAGAGTGATGGTTGAAAACCCATTTGTAAAACCCTTTTTGTTTTAAAAGTGAGGCGGTTAAAGGAGTCAATATAAATTAAAATGTGCTTTTCACGTGAAAGCAGTGAAGAGTCAGTGTGAATTTCAAGTATGCCTGGTTCACCGAGAATAAGGGAAATAGTCTACAAAGGGCCAGCATAAATGATTAATGATTAAAAGATAGCTGCAATTTAAACGTAATACGATGGGCTTTTCTCAAGTGCCGAAGTCGTCTTTCTACTACAAGTAAGTCTTGACCTGGGTGTTTGTGGACAGAGGCAATTCATGGAGGGCTAACCGCATATAGAATAAAAAGACTCTGTTGACCTGGCAGTGACTTTTGCATAATGAGCACAAGGATAAAATAGTATCATTTTGAAAAAAAAAAAAATATATATATATATATACACACACACTACATAGAGATTCTTTCCTTGCTCTCTGAATGAAGGCTGGCTTCCATGTCCTGGGAGCATCTGACAGTCATCAAAAGAGGGTTCTGGGCTTCCCTGGTGGCGCAGTGGTTGAGAGTCCGCCTGCCGATGCAGGGGACGCGACCGGGAAGATCCCACATGCCGCGGAGCGGCTGGGCCCATGAGCCACGGCCGCTGAGCCTGCGCGTCCAGAGCCTGTGCTCCGCAACGGGAGAGGCCACAACAGTGAGAGGCCCGCGTACCGCAAAAAAGAAAAAAAGAGGCTTCTGGTGCTGATGGTCCCAGCCTCTCTGAGAAAGGGTCCTTCCTGACCCAGCGCTTGGCCTTGTGAGGAGAAAAACATGTATCCGGCCATCAACATGCATGCAAATCAGCCTGACAACCTTTGGAGGCCCAGCTGTCACTGTCCTTCTCACCTTCCTAAGTGCACCCTTACTGCCCCAAAACAGCCGGTGGGAAACGAGCTTGCCTGCCTGTCTCTGCTCGCGCCGGGTCTGTGCAGGCGTTTTCCTTAGGAAGAGGGAGCTCCACCGCTGGTTGAGCTGGACCAGTCCCGCTGTCAGTTCACAAGTGCTGAGGCTGAGGTCGCAGGCCGCCTCCGAGGGGATCCAGGGGTTGGCAGCAGCGATGCGTCTAATGCCTGTTCCCACCTGGGCCAGCTCTCCTGTCATTTTTATTTTGACTCTCTCCAGCTACTGTAATAGGACCCTAAACTTCAAGCCCTCTTTGGGCACCCCTGCATTATTATATTATAGCTCAAGTAAAAGACAGATCAAGATCAAATAGATTAAATCTAATACAACCACTGATTTATCAGTAGTTTTTAGGCTCATCAATAACATGGAGCTTTTTTTGTTTGAACTTTATTTCCAACTAGTTTGTGGAGTTGTAATATTTAAATTAGATACAAAGTATACCTCGTGAAGAACCAAATTCTGTTGGGCAAACCTGTAAGTTCCTCACGTCCGTTTCATTCATTCATTATTTACTTGTTGAAGTGTCCTCTCATAGGAAATCCCAGAGGGCATTTTCTTAATGTCTTCCCCATTTTGAGTTTAAAAGGGACTGATGTCACCTGGATCTCCAAGTACTGACACATTTCAGCTCAGTTAGTAATTACTGACTATGTGTTAGGAGTTATGGGCAGTGCCTGACATTGCTTACGACCTATACTCGGTGAGCACCGGGGTGCAAAATCAAAGGACACCAACCTCCACCTGGCCCAGCAGTTCCTCGTCAAGGTGGTCATACGCACACACTCACTGAAGTGGACCAATCACTTTCTTAACTTTTGCCATAAATTGCTATGTGCCATCCGCTGTCCTGTTTTTCCTTTTATCGCTTATTGAGTTAATGAAAAATTTTTTAAATACATGGAAACACATATATCCTTTCTGTCTGGTCCACTTTAGTAGAAAGGAAGATGGGGTGTAGGCTGATTTCATACCTTAGGAGGCTTTATATATGCTGGAAACTTGAGTTTTTCAAAACACTGTGTGTTTTGAAAAAATGATAACAGAATGTCCCGCGTTACATTTGCGCATCTAATTTGGGTTATGCTGTGAGAAGTGTCCTTGCCTGATGCCTGAGTTAACTTTACAGACTGGTGTTAGGGTTTGAAACAAAGGAAAGCAAAAGAGAGCTTTCCCTTCACCCTTCAAGTAAAACTATTAGAAGCAGCCCCCTGGAAGACTTGACCATGTTACCGTGGGTAAACCAGGCCCGAAGGTGCTAGTCTCTGACACGCACACCTTCGTGAGACTGTGGGAAATTCCCAAGCTGGTCTTCTATGGGTGAAACACAAGCTCCGGTTCGTTGGGGCACTGGTTCTCCTTTGATCCTCCCCTATTTTAGGTCTGGTTTACAGCCTAGTTGGACTGTCCTCTGTCTAGAGGTGATGCTTTAGTATCTTACTGCCTCTCCTCACTCCCAGCTGGGACATTTGGTTTGGGGAGGGAAAGAGAAAAGCTGAACTTGTTTTCCAAATGTAAACATTCAGAGTAGTTTGTGGCCTTCAGTTAGGTAGGTGGCCGTGACACAGCGGTCATTTTTCTTTACCAGGTGCTAACCAGGAATTAATCCTATATCAGTTTGTTTCTTCCCAGAAAGATCTGATGTGATGAGGGAGTTGACTTACTATTTCCATGAATCTCTTAGTATTTGAAATACGTAAACCTCAGGATTTTAGAGATGGGCCGCTTTTCACAAATTAACTTTTCACACTTTGACTATAGTGACTGAGTGCCTTAATGTGATGTAAGCACAAATTCCTTGAGTACAGTTGTCCTTATGAGAGATATTATCCCTGGAACACAATATCTTCTTTTAAAAAAATTTATTTTATTTATTTTTGGCTGCGTTGGGTCTTTATTGCTGCCCGTGGGCTTTCTCTAGTTACGGTGAGCAGGGGCTAGTCTTCGTTGCGGTGCACAGGCTTCTCATTGTGGTGGCTTCTCTTGTTGCGGGGCACGGGCTCCAGTGCGTGCGGGCTTCAGTAGTTGTGGCAAGCGGGCTCAGTAGTTGTGGCTCACAGGCTCTGGAGCACAGACTCAGTAGTTGTGGCACACGGGCTTAGTTGCTCCGCGGCATGTGGGATCTTCCTGGACCAGGGCTCGAACCCGTGTCCCCTGCATTGGCAGGTGGATTCTTAACCACTGCTCCCCCAGGGAAGCAGCCCCACAATATCTTTTTAATTTTAATTTAATTTAATTTTATTTATTTTTGGCTGCGTTGGGCCTTTGTTGCTGTGCGTGGGCTTTCTCTAGTTGTGGCGAGCGGGGGCTACTCTTCGTTGCGGTGCACAGGCTTCTCATTGCGGTGGCTTCTCGTTGCGGAGCACAGGCTCTAGGCATGCGGGCTTCAGTGGTTGTGGTGCTTGGACTTCAGTAGTTGCGGCTCACGGGCTTAGCTGCTCCGCGGCATGTGGGATGTTCCCGGACCAGGGCTTGCACCCGTGTCCCTTGCATTGGCAGTCGGATTCTTAATCACCGTGCCACCAGGAAAGCCCGGAACACAATATCTTGCTGCATTTTCATACCTAGACTTGTGACGAGTATATCTATATGAACAGTCAGATCTTGTGATGATTTGCAACTGCTGATGGTCTGTCTTTATTGAGTTTTCTATCAGCATAGTTTCAACAATTTTTGAAGCACTGGGTTTCTGTTCCTTTGATTTCACCAAAATACTTGTTATGTTTTAAAGAAAAAAAAATGCACCGATATTGTCATATATTGTGGGATGTTATATGATAGCATTTTTGAAGTTTTTAACAGAATAGTTTAGATTTCAGATGACTAATACGTTCAAAAATACTAAAAAAGAAAGATCCTAGTCATTTACATAATAAAAACCACACTGAGGACAGATCCATCCTCTGCATCTGGTTATGCAGCCGGGATGCTGGGTGAGCTCGCAAGGACTATGAAAGGACTGACGTGAGGGCTGAGGGTCCAGGCCTGAGCCCCATCTGCACACAATTATGCAGTGACTCCCAATCAGGGGAGCCAGCTGACCCTAATGCGAACCAGATGGGCCGTTTCTTAAAATGCAAATTGCAAGACCATTGCACATCATAATTAAAGAGATTCTCAGATGAAGGAATTTGAACTGACAGTGCCCTGACAGTCATCGTGTGCCTTGAAGGCTCTTGGTAGTTGAATGATATTCAAGACTGAAGCCTCAGAGCACGGGGGTGCGGATGCAACTCAGCAGCGGCAGCTCTGCTGCCGACGAGTTCAGGGTGCTTCAGCGACTCGAGGATTTACTGTAGCTGCGTTTGTGCTAGAGGATTATACATGGAGAGCCAAGAACGTGCTCTCAGAGCAAGTGCTCTGTGAGGTTCAGGAACTAGCCAGCCATCGTCTCTTTAAATAGTAAGTAAAGGAATGTTTGAGCCATAGGACCTTGACAGAAAAGGAGATGTGAGCTCCTTGAAAGGATACACACGCCAGAGAAGGGGGCACCGAACGCCTGCGATAAGTCTTCTCCTTCCCCTCCGTGACTCAAGCAGAGAGGGGTTTACCATTGTCCCAAAGACGTGTGTAAATGTTCCGAGTCCTCTTACGTCCCCAGGTGTATTCTTGAGAGAAGAATAAGAGCGGGTTGGGCTGTTTCTTCAGCGAACAGTTCCGGGCCATTCGCTCTTGCAGAGCGCTCTCTACGAGGACATGGTGACATGGAAATTGAGGAGATGTGGTTCTTGACCTCTGGGGTTTTAGCTTTATGGCGAAGGCAGACATCATTACGCGAGCTGGCTGTGGAGGGAGGCAGTTAAGTGCATTTCGACAGTGACAGGTTAAATGCTGAAGAGCTAGCAGAAGAATGGAGCCTTTCTTTCCAATTGGGAGCCTTAGGGAAGGTGGCTCCGAAGGGTGGCATTTGGACTGAGCCTGGAAGTATTCCAGGGTCTGTGGTCCGAAAATAGAAGGAAAGAGATTTCAGAGTGAAGAAGACACCATGAACAGGCCGTGGTAGTAGGGAGTGCCTGGCAGTGTGTTTGTGGGTGTAAAGGCAGGTGTGCGACAGACACGTAAAATGTACCACGAGATCAACTGAAAGATAACTGGTAGGTGGCGGTGAAGATGGATGCCTCGAGTGAGATGCAGAGACGTTTCCCTCCCTTCTGTAGCAAACAGATGCGCTTGAACGTTCTGAGAAGGAGAAGGAGAGCCTCTCTCCTCCACTTGAAGAAAATAACCACAAATACGGTGAAGAGGGAATTAGAGAAAAGAGATTGGCTTGCAGGGAGATGGGTTAGAGGCTATGGTGACGGTCCAGACAGGAGAGGAAAGTGCCGAAAACAGGTGGTCACCATGGAGACAGGATGACTGAGGGGTTCCTGAAATTATACTCTGCAGTAAAGCCACAGGATGCTGGTAGGTGCAAGCACAAGACAAAAGGTTCTGGGAACCCTTCGATGTCCAACAGCCTAGAGATGTCATGAAGACCTGCGTCTCAGGAGGAGGGGCGTATCTGGGGACAGGCATTTGAGAGGGGACTTATGCAGGTGGATGAGGTCCTGCAGCCCAGAGAGGGACTGGGGGTAGATGTGAGAATCACTCGCTCTGCAGAAATATTCTGGGCATGGAAGCGTGTAAGGTTATGCACCGAGAAGTTTCTGAGATGAGCTTGAAAAAGGCTCTTGCAGGGGCACAGCAGGAGCAAAGACTAGGACGGAAGAGTCCCACAGCAACCAGGAACTTCAAGGACGTTAGAATCAGAATGTCCAAGGGACTTGCAGAGCTACGGAAACCCCTTTGTTTCTCTACCTTTCTAAGTGGCTTTTCCTAATCCAAAATGTGGCAGAAAATTCAGGGAGAAACCGGAGATGGGTCATGGCTCCAGGCAATTTATTTAATCTTCCTCAGGCTCAATTCCCTGGGGCTCAGAATGTAGCTACTTCACCCTTCACCCCGTTGATGAGGTCACTGCAAGGATCACATGAGACAACTTTATGGTAAAGTGAAGGGCAACGTACAGATACAACCCGCCGGCAAATCAACATGGAGAATGCAATAGGGGCGGTGACTGTGGTTGTTTAGAAAATAGTTTTTTGGGTTTTTAAAAATTTTATTTATTTTATTTTTATTTTATTTATTTTTGGCTGAATTGGGTCTTTGTCGCTGCACGCGGGCTTTCTCTAGTTGGGGCGAGCAGGGGCTACTCTTCGTTGCGGTGCGCAAGCTTCTCATTGCACTGGCTTCTCTTGTTGTGGAGCACGGGCTCTAGGCGTGTGGGCTTCAGTAGCTGTGGCTCGTGGGCTCAGTAGTTGTGGCTCGCGGGCTCTAGAGCGCAGGCTCAGTAGTTGTGGCGCACGGGCTTAGTTGCTCCGCGGCATGTGGGATCTTCCCAGACCAGGGCTCAAACCCATGTCCCCTGCATTGGCAGGCGGATTCTTAACCTCTGCGCCACCAGGGAAGCCCTAGAAAATAGTTTTTAAGAGTCAGTGAGCTTTTGAGCAGATATACGTATGCCATTTTAAAATTATCCACCTCTGTCCACCTCAGTGTTTAATGCCTTTAAAAGTTCCCAGCACAAGATTGGGCTTGGATTAAGATCAGAATGAAATGAGTTGAATTCGGCCGCATCACTAACATGCATCAGAGCTTATGTTTTGTATTTGCGCATTTTCTAGTTTGCTCAGTTTAAACTCAAGAAACGGAAAAATGAATGCAGCGTTCTGAGCTAACCATTTCCAATGCTTAGCTGTCAGTGCTTTAGGCAAATACTCGTTCTCAGCAGAGAATGATTTTAATGCAGCTGGTGTTCTGGGTTTGGATGGCATTGAACATCGTGATGCCATAGACTCGACCTAATTCAGTTAGTTTCATATGTCCTGTTAGTATTATAAATTGGTTTTAAAACTCCCTTTCCATAACGGCTGCTATTTCGAACCGTGGTTCTTAAATCTTTCAGTTACCAGGCGACTTGCATGCACTGTAGGGGGAAAAAGGAATCAAAATGATGAACTACTTTCCAGTGAGGCACCTGTGAGGGACTTCTGAAGCCAGGCACTCACTCATGCCCAAACCAAACATTATCAATTCATCTTTTTCCAATTTTAGACGGTAAGTCAGTAGGGCAGAGGTCCAGCAGTCAGCTGGGGAATCCACAAGACTCATGCTTCGGAAACCATTCTTGTAAGATTGGACCACGTGAGAGGATTGGGCTTTATGATGTTTTCCTTAAGAGGAAAACTCACTCAGATAGAGAGGAGAGCAAACTTGAGAACCGTGCTTTAAGGACCCTGGGATCTGTCGGCAGAGACGGAGCGTGTTATGTGGGAAAGAGGGCTCAAGCCTCCTCCTGACTGTCGCCCCGTGTGGATTCCGGGTTAGCCTCCAGTGGTGCAGCTTGGTAACAGGATTTACTTGGAAGAACACGCATAAAGGCGTTGCTCTAGAAGTGACCTTTTTCAGAATCAGGAATCCGTTTAGACCCTCTAAAAAACTGGGAGAGCGAAACTGAACTTCGTGTCAGGAGATTTCAAATGTGAACCCCTGATAGGGAGGAGTTGCTTTTAAGAAAGGAAATAGAGGATCCGTTGTCACGAGATGAGATTTGTCTCTTCCGTAGATTTTCTTTCTCAACTTTCACCGCACTCCGAGTCACACACGGGCTGTTTTAACTGGCGCGGTTCTGTTTCAGGTGTCCCCCTGAAGCCCAGGAAGGAGTTACGATTCACAGAACTGCAGTCCGGGCAGCTGGAGATTAAGTGGTCCTCAAAATTCAATATTTCAATTGAGCCTGTGATCTACGTGGTACAGAGAAGATGGAATTATGGAATCCATCCTAGTGAAGACGACGCCACGCATTGGCAGACGGTAGCCCAGGTTAGTGCTTCATAGGCAGTGTCTCCCCCTTGAGGCGGTGTCTCCTTCGCCTACAGAGAGAAACTGAGCTTGCTGTGCCGCGGTCAAAACAACCTGAGCACCGAACTCACGTAACGCAAGGTGGACGTGCTCTGCATGTGGGCGGAAGACGGGATGGGCTCTGTAGGTGTAACCAGGTACCGCGAGAAACTTGGCTTCATGTGTTCACAGCGCACGTGGAAGGGAGACGGTTTTCTAATGAGTGTTCACATTTATTCCGAGAAGTACGCTTCCTTGAGATAAACTTAAAACCGACTAGAGTGAGGGAAATGCAACACCCGCAGGACTCGCCAATGTGCTATTTGATCATCTCAACGCCTTCTCCTCTATTTCTCCTACATTTAAGCCTTTATTCCGCATGGGACTCTCGTGGCGGGAGGAAGATTCATATCACAAAACTACTTAGTGGGAAGCGGCCAGCAGCTCATCAATCTCCCCTAAGTGCTTTCTTCTTCTTGGTCAGCTTACCAACTGGGAGGCCACCTGGATGGAGTTTATCTTCCCAGTGCTTTACCTCCTCTGTCTTGTGGATGTGAAAAGCAAAATATTTTCTTTCTTTTTAAGAGCTGTTAAATGGACTACCAGCTGCAGGCAGACTCCACGGATGGAGGAAAGAATAAATTCTCAATACACAACTGCTTCATGCTTTTCAGCAACTGAAATGCCTTCTCTACGTGTAGGTCTATAGGGGGAAATTCTGTCCTGAAGTTGATCAGGTCATTTTTTTCTCCAAGGACAAGATTCCCATGATGTTTTTTCAGTAAATATAAAATAAATGTCAGCATTCAGGTGTTAAGGAGAAGAATTTGGTCCCTTTCGCAACAGTAGCATCTCAGAAAGGATAGACACTAAAATAATTTAAATACCACCCAAATCAATGAGAAATGTGATGTTAAGAGAAACATCTTAAATTAGGGGGGAAGAAAAATGGTCAGATAAATTTAGCAATTCTATTCCATACCTATTTTGTTAAAAAATTGTGTTTTAACAAAACATAAAGATGTTCAGAATACAGCCTGAAATTATATTTGGTTTACATGGCATTCTTCCTTAAACAATGCTACAGTATCATTTGTAACTTTTCCAAATTATGCAATTTCCAAATATTTCCAAATTATAAATTTGAAGATTTATGAAAGTAACTGATGATAAGCCCTTCTCTTTCATATCCTCGTATTCGGAGAGAGGAAAGACCTTGCACTATCATTTCGGTTATTATTACTATTTTCACTAGTTAATACCACATGTAATGCTTCCTTTCTCTGTCTGCTGAATGCTGTGGCTAGCATGCTGGCTTTAGTTCCTTAAATTGAAAGCTAAAACTAGACAAACAAGTCAGTGAAAATGTTATCTCAAATTCTGCCAAACGAGGTAGAAAGCCACACTTGAAGTCATCTTCTTCCTTTGATCTCGGAAATGCTTAGCTTCTTTTGAATGTTAAAATACACATGACGATCCTTTTCAATAAGTTATTATAAACTCAGCTTTAGGAGGGTTTCAATTCAGTTCTGTTTTCCAGTTTTATCCACCGAACGCCAAGCTGAGCTCAGCACTTGGCACACGTGAGGCATAGAACTCGGGCGTCTATCCCTCGGAGTCAAGGCCAAGGTTTCACGTCTACCCTAGGACGTTGCTGGAAGCAGGCCTATTGCCCTGAGTTTGATGAAGGGGAGGGCAGTGGGAAGATGCTCAAGTTGTTTGATATCTTGGGACGTAGCTGTAGGGGCAGCAAGACCTGTGGACCTGTCCCATTGTCCAGTTTTCTTCTCTGGACCTTTTCTTGGACGAAACATCCCTCACCCTTCAGGAACACGACTCTTCGCAGATCTTACATGATTTCCTCAAATTAAACAAAAAAGTCTTGGGTTGCAATGTACTTCCAGAATTTAAGCGTGTGGGTTCACGTCCATACTTCCAAAATTATATTTGGCGAGCAAGTAGGAGGCATTTCCCTTCTATAAACTAAAGTCGATTTCATTTTCTCTACACTGTAATGATTACAGTGTATGTAATTCACTGTAATTGTAATTCACTGTAATTCACATGTATTTATTCATCCGTAAGTATAATTTATTGATGAAATCTCTCCAATGCTGTATTTAGTCACCAGATTTTAAAACAGCCCAAGCATTTGTCACGAGATTTTGACTTCCAGAGAGCTTTGACTCTTTGAGGTGAAATACCTATGAATGGAATCAAGCAGTTGGAACCTTCCCTAGGAATTCCTTGGTCCCCGACAGCCCCTCCCATACCGGAGCAGGACGGGCTGCTCTCATGCAGGAGGGCAGGGCACGGCGAGGCTGTGTCGCATGGGCTGATAAGTGCGTGTGTTTCTAAAACAGACCTGATGGGCACGTCAGGATAAAGGGGATCTCTGTGCTCTGTGACTTTCCCCTCAGACCACGGATGAGCGGGTCCAACTGACCGACATACGGCCCAGCAGGTGGTACCAGTTCCGCGTGGCGGCCGTGAACGTGCACGGGACCCGAGGCTTCACCGCCCCCAGCAAACACTTCCGCTCCTCCAAAGGTCAGTATCGCTTGCCTGTCCCTCTATGTCCAACTCGCCATGGGGGCGCATCCACCTCATCTCTAGGTTCTTACGTGTGGTTGGCCAACAGGTGGCTGTGCTGTGCTTAGCGAACGGGACCAGATGGGTCTGAAGGTGCCGGCGAATTTGTGATTAGGACCATCCCTGGGCTTTTACCTCTGAGAGACTGCAGAAGATAATGTGATGGGGTTTTCTCAACTCTGAAGTCATGGTTTTCCATGATCAACTTCCGTTGGCTCTCTCAATATATTCTGAGTCAAGCACCATTCAGTTAATTTTTGGAGAGAAAGGTTTACTTTCTGCCACATCAGACTATGCAGGTTTCTTGAAACCGTTGCTATACTGAGTGTGAATTAATCTCTTTTGTTTCATAAGAGGCAGAATTTAAATCCCTCCCGAGTCACTTTATCATGGCTATCATTTTGTTCAGTTCCTACTTCAGTGCTATTTTAAAACCTCTTTGGGATCCGATGAATACTAACTATATTACATGTGTGGTTAGTTTAGTCTGTGATAGTGGGAGGACATCATTTGACTGGATATTAATAATAGCTCCGTGTTTATTTTTCTCCAGTTGTGTTGAGATGGCTGTGTGCGCTCTGAATTAATGATACATCTGCCTGGCTAATAGCGAGGGCCAGTTTCATGGATAGAGGTTCGTCCACTGATTCCCTTACTAACCAGCAGTTATCCTCTTAGGGAGCTCGTTTAAGTTTATTTTAAGAATACATTATGATATTAATGAAGAATGTGAGACTGGTAACATCAGTCATGTCTTTCAAAACGGGAAGGTTTGAACCGGCTGCTATAAATTGCAGTTTCCGTTCCTTTTTGGGTAAAATGTATGCTTCCGTTAGTCTGTCCGTTTCTCACCAGATAATATTGCCACACCTTTCTCTGCACAATCATAGGTCTCAAGTGGGAACCTTGCAAGCAGATCAACTTAGTATTTGAATTCTGTTACGGCGTATGTTGTAGATTCTTAAGTCTTTCTTTTAAAAAGTCCTTTTAAGAAAAGCAAGGTGGAGCGCACACACCCCCGCCAACCCCGAGGCAGATACACTGAGCAGGTCCAAAAATGAAATAAGAAATACAGACGTCAGACCTTCCTTGTCTGAGGACTGTCTCCAAGTGGTCCGAGGACTGAGAGAGGCCGTGGGAATAAATAATTAACAGTGGGTTCAGAGGCAGGGCTCGGTACAGGGCTCGAGAAGCGTTCACGTTGACCTTGGCAGTTCCAATGCGGTCCAGGCGTGCTGTGGTCACAGCGCGTTCCCATCTCCTCCCTTGCCGGCAGGATTGGGGTCTGGCGCTCTCAGATCGTGGCTGCATGTCCAGACATGAGACAGAGCAGCTCCCAGCCTCTGCAGACAGAGGTGGAATCCCTTTCAGAGTCAGACGGGGTCTGGGCAGAGGCCCTGTGACAGTCCCCGGGGCCGGCCCGGTGGCTGCCAACCATTCTGGGGAAGGAACAAGGCCGTGCTGTCCCAGCCCTTCCTACATGTCTGAGGACCGTGTATGTCTAGAATTAGAGCGGCATCCCTCAAATTTAAACAGGCTTTTGTTGAAGGAAAGTGCACCGTTTGGGGGAAACCTTGCAGTCACCATTAAATTGTTCTATTTCTTGGTTTTACAAATATGCCCAACAGTCAGCATTCCAGACTTCAGTTCTTGCACTTCTGAAACCAAAACTATTATGCCTAGAATTTATGGCAGATTCTACTGTTTCCACTGAAGATGCGCCACAGAATGATGGGAATATAATAGACCCACGAAACAGTTGAAAGCATTTTCTCCAGGATGTGGCTAAGGATACATCACCGTTTACAAGGTGGTACCCTGTCTTCCCTCACCTCAGTCAGTTCTCACGAAGCGTAGAACTGTGTCTTACTGGGAAAATAATTTTTAACAGCCTTATTGAAATATAATTTACATACCATAAAATTCACTCATCTTAAGTGTGTTAGCCAGTGATTTTTAGTATTTACCATAAAGTCGTGCAAGTGTCCTTTATACAGTTTTAGAATCCTCCAGGAGCCTCCCTGGCTTACTGGGAGAATTTTAGGGTAGAAATAAAGTGTTTTGGGGTCTCGTTTTATCACTCACGTTTCATTCCCTTTTTTTATTCAACAAATGTCTGTTGAGCACCTGCTCTGTGTCAGGCACTGTGCTAGGCACTGAGGTAACAAGTAAAAGACAAAAATGTCTGCTGTGGTGGAAAACACACACACACACACACACACACACACACGGATTCACTCTAATTGGGGGTGAGAGGAAACAGTAAACAAGATTAGTACATAAAACACTCTCATATACTAGGGTAGAGAGTGATAACTGACAGTGCGAAAAATAAAGAACAGACACGGGAGCTGTGGGGAAGGGGGTGCTTTTGTTTTCTCCTATTTCGGGGAGGGCGGCCACAGAAGAGATGCTGTATGAAGGAGTGAAGGGCTGGCCTTGCACCGTCCGAAGGAAGAGCCTTCCGGTTCCAGGGGGTGGAGCCTGAGGGTGGAGCAGAGAAGGGTGCAGACTGGAAGGAAGGAGGGGCTGGGCGCGCTGGGTGTCCAGGGTCACGGCACGGGGCGCCAGTGCAGTATTCCCGCTCAGAGCGCGCTGCGCTGAGTGAGGAGAGCCCGACAGAGGAAGACGAGCGCTCTACGTTGTCGTTTATATGTGGATCTAAAAAGCACAGCAACCCAGTGACGCAGCAGCAGTAACGAAAGGCGACAGTAACGTGGACGGAGGCAGAAGTCAGCTGTCCGGGGAGCTCATGTGGAAAGGTGACTCTGACAGGCTTTGGGGACTTACCCGTGGCCTGTAGGAAATGACTCCAGGGTCTTTGGTCAGGAACCGCTGGGCGATTGGTGTGACTAAAACAGAGATGACTGAGACAAGAGGGTGTTTCAGGGGAAGACTCTTTCCTTCCTTTGGGGATGCACGTATTTCCAGAAGAGTAATCGTTGCCCAGCCAGTACGACTGCTGTGTTTTAGGGCCTTTCCTGCACACGGGCTTTTCTGAGGGGTGGACGTACCCCGGTGAAGGACCCTGGACGTGATGGAAACACGAGTAATCAAAGGAGCAGCTGAAGACACAAAAATAACTTTGTTTCTACCTTAAAATTTTCCCGACAGGGCACGGAGGATCTTAACGGGGTAGCGGAATCCTTCTAAAATGGGTAGTGGTGGTGGTGGTCACACCCTTAGCAAACACTAGAAATCACTGCTTGCACGCTTGAGTGAACTGTATGGTATATAAATTCTAGTTCAATAAGATTGTTACGTTTTCTTCCCCCAGCAAGCACTTTTGTATATTTGTAAATGCAGTGGAGTAAGATGGGGAGAGACGAGGTGGACCGTTCTGGCAATGTCTTCAGCCGTCAGGCAGCTCTGTCATCCCCTCGCCCCCAGCCCCGTTCTGTGATGCATCTTCCCGGAGACCAGCAGAGGATCTGTGATGACCAGCGCACACACGCTTTTGGTCTGCAGAGCACAAGGACTGAAGTCCGGAATGCGCCTTGCCTTGAGACGTATGGAAGGATGCATGTGCGGTGTGGTTTGTAAAAGCAAATAGCACCACATTTTAACGGTCACTGCAGCGCTTCCAAAAGCGGTGCATTTTCATTTAATTAAAAGCCCACTTATGCCCGCCCTGCTCCAGAACCAACTGGCACTGTACCAGTTGTACGTCTTCTAGTGGTTTAAAATTACTTTAAGAAAGAAATAGTGCTTCCAAAATAGTTGTCTGTGCAAAGGGTAGGCCATTTTCTAGTGCATTTGAATTTGCATATGGGACCAGACTTGATCATTTCAGGCTGACTCAAGGGAAGGGGCAAGGATCTTTTCCATCTTCCACGAACACCTCTGAAAATAAAAGCAAAATTAAATAGGACGATAAAAAAACTTGGTAAGGTGGGCATCATTTAGTTTAGTTAGGCCTGCTGCCTGGTATTCATCCTGATTCTTACAGAAAAGCCAAAATTCCTGTCTTTCTCTTCTTTAGGGTTACTTTCAAATACAAAATTACTAGTCTGTGGTTTGCCCGAATAGATTGGTTACTCAGTTAATTTCCCTTTAACTCTTTTTTTTTTTTTTTTTTTTTTTTTTGCGGTACGCGGGCCTCTCACTGTTGTGGCCTCTCCCGTTGCGGAGCACAGGCTCCGGACGCGCAGGCTCAGCGGCCACGGCTCACGGGCCCAGCCGCTCCGCGGCACGTGGGATCTTCCCCGACCAGGGCATGAACCCGTGTCCCCTGCATCGGCAGGCGGACTCTCAACCACTGCGCCACCAGGGAAGCCCTCCCTTTAACTCTTATATCTCCCTATAACTTAATCCTAACCCCTTAGAATACCTATTTTCTATAAGAAAATTCTGAGTTGTTCATAGATTGGTAAGTCAGTTTCAGGCTTTTTCTTTCCAGGTGAATACCGTTTCTGGATATTTTTATCGCTAACCCCTGCCAACGCCCCTCCCCAAGGTTGAGGTGATTTTTCTGTATTTACTTATTTAAATGCTCTATACTGTCTTTCTCCCTGGTACTTGAGAAGGAAAGTTGGCTACAACCTTAAAAACTAAAATTACAGTTAATTTAATAGACTAATGTATAATGTCCCTTTCTACTTTTTGTCTCTTAATGGAGAAAATGGAAATGGTAACCCTTCCACATGGTGAATTGCCTTCCTAGGCTACTCCTGGGATGAAGCGCTCGCTTTTCTGGGCACCAAGCCTGCCAGACCCTAGGGTCTTGGAAACTTTTCCATCCCGTGGCGTGGGGAGTGAACCCTAGGAAGCATCGGGAGACAGGTGTAGATACGTGTGGAATCACAGGGGCGTTTGCACGTGGGACTCCTGATGCGGGAGATGACCTGCCAGGGACGTGATCCCCAGACGCCCGTGCAAGTTAAGGCTCCACATGGAAGCCGTTTACAGAGGCAAGGATCCAGGACACCGGGTGGGCAGGGGCGGGGGTGAGAGGGGAAGGTGACCGGGAAGGGAAGGCGGAACACAAAGGCGCGTTCTCACGCTAGTTGCCACTGTGGGCAGCCCTTCGCCCTCTGGGGAACTGGGGCGTTGCAGGCGGGCTTCTCCTGGGCGCCTGTGTCCTGCACACGCACAGAGCCTGCTCTGGGTGCAGACAGAGGTGTGGTCGTTTACAAGCTGAGCGGACGTGCCCTGAAATAGCACAGGACAGGGGACAGGGGTGGCACCCCGAGAGCGTCTGCTGTCTACCTCTTGGTTTACTCAATAGCTACAAGATTCCCGTTACAGACGTGTCTAATATGTTTTGAATTACGGTTTAAAACAAAGATATGAATAGTTTGATGGACGCAATTCGGCGAGATCATGAAAGGAGCCCCCGTGTTCCCGAACGTGGGACAGACGTAATAGTAAGTGGAGACAGACAGGCCTTTCCAGGCTTGCTTTCTTCCCTCCCGAATCTGCCATCGCCCTTCCCAACATCAGATCCGTTTCACACTGTCGTCCACTTCTTTGACGAAGCAGCCCCTGACTGCTGACCCACAGAGCGCCCCAAAGTGGCGGGCATCAAGTTAGAGTGACGCTCTTGCCAGCAGAAAACATACTTTGGTATACACTGGTCTTGAACATGTTCTCGATCATGTTGATATTTATGGACAGGGCAAAAAATGTGCATATACTGCATGCTTGGTATTGGAAATATACGTTACTAGTATCACTTTCTGTTGCAAGTGACTGTTTACAAGTTGACTGAATTGGGGAAATAAAGGGCTACAGAGACTTCTGTGTGTCGACATCAGCAGTGGAAGCAGGAAGACGGACGGTTTTGTGCATTATGTTAAGCAAAGCCCAGCTTCATTTTCTTGCGTGTTGCCAAAAGCACGCAGACATTGGTCTGGATGTTTGAGGTTAGTCCGTATCCATTTAACACTGAATTAATGTGCGTTTAGGAGATCTTATAAAGACAAATGAAAAAATCCACCTTCCGTCGTCATTAACCTAATACGTCTTCTAATGTACATAATACAGTTATTATATTCACTTCCTTCCAAGTTCAGAGTTTTCCATCCATCTTTCCCCCCTTATTTCCCCATGTGTACAGGATACATTAAAAAGCAGAAGAAAAGCAGACGTTGTTTTCACAGCGTGCGAGCATCACACGGGATGTTATTCCACGCATACATTACGGAGTGTTAGGAAAGCGAGAACAGACTCCACTGTGGTCATAAAGTTCCCTGTCGCTCCACGGGGACCCATGACTTTCTACGCAGCTGCTCTGTGTGCCATTTCCACTGGACAACACTGTGCTGAGCACATGTCCTGAAACTATGTAATAGCTGGGAATTTGCCTGCCGTGCAGTTTCTGCAGCTTCCCTAAGTTGTTGTGTGTCTAGATACTGCAGGGGGATTTCTTTCTTCTCCTTCCCTTCCCTTCCCTTCCCTTCCCCCTTCCCTTCCCTTCCCTTCCCTTCCCTTCCCTTCCCCCTTCCCTTCCCCCTTCCCTTCCCTTCCCTTTCCCCTTCCCTTCCCTTTCCCCTTCCCTCCCCTCCCCTCCCCTCCCCTCCCCTCCCCTCCCCTCCCCTTCCCCTCCCCTCCCCTTCCCCTCCCCTTCCCCTCCCCTCCCCTTCCCCTCCTCTTCCCCTCCCCTCCCCTCCCTTCCCTCCCCTCCCTTCCCTTCCCTCCCTTCCCTTCCCTTCCCCCTTTCCTTCCCTTCTCTTCCCTTCCCTTCCCTTCCCTTCCCCTCCCCTCCCTTCCCCTCCCCTCCCCTCCCCTCCCTTCCCTCCCCTCCCTTCCCTTCCTTCCCTTCCCCTCCCTTCCCCCTTCCCTTCCCTTCCCTCCCCTCCCCTTCCCTTCCCCTCCCCTCCCCTTCCCCTCCCCTCCTTCCCTTCCCCTCCCTTCCCCCTTCCCTTCCCTCCCCTCCCCTTCCCTTCCCCTCCCCTTCCCTTCCCCTCCCCTCCCCTTCCCCTCCCCTCCCCTCCCTTCCCTCCCTTCCCTCCCCTCCCTTCCCTCCCTTCCCTTCCCTTCCCTCCCTTCCCTTCCCTTCCCCCTTCCCTTCCCTTCCCCCTTCCCTTCCCTTCCCTTCCCTTCCCCTCCCTTCCCCTCCCCTCCCCTCCCTTCCCTCCCCTCCCTTCCTTTCCCTTCCTTCCCTTCCTTCCCTTCCCCTTTCCCTTCCCTTCCCTCCCCTCCCCTTCCCTTCCCCTCCCCTCCCCTCCCCTTCCCCTCCCCTTCCCCTCCCCCTCCCCTCTCCTTCCCCTCCCCTCCCCTCTCCTTCCCCTCCCCTCCCTTCCCTCCCCTCCCTTCCCTCCCCTCCCTTCCCTTCCCTTCCCTCCCTTCCCTTCCCTTCCCTTCCCTTCCCTTCCCCTCCCCCTTCCCTTCCCTTCCCTTCCCCCTTCCCTTCCCTTCCCTTTCTTTCTTTCTTCCTTCCTTTCTTTCCTGTCTTTCTTTTCTTTTTCTTTTTTTTTGTTAATGAGGGAAGTAAAATTATTCCAACCACTGTGTCTGGAAAGAAAAAACAGTTTAAATATCAGAACTAACCTACGAATTAGCTGGAGAACGTGTGACTGGTTATATCATTGCTTTAAAACTCTAACTGCCCTTGATCACCGCCCCACACCTAAGAGGCAGTTGTCTGATGCATTTCAAATGGGAAGTCTGTTCCCTGGACATCGTTTGAGGAACTCAAATAAGTAATAAAATTAACATTCATGCTCTTAAAGCATATCTCGTTCCTCTCTCTGTGTCTATGTATATGTACGTTTCTTCATGATTGTGTATTTATAAAGGTCTCTCTTTTTTTACGGAAGTAGAGTTGATTTACAATATTGTGTTAGTTTCAGGGGTCCAGCAAAGTGATTCAGTTATAAGTATATATGTTTTCAGATTATTGTCTCTTGTAGGTCATTACAAGATATTGAGTTTAGCTCCCCGTGCTGCACAGTAGGTCCTGCTGTTTATTTTATATATAGTATGTGTATCTGCTAGTCCCAAACTCCTGATTGACCCCTCCCCGCCTTTCCCCTTTGGTACCCGTAAGTTTGTTTTCTGTCAGTGAGTCTGTCTCTGTTTTGTCGATGGACTCATTTGTGCCACATTTTCGATTCCACGTGCAAGTGGTATCCTATGATGCTTGCCTTCCTCTGTCTGACTTCCTTCACTGAGTACGACCATCTGAAGGTCTCTCTCTTTACTGCCGTTTGCACCCCACTCTGCTGTTGCGCTAACGCGCGGCTGGGTCTCCGTGTTTAACCAACAGGATCGTCTGGACACGTGGAGGCGCGCCTGCCTCACAATAAGTGATGGGCTTTCTCCTGGGATGGCAGGAAGGGCTCCTTTCCCATGAGAGTTCACATCAGTGTGATAATAGCCTGCCTTTCTGCAGGGGTGACAAGTGATTTCATTTGGCACTTTACCCCTCGTAGGGCGTAAAGCTGTTCTACCGTGCGTGTTACTTTGTCACAAAAGGGTCAGAGATGCAACCGTAAATCTATCTGCTGAAACCCAAAGCTTCCATCTTCCTTTGCCAAAAGCACTACATAGGATCGTTAATAAAAGGAACTATTTTTTCTCCAAGGCTGAAGTTGGTTATTCCTGCTGAACATCGAAGATATCTTTGCCCTGGAAATCATGCAAACTGTAAAAGGAGCTAATACGGGCTTCCTATTACATTTATCTTTGAAAGTGTACTTGCTGCCTGCTTTGTGAGTTGTGTTTCTGCAGATAATTGGGAAGGTTGCAAAGAGGGAGTGGATGAAGCAGAAAGAGAGGTGAGATGGGAGAGAAATACTCTCATTTAAGCTTCAGAGGGAGGGGTCAGGGGAGCTCTGGTCTTGTGATGTACCTCTGACCTTCTCCCCCTACACTCTTGAACTAGTGAATTAAACTCTCTGATCCTCAGTTTCCTCATCTGCAAAATGGGAACAAAAGGCCAACATTAAAAAAACAAAGCACAACCATATGCATATAAAATTGGAAATAAGCTGTGCTTATGTCCAGTTCCAAGAGACTAAATGGTGTCATTGCTTTGGAAAGACTCTAGCTCCGGGGTTGACAGTCCATGGCCTGTGGTCCATATTCGGCCTGCCGCCTGTTTCTGCAGATAGCGTTTCACTAGCACAGAGCCGTGCTCATTTGTTTCCATATTATCTGCAGCTCCTTTCACGCTACGACAGCAGAGTGGATTAGTTGCAGCAGAGACTGTCTGGTCTGCAAAGCCTTGATATTCACTGTCTGCCCCTTTACAGAAAAAGGCTTTCAATCCCTGCGCCAGACTGTAATGGGCACCTTCGCCAGCAAAGGGCTTCACATGTTGACTTTCTGTAGAGACAGTGGCCCATCGCTATGATGATGGTGATGTTGATGGCACATAACAGATGTAGACATGTGGCCTGAAACCCCTCTTTCTCCCCTCATGGTCACTCTCACGCCTGCCTCTGCCACCAGTTATGTGAATGACCTCGGGCAAGTAACTCTACCTATCCAACCCTTAAGATCCTTACCAGTTTTTTTTTTTAAAAAGTTCATAAATAAATTATAAAATCCCTTAGAGCTTTATCATAATGTGGAGTTTCTATATGCATATAATTTCTTCCACAAGCTTCCAACTGCATTTCAATGTTTTAACAGAATTAAAACGTCACGTAAACTGAAAGAAAAGATTTTGTATATTTCAACAAAGTGAATATACTTGATTTCACACTGCAGGGAACCATTTCACAAGGCAGTGAATGACAGCAATCTGGGAATTTGTTGGGACTGAATGAAATCCTTCAGATTAGACAAACAGGACAGACTCTCTCATCTGAAGTCTTCAGTGACTAGACAGATAGATGAGTAGCTCGTTTACAGAGGATAATTGGGGCGATAACCTCTGCTATTCCCCTTTGGCTTCAAAATTTTAAAAAGTAGTTATTTGGGGGGAGAAAGAGATTGGGGGTGTCTCACGTTGGTAATGGGAGTACGCCACCTGGGTATTGTGAGTACTGAAATGGGCCTTACTTTTAAGAAAATGTGAAGCAAATATTACTAATTCATTTATTTGAAAGCACTACTTCCTAATGCCATTGTCATAAATTATGTTGTTTCATATTTTATCATGTTTCATAAACTAGATGATGTTTTTCTGAATTATGATCACATCTAAGGTATGAGGAGTTTTTCCAGGGCAGTAAGAAATGATATCATGAATGAAGTAGATTAAGGAAATGATGAAATACTGAATACCAGTTGCCTTCCTTAAACCTGGAATTTCTTTAGAAAAGGAGGTGACTTTGAGCTTGTCCTACGAACCTAGACTCTCTGGAAGATTCACATAACTACTTATTTCCAGCATATAGACATCCAGGTGCATCACTGAAAACGTGAATGGCTGTAATCACCTTTACACGTTGTAATTTTTCTCTTGCTCTGAAGTCATGCTGAGCTTGCCAGCCAGCTTTCTGTAAGAAAGGTCTGCAGTAACCTGTCGTAGGTTAAGGACTGACTCATGCCGCAGAGGTTGATCTTAAGGGCCTTGGAGAATACCAAAGTAGGAGAAAATCGCGGTGAAATTCTGCTGGTGCGCGGAGGAAAGCACATGTAACTGTTTTGAGTAGGGTGACATCTGGTCAACCTACAGTAGGTACAGACTCTCGGTGGCGGGGGCAGGGAGGGAGGGAGGCGTTTAGGCTAAACCGGTGGAAAAGCTTCAGTAGCTCTTGGTTTTCATCTCCACGTAATCAGATGGGAACCAGTGTGGTCAGAGCAGCAGGCTCAGGTGGGGACAGGAAAGGAGGTTTGGGAGGTTATGTGTGGTGAGAATGCACAGGACTTTGGGGAGGCTGCCAGCACGTTGACTCTAAGTGAGACTGGAGGCCATCGAGAGCTTCCAAGCTGAAGCACCTCAGCTTGTGTCGTAAAAACCACCAGCTGCCGCACTGAGAAAGGCTCGGGGGCCTTTGCTGTCATCAGGGAGCAAAGACAAAGGCTTGGCACACGGTGTTATGCTGGTGGAAACAGTAAGATTCCAGATAGATTTCTGAAGGTACTGCTAGCCCAAGGAATGAAAGCAGAAGAGGTGTACGACCTCGAGGTTGGGCGCGGGAGCAGCGGGAAAGAGGAATTTGTGTTTCCTGAGATGGGGCGTCTGTGGTGGGCAGCAGGGGCTGGGAGGGACGGGGACTTCGGTCTTGGGCACATTCCTTTCAAGCTGCCTCTGAGACCTCCAGGTGTAGCGGATGCAAAGACCCTTGAGTACTTGAATCGAAGTTCAGGGGTTGTAAAGCTGTGACTGGTGAGATCTCTAGAGATTGGGTATAGATGCCAAGAGGCCCCCGAGTTCAGAGGCCAGATGCTCCCCCGCTTAGCGGCGGTGGGATGGGGAGGCCAGGAGGGGGGAGGCTGAGGAGGGTCAAGGGACCAGAGGGACAGCCAGTGGGGAGCGGAGGCAGGCGGAGACCACGATGCAGGGTGAAAGCAGTGAGGCGTGTCGCGCCCCTGTGGGGATGACCAGAGTGGGGCTCCCAGGGGCTCCGCAGAACCAGCAGAGCGAGGAGGGCCGTGCTTCCTGAGCCCGTGATAACAGGACCCAGCACTTCCCTCCTCGCGGGAGCCAGGGGCTGTTTACACCTTTGCCTGGCCGCCACCAGGTGCAGGACTGGCCAGCTTCTGATCTACTTCAGAGTCGCGTGTGTGCGTTACATACAAGTGTGTATTTTACATAAAACGTGAACATATATTGAACGTGGATATATCCATGGGCCACACCTGCACTCGCTGAATCAGCATACCTCAGTATAAGTCTTGGGCGCTCCCAGAGGGTTCCTCACGGTGACCGTTTGAGAACCACCTTGGTCAGGCATGTCAGGTAATGTGCATTGGATGAGCCAGTAGCCTAGGAAAGCAACTACAGAGCTTTTAAAAATGACACAGCCCACCACACCTCCAAAACTTACCTTACAGAAAAGCAACAGATTTTTAAAAAATAATTCATGCTTCCATCATCCCCGAAACACAAACCATCCCAAGGGTAAAACCATGGCTATTTTCCGCCAGTCGTCTTTGTTTATATGGAGTTAGATAGAGCTTCTTTGCCCCTCTGATGCAGATGGTATTAGAATTAGAATTATTGACAGCATTTTTCCGGGCAGGCGTCTTAAAACAAAACCATCTGTAAATCATTTGTGGTGAGCGGCTGGCTCCATTTGTGGCAAAAAAATGAAGGAAAGACCCTCAGCTTTACACGTACTTAGTCATCTTCGTATATAGATTTCAAATGGAGGTTTGTAGAGAAATCATTCCAGAACCTAATCTCTCTCCTGACAGCTGAGACGGTTTTGGCTTATGCGACAAACTAGAAATGGTGAAACTATAAAAACGTTACCCGTCTGTCATCCACTTTGTAATGTGGCGAAAAAATAAATGGTTTGTTTTTGCTGATGTTTTCACGTCACTCTTAACTTTTGATTGAAGGATCTAAAGCTCCAGGACCGCTCGGGTGAAAACAGTTTTTCGAATGAGCTGGTCCTAGATTTCTGTCTTTTCTTTTCAGAATTTTCAAAGGCATTTCAACCTTGCTGACCTATTTAATGCCAACCAACCTACATGGAATTTGACCATGTTTTACAGAACTTTATCCATTTCGGTACAGTGAAAATTTGGCTGTGTTGTAGCGGTATGGAAATGCCTAGATTACAAATATGGCCCAAACACATTGCTCTTACTGTTCTATAGGTTGTTTTTCAGTTTGAGGCTTAAGAAGGGGATCTTCCTTAGCGCTTATCTTCCGCTGTTCTCCACATCAAGGGCAGTCTTCCTGCATCGACCCTATAGTCATTACATGTACAGAGGCGATGCTTTTGTGGTCATCCTGGGCCCTTGTGTCTTTCTCCTGGGATTTCAGATCCATCTGCACCACCGGCCCCAGCCAACCTCCGGCTTGCAAACTCCACCATCAACAGTGACGGAAGCGTGACTGTGACGATCGTTTGGGATCTCCCCGAGGAACCAGACATCCCAGTGCATCACTACAAAGTCTTCTGGAGCTGGACGGTCAGCGGCAAGTCACTTGTGCCAACGAAGAAGAAGAGGAGAAAGACCACGGGTGGGGTGAGTGAGAACCAGGGGGAAGAGGCCCATCTCCTCGCAGTGGTGTTTGAACTCAGGCACCTGGTCTGAGAGTGGCCTCTGCTGAGCCACAAGAGGGACGGATGAGGGACAGGTTCCCATCCCTCCCCTTTGAACGAGGAAGTTCAGAAAACAGAGGACCAGGCCAGCCGTTCAGCCGTGCACACTTTAGGTGACAACAGTTGAGTTCAGTCTGTTGACTTACTCAGATCCAAATGGCTGGTACCACACCGGAAATCAGAGGAACAAAAATGTCTCCATCTTGGGCTTTCCTGGTGGCGCAGTGGTTGAGAGTCCGCCTGCCGATGCAGGGGACACAGGTTCGTGCCCCGGTCCGGGAAGATCCCACATGCCGTGGAGCGGCTGGGCCCGTGAGCCATGGCTGCTGAGCCTGCGCGTCCGGAGCCTGTGCTCCGCAGCGGGAGAGGCCACAACAGTGAGAGGCCTGTGTACCGCAAAAAAAAAAAAAAAAGTCTCCATCTTAACCTGTCTAGCCATTGAAAACGAGACAATTCAAAATGTCCTCGACATTTAGGTCTCTTTTTTTCTAAAGAGATCCTTGTAAACTGAAGAGTAAATGTTCACGGGCTTTATCTGTTGTGTATCGTAAGGGGCGCCCATCTATAATCTAATCAGTGCGACAGCAGACAGTTTAGAAAATGCATGTTTGACAATATGCTTTTCTTATTGATTAAAAGAACTTGGAATGGCTTATTTTCCACACGCCAAGAAATAAAATCTTCACTGAACTGTTTTATGCAATGAGATCTCTATAACACTGAACATTTTGCATCATATGAAATGCTTAATGCATAAAAATGAGTGTTTGGTGTCCTTTTAGTACACATTCCTTTATCTCATTGTTATAAAACTTAACACCTTTTCCCCTAATTCATAAGGTTGAATTCCATAAATAAATAAATGTTTGAAAGTGCTTTAGAAGGACACCAAGACTTTTTTTTTTTTTTTGCACTGAAGATTCCAATATCTGTGCCATTGAGAATTATAAAACATGTCTCCACAGGTCCATATCACCGATATTTAGCTGTGATACTGTTTTGGTTTTATTTTCGAGAAACATTCTGACATTTCCAGCTTTTATTTTGTAGGACTTTGCAACAAGTGACCATTGGTAATTGTGCTTATCTCACAGAAGGTGCTGAAAGAGATAAAGTTGTGCAATTACAGGGATGGAAAGCAAAAAGTGATGTGATGAAATGCCGACAGCCCCCTGCCCCTGACATGCCCTTAAGAACCAAACAGCATCAAGGATTAGTAGGGAAGTTTGCAATTTATTTCCAGTATATGTCAATTAGATAAATAAAAAATGAACCGCAGGGCTTCCCTGGTGGCGCAGTGGTTGAGAGTCCGCCTGCCGATGCAGGGGACGCGGGTTCCTGCCCCGGTCCGGGAAGATCCCACATGCCGTGGAGCGGCTGGGCCCGTGAGCCATGGCCGCTAAGCCTGTGCGTCCGGAGCCTGTGCTCCGCAACGGGAGAGGCCACATCAGTGAAAAGCCCGCACACCGCAAAAAAAAAAAAAAAAAAAAAAAAAAAAATGAACTGTGAATTTAATTATAATTGTGAACAGGCCTAGAGTAGCCTTAATCATAGGTCACTATCTTACGAGTGACGTGTTTTTCTGGATCCACAAGAGGCAAGCTGTAGGTCATGGGACTCATTAAAGTTCTCAGTATTAAAATTTGACCAACTGAGAATTACGATCAGGAACTGGAAACATGTTGAAAAACACGAGAAATTGTGAAATTTTCTTCTTGGGAATCAATGTCTTTTCATTTCCTAGGAGTCCATCCTAATATCGTGAAAACTCAGAGGAGTGGGGATTTTCAACGACATGCTCTTTCAAAAGTGAATTCTATTTTCCTTGTTTGAAGATAATAGTTTAGGAAGAGTGACACAGAACTTAACAAGAAACCCTAACTAAAAAGAATTGGGAATCGGTAGTTCATAGACATCCTGTAGGTAAAAGGCAGAAAGGGCACGAAGAGGCACGATTAGTACCACGGTGGGTGTGGCTGAGAGGCGGCCCAGCCCCACCTGGGAACAGGGACCACGGTCCAGAGCCTGCCTCTCAGCCCCCACTTCTGGAAGCGCAGTCCTTTCAGCCGTCCAGAGCCGCCCTGCTGGAAGGTGGCCGAGTTCTGATAACTGATCCCTCAAAAGCCTGAATCATGCAAAGGTGCCAAACTATGAATTTACAGGGAGCGTTGTGCTCACGGTTCTGAAACGCCCACGGAAATCATGTTCTCTCCCTGAAAAGAGATCTCACGTGACCCAAAATGGTGCGGAGAATTCCGACAGGTCATCGAGGTATTTAAACAAGGGACGGGCTTCTGTGATTCCGTATTTGACAACTTCAGATGACGATACCTTCCTGTAGCACGATGCACGCATGCAACTGGCCTACTCTTTGTGGGAAAGCATGTGCTACTTACTGACTGCCTGACGTCTGGTGTCGCATTAGTGATGGACACATTTTTCCCTTCATAGATGTTAATACCACCAATTAGACCATTTAGGGCCATGTGATATCACATGTACTATATTTTGATGAATGTTTGAATTCTAAGGCAACAACCTTATTTCTCTTAATTCCGAGCACTTGTAAGGGGCTTTATTATTATACCTGCAAGCCATAAGAAAGTGCTTTAAGCATTTTGTCAGGTTGACTTTTCCTTACAACTTTTGGTGGAAATTTACTCATAGAAGATTTAGGATAAAATCAGAGAAATACAGGGAATGCAAATTCTTCATCTTTATAGCTTTCTTCTCTCTGTAAGGTGGTATCTAGTAAGGAGTGAGGCGACAGAATTATTCATTTTCCTGCTACCGGAAAGCATCCAATAATGGGATTAGGAATACAATTTCCAAAAAAACGTGTTTGTGCTTTTTGTATGACGTTTATTTTGATCCACGGTAAAAGTGGATTTTCATATGCTAAAGATGTAGAACGATTTGTGATCTTAGATAGTCCGGGCAGACATCAGAGAGGAGCTGGTGTGCTTCACAAGGACACAGCAGCTGTGCAGGGAAGCTCAGAGGCAGGGCGGCTTGTAACAGAATCTGTGTGTGTTCCCTCCACCTGCAGTCTCCGAATTCTGTGACCCTGGAGCCACTGCAGCCCGACTGCGACTACACAGTAGAGCTGCAGGCCGTCACCTACTGGGGCCAGACTCGCCTCAAGAGCGCCAAGGTCTCCCTCCAGTTCACGTCCACACACGCCGTCCACAGCAGTAAGTGCTTCGAGTTCCTTTTTCCTATTTTCAGTCTTTACATGGAGAGTCTTCACACACGTAAATATGTCCTTTGAACTATGATGTGTACAAATTTTACCTCTGAGTTTTTCTTAGGATTTTTATCCTAAGTTTTATGTGCAGTATTTTGGCGTTATAATGGAAGTTTAAGAAGAAAGGGTGTCTCACTCGAACAAATGTTTATACGTCCATGATTTGGGGTCCTTATGCATATGCATACTTGTTTTTAAGGAGGGTCCGCACAGTTAACTGTTAGAAACTGTTGCTTCCCTCCTAAAAATGCGACATGCCCTTTTTTCTTTTTCCTGGTTTTACACAGTGGTCACAATTACTGCAAAAGGCTACCTAATTCTCCACTGGGGGCAGTGACTAAATCATTCCCATACCTTGTTGCCAGTGGTTCTAAACTAGTCTGTTTGCCGTGAACTGAGCAAAGCAAGGGGAGAGTCTTATGAGACACTCACCTCTGAGCTGGAAAGTGCCTTACGTGGTGTTTCCGGCTTTGCTCAGAGGTGGGGACTGGTGAGAAGAGCTGTGGGGAAGCTCCTGGCCAGGGATCTGGGGACGGGCAGATAGAAGGCGAGCCCGAGAGAGGCCGCCAGGGATCTCCGCGGGTCCTGCTTCCCCAGGCTCGCAGGGTCCCGTGGGATCTGCCTTTCATCCCGGGACGGGGCCTGGTCAGACACGGAAGGTGTGACAAGCTTGTTGAATTTAGGAAAGGCAAGGCTGGCTCTGCACTGTCAGACGCAGGGATTGCCCGTAATTATCTTCTACCACCTGGGAAACAATAGGATCCAAACGAGCAGGTCCATTTGAAATGATGCTTTCAAAATAGTTCTAGAAACAGAGCTTCCTACCTATTTGAGAAGTAGTCCTTCTGGAGATTAAATGGATTTGAAAAGTCTACTGTTTCTATGTATAAGTTTGCATACAGTACAACTTTTACATAAAAATTCTCATGGAAACATTTCTATGTGTTTAGTAACTTCACTGATTTTTTTTATCAGTATTTTTTATTGAAGCAGAGTTGATTTACAATGTTAATTTCTGCTGTACAGCAAAGTGACTCAGTTATGCACACACACATACACACACACACACACACACACACACACATATATATTCTTTTCCATTATGGTTTATCCCAGGAGATTGAATATAGTGCCCTGTGCTCTGCAGGAGGACCTTGTTGTTTATCCATTCTCTATGTAATAGTTTGCATCTACTAACCCCAGACTCCCACTCCATCCCTCCCCCAATGCCCTCCCCCTTGGCAACCACAACTGTGTTCTCTATGTCCGTGAGTCTGTTTCTGTTTCATAGATAGGTTCATCTGTGTCATATTTTAGGTTCCACATGTAAGTGATATCATAAGATATTTGTCTTTCTCTTTCTGACTGACTTCGCTTAGTATGATCCTCTCTAGGTCCATCCATGTTGCTGCAAACGGCATGATTTCATTCTTTTTGATGGCTGAGTAGCATTCCATTGTATATATGCACCACGTCTTCTTTTTATCCATTCCTCCATCGAGGGGCATTTAGGTTGTTTCCATGTCTTGGCTGTGCTGTGCTGTGACTGTGCTGCTACAAACATAGGGGCGCATGTATCTTTTTTGGATTTTTTTTTTTTTTTTTTTTTTTGCGGTACGCGGGCCTCTCACTGTTGTGGCCTCTCCCGTTGCAGAGCACAGGCTCCGGACGCGCAGGCTCAGCGGCCATGGCTCATGGGCCCAGCCGCTCCGTGGCATGTGGGATCTTCCCGGACCGGGGCACGAACCCGTGTCCCCTGCATTGGGAGGTGGACTCTCAGCCACTGCGCCACCAGGGAAGCCCTATTTTTGATCTTTAAAATTTTTATTTTATATTGGAGTATAGTTGATTAACAATGTTGTGTTAGTTTCAGGTGTACAGCAAAGTGATTTAGTTATATATATATATATATATATACCCGTATCTATTCTTTTTCAAATTCTTTTCCCATTTAGGTTATTACAGACTACTGAGCAGAGTTCCCTGCACTATACAGTAGGTCCTTGTTGGTTAAAACCATTGTAACACAATTCAGTTTTAATAGCATTAATTTGTGTGCCTGATTTCAGCCTGACTGTTCTTAGGGAGGTCCAATCTTACAATTTGTAAATAGGTCCAATATGTCCGTTATATGATTATGAATCAGTTTCAAGAGTAATTTTAGAGTCAGATTTAGTAATATCTATGACAGCACTTATGGAGCACGTGACATGTTAAAGGCAAGATATCATGCATTAGAGACAGCTTCCAGCTGAGAGGAGGAATGAGGCGTAAGTCAATACTAGTGTTATAGGTGTGATGAAACAGGGCCAGAAAATCCTTATGTTCATTGGACAATGTATACCACACGTGTAGGGTCTCAACAGCTTAGTTGCTTGAAGTCATTTTTTCTTTAGCCTGGCTGCACGTTATGGTCAACTAGAGAGTTGTTTGTAAAAATGCTAGTGGTAGGGCACCATGCCCAGAGATTATAATGCAATGGTGGCAGGAGGTGGGAGGGTTGGGGGAAGATGCCTCTCAATTTCTTTTTCTTTTCTTTTCTTTCTTTTTTAATTCTACTGAAGTATAGTTGGTTTACAATATTGTGTTTCATTTCTGGTGCACAGCAGAGTGACTCAGTTATACATATATATTTTTTCATGTCCTTTCCCATTATGGTTTATCACAGGATATTGAATATAGTTCCCTGTACTATAGGGTAGGACCTTGTTTTCTATCCATCCTATATATAATAGGTTGCATCTGCTAATCCCAAACTCCCAATCCACCTCTCCTCCACCTCTGCTCCCCCTTGGCAACTGCAAGTCTATTCTCTATGTCTGCGAGTCTGTTTTTGTTTCCTAGATAGGTTCATGTGAGTCTTATTTTAGATTCTGCATACAGGTGATATCACTTGGTATTTCTCTTTCTGACCTCACTTAGTATGATCATCTCTAGGTCCCTCCATGTTGCTGCAAGTAGCATTATTTCATTCCTTTTTATGGCTGAGTAGTATTCCACTGTATATTTGCGCCACATCTTGTTTATCCATTCATCTGTTGATGGACACTTAGGTTGCTTCCATGTCTTGTCTATTGTAAATAGTGCTGCTGTGAACATAGGGGTTCAGGTATCTTTTTGAATTACAGTTCTGTCTGGATATATGCCCAGGAGTGGGATTGCTGGATAACATGGCAACTCTAGTTTTAGTTTTCTGAGGAACCTCCATACTGTTTTCCATAGTGGCTGCAACTTATATTTGCACTATTCATTGATTTCTTTAATGCAGTCCTCCATTCATTCATCAAACTGTATCTAATGATGGGAATAATTACTACCTTATACCACTGTACACTGTATTATAGTATAAAGATATGTACACTGTAGGATATATACTATATAGACTGTACGTTATATAGTATATGTGTACCATGTATTTATATGTGTATATATGTTCTGTATACACGCACATGCGTACATCTACATGTGCAAACACACTCATACACACACATTACTGCAGCACTGGACACATTTCCATCTCTGCCTTCAGAGCGCCTACTGTTGAATTTGGGAGAGAAACATGTCAACATGATTACACAGAGACCAGTCCGTTGCACACAGAGCTGTAGGGAAGCATGGCGCAGACGGACAGACATGGCGGTGGGAACCAAGAGCACAGCGCTCCTCCTGGGTCCTGAAGAATGGGCGCTCCGTGGGACACAGGGTGTCACCCCACACAAGCGCAGAGTTGGAAGAGAGCATCGTTTGTGCAGAGAATCAGCTTGGGGGTGGGGAGTGGAGGGGGGGTCAGTTCCCTCCCCGGGAGACATCAGTGACTCCCGTGGGTGTCGTAACCATCCACGTGCGAAGGCCACCCTGTGTCTCCCAGCTGATGCTCCCTGAAAGCAGAGGTGTGTGCTCAGCACCTCCCCTGGGATGGCCAACAGGTACTTCAAATGCAACATCCCCCAAACCAAGCTCTTCGCTTCCCTCTCACACCCGTTCCTCTCCCAGGCTCTCCTGCCCCCAAAGTTCCCACCGTTCCCCCTTTTGTTCAAGCCATCCATAGAGGTCATTCGTCATGCTTCGCTTTGCTTTCTCTTCAGAAATCCAGTTCATTAGAAAGTCCTTTTGACTCTAATTTCAGATTCTGTGTGGGATCTGTCCAAGTCTTGCCCTTGTTCAGCCCATTGTCACCTTTCTTATAAAGTAATCTCCTAATTAATATTTGTCTCCACTCTTTCTTAAATATCCATTTTGTAGACAGCTGTCAAAATATTCTTTAGAAAATATTAACCATATCACAGATTACTCTCCTGAGTTCCCCTCTCAAGACTGTCACCTACATCTTCTCTTTGCAAGTCTCCACAGATCTCATCCTTTATTGCTTTGCCATGTTTTCCTCCCCAAATGTCTTCTCAAACCAAAACCCTTTAAACCTCTGCTTCTCCTAAGACCCATTTTTTTTTTTTTCTATTGGTGGTAGGGATTTCCTCTACTGTGTAAAATAAGTTTGCCTTTTAGTCTCCTGGCTTTTCCAGTAAACAACATTCCTTCCCCATTGGAGACTGGTATAGGATTGCAAACTCCCATAATTTAATATGTGTTTCTGCCCACAACCAAGAACAAGGAGAGGAAAACCCAGCCTTGGCTTGCCATTGTTGAAGTCATGTCATCGAGAATCTCTTCATGGTCCAGCCCACAGACACAACTGTTACAGACTCTGGGTCTCCAGAGCACATCTAGGGCTTTCTCCTTCTTCCCGGGGCATCTCCCCACACACACCTGGTGAGATCCTCTTTAATTAGCTCCCTCTCCCTTCCTCTCGGGTATGATTACAAATCCTTCTCTCTCACTTTAAGCCATTAGGCATCACATAGACTGAATTCGTCCCTCTCAGTGAGCCACTCAGATCCCCCCAGATACAAACACATCTGTCCTTCACCCCTGAGTGTCTTCCCCTGTCCTCTGGAATCTCCGGTGGAAGTGTCTTTCCTTTTGCACACGACAGATTCCAGTCTGTGGGGTCTAGACCTATCCCTTGGAAAGTACATCCGCTCAACTAAGGTCTCGTCTAGGTCAGAGAACAGGGACTGTCCGCCTGTGTGCCCACAGCAGCCGTCAGAGCCCACGTGCTCCAGAAGCCTAGGCGTGGCCTGTAGCACTGCTTCAGGAACTCCTGTGAAAGCAGACCAGTCAGTTGTTCCCGCTCTTACCTGCGCACGCAACCAACTCCTGTTCCCGCAAGATGCTGGTGCTGAGTGTTACGGTCACTTTCTAATCATCTTGTACAATGAGGTAACGTTCTACCTGACCAATAGAGATGTGACAGTTAACCTACCAAAGGCCACTTTATGCTAGGATTAACTGATGCCTGTCATGCGGATTCAGAAAAATAAAATAAGTGATAGTGCAAAGTACCTGTCATAATACATGTTATTTGGGTGTCAGCGTAGCCGACAGAAGAGACTGGTTTTACAAAGGATGAGGCAGGATATAGCTGAATACGTGTCAGGATGTTCTTTATAACCCAGTGTTGATATATAATCTCGTAAACACTAGTATATGACTTTTACAAGAACACTATATTTCATCATGAAGCAACTAGAAGTAAGGAATAACTACAACTTTATAGTATAAACAAGGGAAATTATATTTTATAGGAATGCATGTAGTAAATGTCAGCATATAAATTATTTTTTGAATTATATTTTTCCAGGTCTGTGGGGTGCCAGGTGTATTAACGATAAATATTTCGATGCAAGCAAAGCCTGAATGTTCATACAGTTTTATAAAAGGGTCCCTTGAAGGAGGAAAGACATAATACTATCTTTAATGGAAATGTAACTTGCTTTTTTGGAGGTAGGAGGAGTATTTCCAGGGTTGACAGATTCCAAATGTTTTTTATAGTTGCCTCATGCAACTGGCATATGCTTCCAGCTCTCCAAAATAAAAATGGAGTGGAGAGAAAATACCCTGAATCTCTCAATCTGAAAAGGTAATCAGAGTTTTGACATCTGGAGAAATAGCACAGTCACTCAATTCTTTTAACTTTCAGGAGTATTAAAGAGTATAAATAAATCAGACCTCATACCTCTTCAGAATGTGAAGGAATGAATTTTATTCCATTTTTGTTTCCTGCTGAAAGTGGAGGACACACTCCGAGTCAAGGACGTCCTCCCAGGACTGAACTATCACGTCTGTCCCTACATGGGGGATGGGGCATGTCCATGCGTGTCTGTGCTGGAAATATTCACTAAAGCAGCAAAGATTCAATCTTGAGATATATACATATATGTGTGTGTGTATATATTTTTATATATATATATATATATTCACACGTCCTTACGTCTGTAATGAGAAGTGAATGTTTCCATGGCATATAAAAGACAGCAGGAAGACAATTTACAGAGAGATTAAACACGGTTTTCTAAACTGTCTTGGTAGTCTGCTGGCGACTTCTTCCCATCACAGGTTCTTAAAGGAATTAGAAGCATAAATGGGCTTGTGAAAAGCTGAAGCCTTTAATTCTTTAAGAGAAACATGCTTTAGGTGTAAGCAGCAGGATTCTTTAACCGCCGGGTGGTGTCAAGAAAGGGATGCGTTCGGGGGCGGAGCCTTCTGAGGGCTCCGCGTCCCAGGCCCTCCTCTGGGCTCCAGGCTCGCTGCGCTGGCGTCTGCAGGCTGGGAAGCAGCGCCTCCTGCTATCCGGTCTCGGCACATTCCTGGCCCCCAGAACGCCCACCTCCACCTGCGAGCTGAGGACGGAGGTTTGCCATCAGCGGCTAGTAATTTAATCAGCACGCCCGTGTGATGACGCCTCTGTAAAAATCCAGAAAGACGGGGTTCAGAGAGCTTCCGCTGTGGTGAACGCATGCTGGGGGAGGGGCTCCCTTAGACCCTCAGACGTGGAAGCTCCGCCCCCTTTCCCCACACCCTGCCGTGTGCATCGCTTCCATCTGCCTCTTCCTGACTTAGATCCTTCTTTTCCCACTCACTTTTCATATATCCAAATCAAATTTTATGCTTAGACATGATTAACTTTGAAGACAGATGTTCTTGTTTACGTGATCTAAGTATGGGCTTACATGACAAGCAATATTGATGTGAACATTTCTATACAAGTTTTTCTATGTTATAGATCCTCATCCCTAGAACAGTCTTTTTTGTTACTGTTGTCTGTGGTTTTGTGTTTGTTTCTTTTTTTAAATTGAAGTATAGTTGATTTACAGTGTTGTGTTAGTTTCAGGTATACAGCACAGTGATTCAGTTACACACATGCACATATTCTTGTTCAGATTATTTTCCATTATAGGTTATTACGAAATATTGAGTATATTTCCCTCTGCTATACAGCAGGTGCTTGTTGGTTATCTCTTCTATATAGAGTAGTGTGTATATTTTAATCTCAAACTCCTAATTTATCCCTCCGCTTCCCCCCTTTCCCCTGTGGTAACCATAAGTTTGTTCTCTATGTCTGTGAGTGTGTTTCTGTTTTGTAGATAAGTTCATTTCTGTCGTATTTTAGATGCCACATCTAAGTGATACCATGTGATATTTATCTTTCTCTGTCTGACTTACTTCACTCAGTATGACCATCTCTAGGGGCATCCATGTGGCTGTAAATGGCATTATTTCATTCTTTTTGATGGCTGAATAGTATTCCACTGTATATGTGTACTGCATCTTTATCCATTCCTCTGTCGATGGACACTTAGGTTGCTGAGTTATATCCTTTTATTATAAACGGGTAATCTATCAAGTAAAATTGTTCGCTGAGTTCTGTGAATTGCTCTTGCAAGTTATTTGAATCTGAGGAAGGGGTCTCTGGAACCCCCCATCTACAGCAGGTCATCAGAAGCACTGCTGCCAACCTGGACTCGTGACTCGCATCTGAAGCGGGCGGGGGGCGCAGTCTTGCAGCACTGAGCCCTTACCCTGTGGGATCTGATGCTGTCTGCAGGTAGAAACTGTCACAACTGAGTTGAGCTGTAGGACACCCCGCTGGGGTCTGAGAATCGGTGGTATGGGGAACCCCTCATACACACAGTGCTATTGGGTGCAGAATCCTTAACCTAATAAATGTCAGAGTTATCCAAACATTCATTTGAATTATTTAAACTAAAATGTAAGTACCAACTAATGTAACTATCCCATTCCTTTTAATCAGACCCATTGCATGGATGGTTTGACAGGCACGCCCCGGTAAGGAGAAGTACACACTCGATGTACTTTTTCTTCTGGGTCCTCAGTTTTCCTTTCCTTCTCCTGATTCACCGCAGGTCAGCATTTCTCTGCATTCATCCTCATCTCTCCCTCTTCCTCCCACCTTCTCAAGAATGCAGACCTCACAGCTCTATTGGAAAAGTTTTGATAACACATTTCTGACTGCTTTATAATCAATACAGCTTAAGCTGTTTTATCTCTCAAAGGGCTACTTGGAATTCTGAAAGCAGAAAAGTCTTGTCTCCAAGGACGGGATTTCTAAATGTACAACTTGTAAAATCAGTGAACTGGTAAAGGAGAGCTCTGAGGGCAGGAATTTTTGGTATACTTCCTGCTAAGCCGTATAAATTCTCACCTGGCTCTCTAAAGATGGAGGAACATAACATGCTGGTACTTCCGTGAAAAGCTACCTATACTGTTTTCATGAAATGGTATTTTAATATGACTTCATTTACTTCATAACCGCACAAAAGTCTATCTATTGTGAGAAATACTACTTCCACCTGTTACTGAAATCAGAACATCTTTCCGGGCTGGTGAATGTATGTTGATTCCCAATTTAAGTTCGGGGGATCCCGTGTAATGTACACAGTCTCCTTTTAGGTATGCATTCCAGCGTGTGATGAAGGGGGAGGTGTCGTCAACTTGAGCTGGAAGGAACGTGTAGTCACATTACAATTTACTTTAAAAATCAGGCAATAAATATGGATGAATAGCAGAGTGAAATGAAATACACTGGGATTACTATCAGGTTACAGATTTATTTTTAACAAGTAAATCAGAATGTTGTGCTTTGTTGTAGAAGAACAACTTGGGAAAACTAGAAAAAGTGTGATGCAAATACAGCCTCCGTTTCAAAGACGACGGCCCACTCGCCTCCTGGAAATCGGAGCTCCGTTCTATCAAGACAGCCAGCTGCAAGTGAAGGTGTACTGGAAGAAGACCGAAGGTGGGCAGATGCTTCTGTTTATTTGTTGTTGTTCTTGCTAAGTTTTAGTTTACATTGGAGTCGAGTTGATTAACAGTGTTCTGTTAGTTTCAGGTGTACAGCAAAGTGATTCAGTTTTACACATACACTCGTGTATTCTTTTTCAAATTCTTTTCCCATTTAGGTTATTACAGAATACTGAGCAGAGCTCCCTGTGCTACACAGTAGGTCCTTATTAGTTATCGATTTTATATACAGTAGTGTGTATATGTCAATCCCAATCTCCCAGTGTATCCCTCCCGGCCACGCTTCCCCTTTGGTAACCATAAGTTGTTTTCTAAGTCTGTGAGTCTGTTTTTGCCTTGCAAATAAGTTCATTTGTGTCATTTTTTTTTAAGATTCTGCACATAAGTGACATCATATGATATTTGTCTTTCTCTGTCTGACTTCACTTAGTATGATCATCTCCAGGTCCATTCACGTTGCTGCAAATGGCATTATTTCATTCTTTTTTATCACTGAGTAATATTCCATTGTATATATGTACCACATCCTCTATAGCCATTCATCTGTTGGTGGACAGTTAGGTTGCTTCCATGTCCTGGCTATTGTAAATAGAGCTGCAGTGAACATTGTGGTACATGACTCTTTTTGAATTATGGTTTTCTCAGGGTATATACCCAGGATTGGGATTGCTGGGTCGTATGGTAGTTCTATTTTTAGTTTTTTAAGGAACCTCCATACTATTCTCCATAGTGGCTGTATCAATTTACATTCCCATCAGCAGTGAAGGAGGGTTCCCTTTTCTCCACATCCTCTCCAGCATTTATTGTTTGTAGACTTTTTGATGATGGCCATTCTGACTGGGGTGCGGTGATACCTCATTGTAGTTTTGATTTGCATTTCTCTGACAATTAGCAATGTTGAGCATCTTTTCATGTGCCTCTTGGCCATCTGTATGTCTTTGGAGAACTGTCTATTTAGGTTTTCTGCCCATTTTTTTCACTGGGTTGTTTGTTTTCATGATATTGAGCTGTGTGAATTGTCTGTATATTTTAGAGATTAATGCCTTGTCAGTCACATCGTTTGCAAATATTTTCTTCCATTCCGTAGGTTGTCTTTTCATTTTGTTTATGGTTTCCTTTACTGTGCAAAAGCTTTTAAGTTTAATTAGGTCCCATTTGTTTATTTTTGCTTTTATTTTCATTAGTCTAGGAGGTGGATCAAAATGATTTTGCTGGGATTTATGTCAGAGAGTGTTCTGCCTATGTTTTCCTCTAAGAGTTTTATATTTGTTGTTTGCATTGAAGAGCGCTGTGATGTAAGGGTGCTTGTGCAAACGTCACCGTCGAGCCACACTGTTGATATTAAGGAAACGGTAGCTGAACAAAACACATGCTTTTTAAAAAATTATTATTAAATGCCTTGCTCTTCTGAAGTCTGAATGGGTTGCCTCTGATTCCCAGGAATCTGTATCACATACTGAAATCTGCTGCTTACATTTGATCATTTCAGGGATATTAACCTGTCTTCATGTCTTTCCTAAGAAGGTTGATCTTGTGTCCCAAACACTTGAGACAGTCATTATTTTGCACTGTAAATTCTTGTTCTAAATTAGAAGACCTATAATGCAAATAATTTGGAAAATAGAATAAAAGAGCCGATTCTCTTCTCAGTATCATTTCATAGAAATAGCATTTTACTGGATTTTCTTTCAGCAGTCTCCTATACCTGTTTCTCACTCAGTTGTTTTATATGTATATGTGTGTGTTTGTAAAGCACATTTTCATAAAATGCTAATTTGCATTCTATATTGTTGGTATTTTTAATAACATTTTAAAATGGCTGCCTTGATAGATATTATGCCATAATGATTCCACTACAGTCACACACTTAGCTGCCTTCAGAATTTCCATCTTACAATCAATACTGCAATGAACAGTCACCCTTAGAATAGATTCTTTTTTCTCTTTATCTTTGGGATAAATTCCTTTTGTTTCTTTGTTTTCTGTACTCTTAGAATAGTATTTTTAGAGTTACTTGACATACATTTTTATATTTATCACTTTTGTGCATTTAAGACATAAACTCTATTTTAAGCAAAAAACAATAGATTGTTTCAAGAATTGTTTTTAAAATTCTTATTTTTCTGAAGTGCTGTTTTACTCAGGGTATCGGCTCACGAGCCATTGGGGATATTGGTGTTGGAGCTCTTCTTGTTCCAGAATTTTCTTCCAAGCTGCTGAAATTCATTCTCTAGCTAAAATAACATTACCAATCATGTTAATGTTTTATTACTATCATATGTTAATTTAAATTTTATTTATTGAATATTAATTATTAAAATTATATGTTAATATATTCATATTATGACATTTAATGATAGTTTTCAGTTAGTATTAAATTATAAAATTTATTTGATCTATTGTACAGTCAAGCCCTCCACATCAGTGGGTTCTGTATCTGTGAATTCAACCAAATGTGGATTTTGTGCAATGTTTAAGATTGGCAGTTGGTTGAATCCAAGCGTGCAGAACCCACAGATACAAAGGGCTAACTGTGGGACTCAAGCAGCCTGGAATTTGGTATCCAGGGTGTGGATCCAATCCCCACTCTCCAGTGGGTACCAAAGGATGACTGTATTTATCAATTTCAAATTAGAATTGTATGTCCATGTGACATATTAATAAAACAACATATTAATATAATACTGGAAATGTACACATCTCATGTAAGGAAATGAAAATGTACACACACGGGAGGTGCAAACAGCTTAAGCACAGAATAGTAACCACCATTTCCTGACTTCTAAAATTGAAGATTTGTTTTACGTGTATTTGAACGTATACAGATGGAATCATACAGTTTGCATCAGTGTTCTCACAGTGAACACTGCATGTGGGAAACCCGTCCATCCTGTTGCAGGAAGCCGTGATTCATCCGTTTATATCACTGCATAGTCGTCCCTGGTACAGCAGTTGATGGAGATTTGGTTTGTCCAGATCTTTTCAGCAGTTGATGGAGATTTGGTTTGTTCCAGGGATGGGCTATTCAGAATGGCCCTGCTGTGAAGAGCCTATGAATACATGTCTGTTGATGCACATGTGTACCTATTCCCCCACAGAGGGTGGGATTCTTAGGTCATAGAGGATGATGACCTTTAGAAGATGCTGAGAATTTCCGAAGTGGCTGGACCAGTGCACATTCCCACCAGGAGGGTAAGATGGTCCCCACTGCCCCACATGCTTTCCCCCATGAGGCATGTTCTGTCTTTCTCAGTTGAGCCTTTCCGGTACGTGTGACGTGATGGCTCAGTGCCGTTTGAATTTGCATTCTTCTGGTCATCCAGGCGTTGAACACCTTTTCATAAGTTTACTGGCAGTGGAGCTCCTGTTTTTCAAAGCACTTTTCAACTGTTTAGCCAGCCTGTCCTGCAAGAGTCCTTTATAGGTGGAGTATATGAGTCATCTGCTGGTTTCATCTTAGTATTTTCTTCTTTTATTTTTTTCACATTCTTAATAGTTCTTACTTTTAGAGATTATCAGTTCATCATTTTGTTTCCTTGAGGCTTACCGCTCTTTGTTTAAGAAATCTTTGCTTATGCCAGGGTCACAAAGATACTCTCCTTATCTCCTAGGAGTTATACTGTTTCATCTTTCTCTACCTTTTACCCAGATTTGATTATTGTTGTAAGCAGCTAGTGTAGGGCATCAATGTCCTTTCATTTTTCTTTCCCTCTTTTTTCCCCCAAAACAAAGAACTTTTTATTGAAGTATTGGTTGATTTACAATGTTGTGTTAGTTTCAGGTATACAGCAAAGTGATTCAGTATTACATATATATATGTCTATTCTTTTTCACATCCTTTTCCATTATAGGTTATTAGAATATATTGAATATAGTTCCCTGTGCTATAAAGTAGGACGTTGTTGTTTATCTACTTTATATACAGTCATTTGTATCTGCTAATCCCAAACTCCTAATTTATCCCTCCCCCACCCCCTTTGCCCTCTGGTAATCATAAGTTTCTTTTCTAAGTCTGGGAGTCTGTTTCTTTTTGTAAGTAATTTTATTTTTATAATTTTTTTTACATTCACATATAAGTGACATCATGATATTTGTCTTTCTGTGACATCATGATATTTGTCTTTCTCTGTCTGACCTACTTCACTTAGTATGACAATCTCTAGGTCCATCCATGTTGCTGCAAATGGCATTACTTCATTCTTTTTTATGGCTGAGTAATATTCCATTGTTTATTTGTACCACATCTTCTTTATCCATTCATCTGTTGATGGACACTTAGGTTGCTGTCATGTCTTGGCTAGTGTAAGTAGTGCTGCTACGAACACAGGGGTGCATGTATCTTTTTAAATTATAGTTTTGTCTGGATATATGCCCAGGACTGGGATTGCTGGATCATATGGTAGTGCTATTTTTAGTTTTTTGAGGAAACTCCATACTGTTCTCCATAGTGGCTGCACCAGTTTACATTCCCACCAACAGTGTAGGAGGATTCACTTTTCTCCACATCCTCTCCAGCATTTATTATTTGTAGACTTTTTAATGATCGCCATTCTGACTGGTGTGAGGTGGTACGTCACTGTAGTTTTGATTTGCGTTTCTCTAATAATTAGCGATAATGAGCATCTTTTCATGTGCCTATTGACCATCTGTATGTCTTCTTTGGAGAAATGTCTATTTAGGTCTTCTGCCCATTTTTGGATTGGATTGTTTTCTTGTTATTAAACTCTACGAGCTGTTTGTATATTTTGGAAATTAAACCCTTGTTGATTGCATCATTTGCAAATATTTTCTCCCATTGCATAGGGTATCTTTTTATTTTGTTTATGCTTTCCTTTCTGTGCAAAAGCTTGTAATTTTGAATAGGTCCCATTTGTTTATTTTTGCTTTTATTTCTATTGCCTTGGGAGACTGACGTAAGAAAACGTTTGTACGATTTATGTAAGGGAATATTTTGCCAATACTCTATCCTAGGAGTTTTATGGTGTCATGACTTATATTTTAGTCTTTAAGCCATTTTGAGTTTATTTTTGTGTATCATGTTAGAGAATGTTCTAATTTCCTTCTTTTACATGTAGCCGCTCAGTTTTCCCAGCACCACTTATTGAAGAGACTGTCTTTTCTCCAGTGTATATTCTTGCCTCCTTTGTCATAGATTAATTGACCGTAAGTGTGTGGGTTTATTTCTGGACTTTCTATCCTGTTCCATTGATCTTTCTGTTTTTCTGCCAGTACCTTAGTATTTACTGTAGCTTTGTAGTATAGTCTGAAGTCAGGGAGCTGTGATTTCTCCAGCTCTGTTCTTCTTTCTCAAGATTGTTGTGGCTATGTTGAGGTCTTCTGTGTTTCACAGACATTTTAAAATGTCTTGGTCTAGTTCTTTGAAAAATGCCATTGGTAATTTGATAGGGATTGCATTGAATCTGTAGATTGCCTTGGGTAGTATGGTTATTATAACAATATTGATTCTTCCAGTCCAACAATATGGTCCATCTCTGTCAGCTTCAGTTTCTTTCATCAGCATCCTATAGCTTTTGGAGTACAGGTCTTTTGCCTCTTCAGGTAGGTTTATTCCTAGGTATCTTATTCTTATTTTTCTTTCCCCCTCTCCAAGAAATCTTTAGTAAAAGGCAAAAGATTTATATGATCTGAAGGGAAACCAGAGTATGAATGGTATTTTCTTTTTGATGCAGTGGTAAATGGGATTGTTTCCTTAATTTCTCTGATAGTTTGTTGTAGTGTATAGAAATGCAACAGATTTCTGTATATTAAGTTTGTATCCTGCAACTTTACTGAACTCACCGATGAGCTCTAGTAGTATTCTGGTAGTATCTTCAGGGCTTTTTTTATGTATGGTATCATGTCATATACAAGCAGTGACAGTTTTACATCTCCCTTTCCAATCTGGATTCCCTTTCTTCTCTGATTGTCGTTGCTAGGACTTCCAAAACTATGTTGAATAAAAGTGGCAAGAGTGGCCATCCTTGTCTTGTTCCTGACCTTGGAGGAAATGCTTTCAGCTTTTCACCGTTGAGTATGATGTTAGCTGTGGTTTTGTCATATATGGTCTTCATTATGTTGAGGTAGGTTCCCTCTATGCCCACTTTCTGGAGAGTTTTCATCAGAAATTGATGTTGAATTTTATCAAAAGCTTTTTCTGCATCTATTGAGATGATCATATGGTTTTTACTCTTCAGTTTGTTAATATGGTGTATCACACTGATTGATTTGAGGATATTGAAAAATCCTTGCATCCCTGGGATAAATCCCACTTGATCATGGTGTATGATCCATTTAATATACTGTTGGATTTGGTTCGCTAGTATTTTGTTGAGGATTTTTGCATCTATGTTCATCAAAGGTACTGGCCTATAATTCTCTTTTTTTGGGGTATCTTTGGCCGGTTTTGGTATCAGGGTGATGGTGGCCTCACAGAATTAATTCGGATGTGTTCCTTCCTCTGCAGTTTTTTGGAATGGTTTCAGAAGCACAGGTATTAACTCTTCTCTAAATGTTTGACAGAATTTGCCTGTGAAGCCATCTGGTCCTGGACTCTGGTTGTTGGGAGTTTTTTAATCACAGTTTCAATTTCAGTACTGGTAATTGGTCTGTTCATATTTCCTATTTCTTCCTGGTTCAGTCTTGGGAGATTGTACCTCTCTAAGAGTTTGTCCATTTCTTCTAGGTTGTCTGTTTTATTGGCATATAGTTGCTTGTAGTAGTCTCTTATTCTATTTCTCTGGTGTTGGTTATAACTTCTTCTTTTTCATTTCTAATTTTATTGATTTGAGCCTTCTCCCTTTTTCTTCTTGATGAGTCTGGCTAAAGGTTTATCAACTTTATCTTTTCAAAGAACCAGCTTTTTAGTTTCTTTGATCTTTTCTATTATTTTTTTAGTCTCTGTTTATTCAAAGTAAGGATGAGTCAGAAGCACTTTTCTCCCTGGCTTGCTTATTTACTGGTAATTCACCGGAATATTCATATGGAAACAAGCTAACAGTATTATTTACAACTAAGCAAAGTCACTGCAAACAGGTGTCTGTAAGCAACTATTGTAGGTAAAACACTGTACAGTTGTAAAGTAGTACTTGGACCAGAATAACGTAGACTTTAAGAATAAGTTCTTTAATAAGGGTGGGATCTGCTAGAGAGAAGAGGGACCAGGACCGGGCGTGAAGGAACTCCAGTTTCAGCACAAAGAGGGGCAGTGCAGCAGAGGACAGTGCAAGTGAGTGCCCAGAGGAGCTGGAGAACATGGGGAGATTTGAGACAGAAGCTGAGGCGGGCAAGGGGTTTAGGAAGAGGGAGGGGGCTTCCCTGGTGGCGCAGTGGTTGAGAGTCCGCCTGCCGATGCAGGGGACACAGGTTCGTGCCCCGGTCCGGGAAGATCCCACATGCCGCGGAGCGGCTGGGCCCATGAGCCGTGGCCGCTGAGCCTGTGCTCCGCAACGGGAGAGGCCACAACAGCGAGAGGCCCACGTACTGAAAGAAATAAAAAACGCTACCTTATGCTACTGATTTTAAAATGAAAGGAGACACAGTGGATGCTCACAGAGTGTGTATTTGAAGACAGACTCGTGTAGTCACTAAGGTTTATTTGTAACCCCTAACCAGTCCTGGGGGGGCGCTTGTGCGGTCCTTTGTGGGGGTGCTCGTGCAGGGAGTGGCGATGGGCTTGAGTCGCCCCACGTACACGTTCCCACCTGAAGCTGAGGGGACGCCGCCCTCTCGTTTCCACTCTCATGCTGGCGACACATCCTTTGCCCGGTCTGTTTAGCGCGTGGGTTTCTGGTCTGAGTGTTGCATTTCCTTGCTTTTTGCTGGAGATTTGTCCTGGTTAAAGTGGCCCCGAGCATAGTGGTGGAGTGCTGCCTTTGCTGATGGATACATGAGGCTGCCTGGGAGGTGCGAGTCACATTGGTAGTGTGTGATGAAGTTCCGAAAAGGTAAAAAAAAAAGTGTCTAAATTTGTCGTTTTTGAGATGGTGATGGATTAAAAAAAAAGTACAGTGGAGGCGTTATTGTGAGGCTGAAAGCAAAAGAAGTTTACTGTCCTGCTACCCAGGATCATGAAAATAATTTCAACTAGAGTTTTTTAAGTAAAGAAATATTACAGTTAATTATGACTTTATTAAATAAGTTTTTAAACAAGAAAAACACACATAAAATAAGATTATGTATTGACTGGCTGGCAAAAATGTGGTGACCAGAAGCTCACGGCGAAACTAACACTGTATTTCTCCAAGAAACAGCCATCCCGGATTTGCTAATTCTGCATTCACGGTGATTTTCTAAACCCTCACTTGTGTGAATAACGAGAACCGATTGTGTAGACCTGCATGAGAAACGCATGCCAGTTTTTGATTAAGCTTGGAAGAGTGCGGACTGCTGTGTATGTGTCTGAAAAAGTGCCATGAAGGACTGCTTAAAAGGCAGCCTGTTCATTTTCATCATGTCTTAAAGGAGTGGGTTTTATTCGGGTCTGGTGAAGGCAACAGAGACAACGGCCACTGAGAAGGTGGTTTGTTACTCACGGCTCCCAGGAGGTGGAGCCTCACACCACTCGGGCCACGTGGGGAGGCACCAGGGTCGGTCAGGAAGCAGGAAACTGTGCTCAGAAGCCTTTCCTCTGGCGAGTAGGAAAGGCAAGATGGTCTCAGGATTGGCTAGTCAGGATTGGCTCTGGCTCAGGGGCTGTCCCCACCTACCTGGCCCTGGGGTGACGAGGGTGGTGGCCCAGAGCGTGAGGGCCCCACAGAGGAGGTGCTGGGGAGGGGCTCTGGGTCGGCTGGTCTGCACGGGGCAGTGGCCACCCTGCGAGGGCGGTCCCGGCAGGGTCCGCAAGGCTGCAAGATGTCAGAACATCACAGATACAGAAAACAAAAAGGCGTGATTAAATAAGAGGCAAGCTGAACGCAAGGGCAATTGAGGGCAGGGATCAAGGGTGTGGTTTTAGAAGCGCTGAGTTTGAAAAGCATCTACATGGGACCGGAAGCTGGGAACACCAGCTCCTCCAGGGAACAGCTCAGGTGGAGGTAGAAACGCAGAGCCGTCTTGGAAAGCCTTGGGCTTGGGTGAAGTTCTTCCCGGAGGTGGCAGATCCAGAGTAGGCGTGGACTCGGGCAGGGCGGAGCTGAGAGCTGAGGGCTGCGACGTGTCGCGCGGTGCGTCCTCTTGGGGAAACGCAGTTATGCTGTCAGCTGTGTGTGGGGTTCTCAGGGGACCTGGAGCCACGGGTATCAATCAATCACACGTCCTAGCACTGGAGTGCAGCAAACGGGAGTCCAGCCCCGGCTGCTCCGGACCAGGGAATGTCAGCCCTGCCGTGTGCCCGACTTTGGAACTCGCTACTCCGTCCGATGTGGGAGCCACGAGCCCCGTGGAGCCGCTGAATTTTAAATTGATTTCAGTGACTTAAGAATTTGATTCCTCAGCTGCAGCAGCAATGTGGTGACGAGGGGTCACCACATACAGAAGCTTCCGTTGTGGCAGACAGTTGTGTGGGACGGTGCCCTGCCCCGTTATCCACACCGAGCGGGCCCAGTGCCAACCGCCTTCCAGGTTCCCCTGCGAGGTCAGCTCCTCTGTGAGCTGCGCCAGCGCTTCAGTGACAGTCGCAACCCTCTGCCGGGACGCTGTACCTCTCTCGCCCTCCGTGCTCAGCTGTAGGCTCATCTCCCTCCGACCTGAGACCTGACTCATGTACTTTATTACTTGTCCAGCCCCCTTAGGATTTAAGAGGCGTGAGAGCAGCTGCTCCTGGGAGGTTATTTCACTGCGATGCCTAGAGCAGCACCACTTGTTGAAAGAAAGGATTTGAATTCACTCAGTGACTGACTTCAGGCTTAATGTATAACGTGCAATTCTTTTCTTAAAAAAAAGCCCCTGATGTCTGCCATGTAAAGAGTTAAAAACCTCTAGTCAGAGGGTTCCCCTTTTAGCTAAACACCATTGGTGCCCACTTGCTGTTTATTTTCTCAGATTGAAAGTTCTTTTCTCGTTCCAAAGTGCTCAGAGCAAGTTCCCACCAGAACCACCCGATTTCATCCAAGAGTTTTCCCCTCGGAAAACCTCCATCAAACACTTGGCGTGAGCATTCGGACGAGATGCTAATCACCCAGGGAAGCGGTGCCTTTCACACCCGGGGACACACCGGGGTGATTATTAAGCCCAGGATTGCCCGGACCTCCTTTCCCACACTCAGTGACCGGCTTCTCATCACGGTGTCTTTTTTTCCACTCGGTCGGCCAAAGTAAAGACACGTGCAGAAAACGCGCTGCTCCAGCTGGAAGTGGAAACGTTTAAGGAGCCCGTATGCTGGGCTGGCTTTGAGAGCAGGCCTCGTTTCCGTAGCGATCGCACACACGCACTGCAAGGATGCACTTACCGTTGAGGCACCGGGAGGCTGTTCACCCTGTATCTTCTGATGAGGGGGCCCTGTCACAGCAAGGCTCGAGATGGAGCACATGTGAAGGGCCAGGTCTTCAAGTTGAGGGAAAGGCTTTTGTTCCTGCCTGGGCTTGACGGCCTCTCCATCAGCTTTGTCAGAAAAATGTAGGATTCAGAGACTTGAGACGAGTCTCTCTTAGAGCCTAGGAAATAGGAGAACGGCTGCTGAGTGCTACCCTTCATTGGGGGATTTATGACTGTGGACACCATGGCGAGGTTATTCTCAAGACCTCTGTGGAGTCATTTTGCTATGACTTTGCTAATTATTTTTTTCTGTGTGGTTCTCGTATTGCAATTCACTTTTCCTTTGATGGCTTATTGCTTTTTCCCCCCGACTCTAGTCAGAGTTTTGGGAGACCCACCTCCTCTGGCTGGTGTACGCAATTCTGGATCACCTGCAGGACTCTGTCCTTCCTTCCTGGTCTGTCGTGCTTTCAGGACTTGGGGCTGCGTGCACTGTGACTTGCAGACTGTTCTCTTTTGCTGATGGGTGTTGACCTTACAGATCCCGGTGTCAGTCGGTATCATGTGCAGTGGTTTCCGGAAGTCTGTGCCCACAACGAATCCGCCGGGGCGGAGGCATCCTCGGGCGTGACCCAGGTGAGGAGGTGGCCGAAATGCCGGATTCTGAACGGCTTCTAGACTCACCTGATCGGGGGACAAAGCTGGACAGAGAGAGGTGCAGGCCGTGTGTCCAGTGGGTAACTCATCCTCACGGGGCTCCCTAAGGGACCCATGACCAGGTGGGAGCGGGAGACACAGGGTCACCTGTTCACTCATCTCTCGGCCCTTCACAACCTCACACGTCATCGGTCAGCACAGGGCGGGCTCTGAGATGCAGACATTCAGGACACAGGGGAAATGCCGCCAGCCTCTGGGCGTCTCATCTTAATGGCACGAAAGCTCTGAATTGTTTTCTGGATTTTGACTCGGCACAATGACCTAAAAGGTCTCATTTCCCCCAGGGAATTTCTGTACGACACTATCATTCAGCATCTCCTTTGCTGCATCCCTAACTTCCACCAACTCATCCAGGTAATGAAAGATACGGCCCGTCCTGTGATGTTCTGCCTTTAAGCGTCCCAGAGATGCTCCTGCTGCAGCTCTCGTACATGTACACGAAGCCCTGACAACTACACCCTAGAATGGGCACGCACACCCAACACCGAAAGGGCACGCACACCCTAGAATGGGCACGCACACCCAACACCCAAAGGCGAAGAATCCTCGCACAAGCTCGTTAGGCCCGTCAGTGTCAGCTCTCCCGTTAGCGTAAGGTTATACCCTCAGCCTCTCACTCCGCCCTCAGTTGAGTCTGGTTTTCGTAATCCTGTTTCATCGCAAAGTTCCGGCCGGGGGCAATCACAGCCCTCCCAGCAGGGGAGGCAATACACAGCTCAAGAATGTCTTCCTTTCCGTAAGGAAACACTCACAGCTAAAGCACGCCTGTGCCTCAGAGAAGCCCGAGTTAGCTTTTTTTGTATTGACAACTTAGGTGTCTGTCTACAGCGTCACCCACCGCGCGGCCTCCCACCTCGCCCCGCTGCTGCCAGCTCCCCGAGCCTGCTCGTGAGGGCTGCAAGTCAGCTGCTTTGACGTGGAAGCGCTGCCGTCCTGTCGGGTTCTGGAGCCTGTGTCCCACCCCATGGGAGCCTCTCACAGTTGTAATAAATGAAAGCAGGGCCCCTGTCTCCTTTGCACTTTTTATGGAAGCCGTGGTGCACACGTCCCATATATAGGAAGACGGCCTTGGTGGAGGTAGGATTTCCTCTCCTGCCCATTTCGTACCCTCGTGAGATTTACCGTTAGCGTATTCTCTCTCTCTCTCTAGGAAAATTACATGATTCTTCAAGATCTGGCATTTTCCTGCAAATACAAGGTGACCGTCCAACCCACACGGCCAAAGGGCCGCTTGAAAGCAGAAACCGTTTTCTTTACGACCCCACCGTGCTCCGCTCTGAAGGGCAAAAGCCACAAGCACGTCAGTTGCCCCAGCGACGCAGGTACGTTTCACGCGAACTTCCAAGGTGGCGGCTGTGATGTCGGCAACTCTGTACACATTTCCAGACCGCATTTCACAAGAGCCTACAAACCCAAAGTATCCCCCTTTCTAAACTGCAGCGTGCCGGCCCAGTTGGGAGGTAACATACGTGTGAAGGCACGCATTACATCCTCATTGCAGCAGCTCTGGCGGACAGCCTTTGCTGGCGTGTCAGCCCTTTAGAAATGAAGCCGAGGGTCTGTGTACTGCTTCTGCTTTGGCGCACTTTATGTAAATGATTTCACTTTTATCCCAGCCCTCTGCCATGGGCGTCACCTCGACACGCTTTCCGAACGCCCCGTCTTTACCTTCCCAAGCCTCTCCTAAAACGGGGGCAGCTATTCTCAGACGCAGACCCCTGGGCGCCTTCTAGTAACTTCCGACCACTCTTGTAGTACCTTGAATATCACCCGTCTCACTGCAGTCTCTCCTGTTCTCTAAGTGGCCAGGTCCCGCCAGATCCCAACATTCTTCCTCTGTCTTCCACCCCCAAAGCAGGACTCTCCACGTAGTGCCCAAGGGAGCAGAAGCACGTGGCACGAAGGGGCAGGGCTGAGGCTGCCTCTGCACAGCTCGCCGGGGCGACTCTCTGACCCCGCGCTCCCGAGGCGGCCGGCCGAACCCCACGGGACGTACCTGCCGCCTAGGGCCCCTCGCGCGCTCTCCCTCCCTTGACCCGGCCTTCCTCTTCCCGCTGCTCCAGGTCACGTTCATTCCAAAGTGCAAGCCAAACCCGAGAACCTGTCGGCCTCCTTTGTGGTCCAGGACACGAACGTCACGGGGCGCTTCTCCTGGCAGCTGAGCAAGGCCACCGTCCAGCGGCCCGTGACTGGCTTCCACGTGACGTGGGCCGAGGTCACGACCGAGAGCAGGCAGAACGGCCTTCCCAACAGCCTCATCCTGCAGTCCCAGATCCTCCCGGTGGTGGGTGCCCCTCCCTCCCGGGCCCTCGGGCCGGTACCCGCCCCGCAGGGGGGTTACTCACTGTCGGCGCCCACGTCCCATCACGCTGGGGCCAGTTGTTGAGCCGCGTGTGTGCGTTGTCTTCTCCCGAGTGTATTATTTCGCAGGTACTGAAAGACACCACACAAGTGTTGCCGTGAACAAACTGTCGTCTAGATGAACTGTGATTACTAGAGCCCCTCTTCAACACACGTCTCCTGTCGACACGGGATGCCCGCGGTGTAACCACTTTATATTCTCCTTTGTGAAGCCTGTGTCCCTCTGGCCCAAGTGGACAGGCCCTGTTGGAAGGGTTAAATTTGGGGAAAAACAGCTAAGAGAACCTTCTTCTTTCTCTCCGTTTCCCCGCTTCAAATCTGGCCAGAGCCCATAACGAGTTGGCCTGTCTTCCAGGCCACTAATTCCTTGGCTTGAAAAAAAAAACCCATGTACAGGCTTTTACCAGCTCTAAAAATGCCCTTAGAATATCCAACTCCTGCTCCAAAAAGAAAAAGAAAAAGCAAACAAAAAAACCCTTAAATCCTGGAAGGAAAAATTCCATGGAATTGGAAAGTAATTTTTCTATGTGTGTATATATTAGGTTTTATTGAGTTTTGAGAAAAATGTGTTGGCATAAAAATAAACACTGTTGGCTATGGGCATTGACAGATAGATAACTGCATCTTAAGGAACACAGTTGGCTCGCTTACGGAAATGTGGATTATGAAGAATTCACACCACAAGATGTGCAGATGAAAACTTTAAACCATGGGAAAGTCTTGGGTTGAGGAATACAAAATGCGGTCCCGGGGTGAGCCCTGAGACTGGCCCCGGCTGCCAAGAGCTGGGCTCTCACTGCCGAGGCTGCCCGGCAGGGCAGGACTCTAGCAAACAGGGACAGACGTTCGACCGACCACGCTGGGGTGTCAAAGCAACCGCACCTGCGTTTACACGGTGATCGCGGGCGTGCGGGCGGGAGGAAATGGGCAGAGAATGAGAGAGTCCGTCGTGTGGCTTTGTGGTCAAGAGGTGCCTAACGGGCGCGTCCTCTCCTGTCCCCCCTCAGGATCGCTCCGTGCTCACGGTGCCAGGTCTGCGGCCGGCCACCCTCTACCGTCTGGAGGTGCAGGTGCTGACCGCGGGCGGGGAGGGACCCGCCACCATCAGGACCTTCCGGACCCCCGACCTCCCACCCTCAGCTGCGCACAGTGAGTGCCGGGGGCCCCCGCCAGCTTTGGGGACACAGAGAAGGTCTTGCTGAAAAAACAAAATCAACAGATCACTGCAGATTCCTACGGATAGGGAATTCTCTGAACCTGAACTTCTTCCAGGCCTTTGTATGTGCTCTTCCTGGCGGCCACGCCTGCTGCCCGCAGCCCACCTTACACGCTTCCTGGCCCTGCTCCCTCCTCCCTCCCCCCTTTCTGTTACTTCCTTTTCCATACTTCCATTTTTTTCCCTACATGATGCATGCTTTCTCTTTGTCTTTTAACCACAGATACACATGGGAGGGAAAAAATCTATCGTCTCATATCAATCTGAATTTTTGTTTTTTAAATTAAGATGTTCAAATATGACAAAATAGCAAATAGTATTTGGCTACGGAGCTTACTTTCTTATTACATATATTGTTACTATAATCTATTACATGAATTTTCTTCATAACATGACCCAAATCAATCTACTTGACTTACTGCTACGTTAAAAATAACTGTCACGTGTTGTTTCAAAACAGTGAGCCGCTTGTTGGTTTTTAAATTATGCACTTTGCTTTTCTAGCTTAAACCTTTGACATGGCTTTTTAAGTTTATGTGTTAAGAAAACTGAGAAGTCGTTCTAGTTTTACTTGTTTTTTAAAAAATGAGGGATCAAATTTGCCCCCCAATAGCTTTCTGCACTTCGAATTTAAAGGAAAAAACCATCACATGGAAGAGCTCGATGGCCCCTTACGCCTTATAAGGGTGAATGCGGTCCCCATGTGCCTCCACTGAAATTCTGTGTAATGAGAGCATGGGTTAAGTTTTAAACTTTCTTGAGGAAATGCAAAGGATTTTGGCTTATATAATTGCGAGCCTAAAGAAAGGGGCTTGTCTTCTTTCTCTTGTGATTTTTTTGGCCTTAGGGAGGGAACCAAAGCGCGGGGGGAAGGCAGAGAGAAGAGAGGGAGAGTGAATGTCTGTCTCTCTGCACGTTCAGAGCCGGGAGAGGAGGGACCTGGACGGGAGGGAGCGCGGGCCCGGGGCCAAGGCGTTCACCGCAGTCAGCGCGTTCCTACTGTCCGTTCAGCCAGCCGGGGAAAGCGCCACGACCGACTGATGTGTCTGTTCTGTCTCCCTAGGACCCCACCTGAAACACCGTCATTCACACCATTACAAGCCTCCAGAAAGATACTGACCTGTTCCCGGAGATGTCTGAACCGCGAGCGAGCGTGTAAGCTCGCAGACCTTCGAGGACCGGCCGCGCCCGCTTACGGGGGCACCAGGCCTTTCCCATAGGACCTCCCGCCCCATCTAACTTTACTGCACTAAACGCTTCTGTCTGTCTCGGACGCGCCTGGACACCAGGGACAAGTGGTGAGACGGTGGACGTGGACACAGTTTCCTGTGAGAATGGAGAGAACACGAAGGCCAGGCCTGTTTCACTGCAAAATCTGTTTCCATACATGGTTTAGCTATGATCTCAAGTGAATTACTGCAGACCTGAGACTTCCCTGAATTTAGAGCGGCAAATTCTCAAGAGACACCGGCGTAACAAATACACAGTTTATACACGTAATAAGCATGCTAAGCGTACACATAGTAAGCGTCACGGTACTCAATAAACATTTTAAAATTAAATTATTGGTTTGGTTTGCAAAATCGACCGAAGACTATACGGTTTTTTGGCCCTATCTATTCAAATACTTCTTAAGATGATTTTTTATCACGTGATTTTTTTAGCTGAAAACTTGTGACCTGAAATATGCCAATTAATTTAGACTTAAAATGTTCCCACTTCCAGCACCTAAGCGTCATTTTCTACAAAGGCAAAGAAGAGCGCAGCCTGTCAATGAGGGTTTAGGGAAGACATCCACAGCAGAAAGGAGTCAGTGCCTTACGCTGCTATCCAGAGTCTGCCTTGGAGAAACTAAAAGTCTTTCCTGGGGATGCTTTTTAATATTTCATCCTGTACTGTGAGAGATTTCCCTGATACGCTATTTATGCTTTTCCTTAACGTGGGAAACGGCTGCTGACGTGCTTTGTTTTGCAGCTTTCATGTATCTAAGACTTTGCAAAACCTCTTGCTTGAAATGAAGGAATCCCAACAATTGAATATTTTCAAATCTTCACTGAGATTTGCCTTTTCTTAACGAAAGCAAGCTCTTGACATGGTAGAATACTGTCCGTAATGTAGAAAAGGCGGAAGGGCTTTCGTTGGTGGAGAAGGACAGCTACTTGCCTTTGACTAACCTTCCTTTACTCCTACAGATGTAGTATTATACCTTATTTGAAAAATTTCCCAGGTTCCACGCTAAGCCCTCAGAGCATGAACGCAAGTCAAACACGTTGTCCGTATACAGTATTGCAGGGTATGTCGCGGCAGCCTTAAACCAGAAATGTTTAGTTTAATATAGTTTTTTCCTCGAGGGAATACCCATATGTATGTTCTGGAACAGGCACGTATGTATGTGCGTCTGCGTGCTTCCGTGTGTATACGTATACACGTAGGCGCAAACACACATACATACACACACTCATAGACTCACACGTACACACACGTACACCTTGAGGACGCATCTCTGAAGAAATTGTTTTCCCAGCTCAGCAATGGTGGATAAAGACACAGTTCTCCTACAGATCATTAGGGTCATCTATTTTCCCCGTCAGTATTGACACTATGAGAAAAGAGCAACTTAAAAAATTGAACATTTTAAAGGATAGGCTTCCTCGTTTCATGACCTACACAAGTAAAACGAGGAAATTTTCAGTACACTTTCCTTGGGTTTTCACGGTGGGACTTGGAACTGGTCGTTTTGTTACGTTTCCTGAAAGCCTGCGGGCGCCTTGACTGCGCCTGGTGGGGTGAAGAGGAGAGAGAACGTGTTGGCTTTTGTGAGGTTTCCCACTCTCAGAGCAGAAGCCATGCAGAACGCAGACAGACTCTGTCTGTTACCAAATCGATGCCTAGCCTTAGGGAACACAGTCTGTAGGCATGGATCCCTGAAAGAGGATACTGAAAACTGCTTCCCGTGCGTTAAAATTGTTTAAAAGTCGATAAGGCAGACAGCGTTCTGCAGCTTTGGACGCGCGGCTCCGTGGGAAATCTCAGAACGGAAGTTCACGGCGCTTCCGGCTGTTTTTCTGCGGCTCCTAACGTGGCCTGGGATGGACTTCAGCACAGGCTGTCCTGAAATCACCTGGTTCCAAGAGTTCCAAATTTTGAATGGCGAGAACAGGAACACCTTCCTTTCAAACGCCCTTGAGCTTGAGCTAACACAGAGACCTTCTCCGAAACTATGGTCTACTCTAGTGCCATTCCCAGCCTCTGAATTTCAAATTCTTAAAACTTCAAAAATGAAAACTTCACATTATTGGCTACAAGGTTATCTTTTACCTTAATTTGTCATGAAGAAATCCACCAAGTATTCGTGCCAGCAAGTTTCTGTACTGTTGTATAGTTTAAAATGCAGGAGTATATACATAGATACACGATATTATTAAATTATTAAATAAGCTTAATTTTATAAAATTTAATTATGTTTCTTTTGTCTGGGTAAGAGACATTGAGCAAATATATTTTCAGTTCAGATAAAGGTTCTGTAGCTTACACCTTCCTTAAAAAAATCTGAAGCAGCTCTTACGATCATTTCATCCTGCTATAATATTCAATAATTTAAATTTTGTTAGTGTTATTGGAAGAAAATTCTATTAATTAGGCAATGAGAGAAACCTGAGTTTCTTTTACGAATTTCAGTAATCTTCAATAATAGTCAAATGAACAAAAATATAATTACTACTTTTTGAATTTTTAACATTTGAGTGCCCTAATAAAGGGCTAAAAAGATCTGTTTCTTACTTTAAAACGTAGTTTTAGTGGCTGACTCTCTGATACGTTTTATGGAAATTAGATGCATTTCTCTCACGTGAGAAAAAGTATATTAACTGATAGTATTTACTCTTTAAAAAACTGAGCTCGTCAAACATATGACGTCATCAAAGACAGATGGCTAATTCCATGTATATCGAGGCTACACGCGCTCTTTCTACTTAGAACATTCACTCCTCAGTGATGGATTTATCTGTGCTACCCCTTATTCTAAGTGGCCTCTATGGAGCAATCTTTATAAACAAATGTGTGCCCTTCATCTAGTGTTTTAATATATTTATGACAGGTAATTTTCTGAAATGTTTATTAAACAAAATTCAAAGTTGAAGAACAGATCTATGTCCTAGAAAGCTGAAAGAACCTATACCCAATCTATAGAGCAGGGTTTCTCCACCGCAGCGCTGTTGAGATTTGGGGCTGCACATTTCCCTGTTCGAGGGGCCCGCCCCCTGGGCGCTCAACGCAGGTCTCCACCCAGCAGTTGTCACGAGCACCTCCCCCAGGGGGTGACAGCCACAAGCTCTCTAGTCATGGCCCACGCCCTCTGGGGGGTAAGGTCACCCCCAGCTGAGAATCACTGCTTCCTAATGTTTACTGAACAGATGAGAATTTGCCCTGTATGAGGAACCCAGTAATTCGCAGGGGTAGGAACGGCTGGGAAGTGATTACACTGGACTTCAAAGCCCTTGATTGTATCTTTTATCAACACTGAAAAATCCGATTAAAAGGCTGAATTCGGACTTGTGTCTGTATCACGTGAGTACAAATATTCCTTTTGTCCTACAAATCGGTCAGTGTCATTTGTGATAACGGCTTATCTACTTAATGCCCTTTCTTACACCGTGTGCTGTGGAGTTCCTCAAGTTTACTCATTCCTACGATTGCAAATATCTCAATCTTGTTACGCAAACTTTGACGTCGTGACCAGAACACAAAGGCTAAACATCTGTTGCATGTACTTTAAGATTCATTTAAAATATAAATGCATAAAGATGGCGACTCTTATCTACGGTTTTGCATGGCCAGACTGAGCTTCTTACCTCTACTGAACATTTTAGCAAGTTATACCATTCACAGGGTGATCAACAGAGGTCTGTATGTAAAGCTGTTACGACTTTTTCTCGACTTAATTATAGTGTGCAGATAACACAACGGCTACCTTCTCATCCAAATGGCCTGTAGAAATCATGTCCCTTAGAGAGGTCATTTAAAGTCAATATTTATTTATGTATGTAATAAAAAATGTTTGATTTCTGTGTGTGTCTATTATGTTATTTAGGGAGACGTAATCTTGTAAAAAAAAAACTTGTAAAAAACAAAAAAGCACTGTAAATAGGCTGATACCCCGTGACTCATGATTTTCATGTTAGAGTTTGTACATACTGATTCCATAATAAAGGATCTTTAAACCCGCGCAGTGGACTAGACTCGTTTCCTGAAAACACACGCACACGCACACACATTTTCTTTCCATTTAGAAAGAAAAATTAACAGTTTCCTACGGCCCCAGAGAGATTCAAAAAGCCTCACTCTCCTGTCAGCATGGAGGGAATTGGAGGTCCGGTAAGTGCAACAGGGCAGCACGTCATCCTGAAGAAGGCGTCCTGGCCTTGGACGGTCAGGCTTCAGAGTTCTTTCACCGCGTTTACAACCCTGACTCCTGATGGATTGGTGATACTTCCTATCAATAGTCTACAAGTTTACATCGCTCCCCGCCCCCAGGATGCACCCATAAAAGGCTAGGTATGTGCAGTGCAGATAAGCTTTCACCCACACCCCGGTGTTTTCAACACCAAAGGCCACTGACGGCTGCGGTCTCCACTCCCCATGCAGCGTCTAGAGAGGTTCCTGGGGCCGCCACGCTGGCAGGCGCTGTGCCCACAGCATCTCCACGGGGGACTCAGAAGAGCGCTGTCCCATAAGACACGACTAGGAAGGTGTTAACGTCGGGAAGCCGGGATTATTTTTCTCTCCATAAAATCACCTATTCGTTTATTTATTAGACACTCACTCAGCAGAAATGTCCTTAGTCTCTGCCATTGCCTGGTCCTGCCCTCCAGGTGGGATACTGACTAAGCATGGCAGGTGCCAGGTTTTCAGGGGTCTTCCTCTAGGAGAAAGAGACTGGCGATAAGTAAGGACGTCGTACGTGTGAACAGCCAGGGGCTGGAAAGGACGCACAGCGCCGGGTTAGGGAGCGGCCGTGGGGCGCTGAGGATGGAGTTTCAGGCAGGACGCACTGTGGGCTCACAGTTCAGCTAAGCCCCGAGGGATGGGAAGAAGCCGGGCGGGGGGGACCCACACTGAGACGGGGGCATGGCCCTGGGGCGCGAGCCTCTCAGCTGTGCGTCTGGGGTCACTGCTGAGGGTCTTCCGAGTCACTTGTCCTTCCTTTGGTCTTTCCTAGTCGCTACTTCAAAGTGATGGGATTTGCCTGACAAAAATCACGTCATCGTTTGTTTTCTTTCTTTGTAATCAGAAGCCTTTACATGCACAGAGACTGAAAATTACTGGGCACTGACCAGAGCGAACAATGGTGATAGATACTTTGTAAACAGTATTAGCAACACCTAAGAATCTGGACACAAACGGTCCCCTATTGCGTGACTGCATTTTTGTGAACTCTCTAGAACAGGAAAGTCCATGGAGGCAGAAAACAGATGGGCGGTTGCCTGGGGCTGGGGGGACGGGATGGGAAGTGACTACTTCATGGGGGACGGGATTTGCTTTTGGAGTTAGTGAGACTGTTTTGGAACTGGATAGAGGGGATGGCTGCGCACTTTGAACGTGAACTAAAGGCCACTGAATTATACACTTAAACTGGCCCAGTTTATGTCATGCGAGTCTTAACTTCAATAGAAACAAATACTGGCAATACCACCTAATTTCCGAACACAAACACACGCATATATCATATTCAGTTTTAGCAGTAAGTGAAACCTATTTGCAGGATAACTTATCCCTCTGATTTTCAAATGAAAAGCAAGCAGAAGTGACGCCACAGACGGAACGTTCCTGGTCTTGATCTTGACTAGGGAGGGTCTGGGTTTCAGCCCCACTCCTCCCGGGCATCCTGTCGGAGGTGGTGCCCCTCCTGCCGCTGAACCCCACTGCCAGCTGGCTGAGCCCCCGTCACCACCGAGGCTTCAGCACCGAGGTCCCACCGGCCCCGTCCTCCCAGTGTCCTCCCACCTGGGATGCCGCCCTTGTCCAAGGTGGGGTCTGAGGCATCACCGCCCCGCAGCTGCAGGGCCGTTGCCCCTCCGACTAGTGTCCACCCTCCCTGCTTCCAGCCACCCCTGCCAAGAGCAGAAGGACTGTGGGCTCCTGGCCCAGAGCCCGGGCTTGCGACTTACGAGAGAAACTCGACTTGCACACATTCTTGACCCCCTGAGCTAGACTATGGGGCCCACAGCAGTGGAGGGCTGGTGGAGGGCCGTGGCAGAGACTCGAAACCAATGAACGTTTTCAGTATGGTTTCCTTTGGGGAGACGCTTTCACGCAGGTGTGTCTCAGGAACGTGACTTTGTTATAAATTGGAGAACATGTCTGCATACAACAGCCGCTTACGGAAAATGTCATGCTCAGCGAGGTAGCTGTGGGTGACGGAGAATTTTTAAAAGAGTAGGAACTGGGCCCCCTCTGGTGCTGTGACACATGGAGTGTGATGGTCCCGTTCTACCCCACCACCACCACCACGGCAGTTTGCAGCCAGATCGGGGGCCGACAGGTCCCGGGAGACCCAGGCCCCGGGCGACAGCACCAAGAATGCAACTCCTGCCGCCGCTGCGCCCCAGCGCCAGCCGACTCCACACTGCAGCCATGCACTAGGTCTGCAACAAACACAACGGACAAGGGGACGCGACCTTGGCCTGCCTCAGGGCAGGACCGCGGACGCCTGCACAGGCAGTGGGTAGGCTGCTGTGACTGCGCGGGCCTCATTGCCCCACCCCTTACCTCCCTGGGGCCGGAGCACACACTTAAGGGCAATGGAGCTTAGCAAACCTGACCTTCAAGGCTTCTACTCCAACGCCTAGGGAGCAGACCCTGCCCCCCGATAGGGCTGTGACAACCGTGGAGCAAAGAGGAGGCCCCGCCCAACATCCAGTGCAGGCTCTGGTCACAATGCCCACTGCACCCCCTGTCAAGGGGATACCGGCCAGCACACCGAAGAAAGATGTGGCCGGCATCCAGACCAAAAAAAGTCCTCACACCAAAAATACTGGACTCACAGTTTACATGGAAACACTCCCACATACAAATACCCCTTCGGACCACAGGAGATAACTGTTTCTCCTAAATTCACAGAGACGAAGAAAGTAAAATGAAAAAGCAGACAAACACACCCAATTAAAAGAACAAGAGAAACCCCCTGAAAGAACAAATAACGAAACGGACCTCACCAGTCTACTAGACCCTGAGCTCAAAAAGGAGGTCATAAACATGCTAAAGGAATTAAGAAAGATCACTAATAGAAATGCAGAGTACTGTGACAAGGGAGTAGAAAGTATAAAGAGAGACCAGTCAAAATTAGACAACTCAATTGCCGAGATAACAGCCGACCTAGAAGCAATGAAGAGAGGACTAAGTAGTGCAGAAGAATGAATAAGTGATCTGGAAGACAGAACAAGAGAAATCACCCAATCAGAACAGCAGACAGAAGACAAATGAAAAAAGTGAAGGCAGCATAACGAGATCTATTGGATAACATAAAGCATGCCAACCTACACATAACAGGGATCTCAGAGGCAGAAGGAAGAGAAAAGAGGATCGAAAATGTATGTCAAGAAATTATGGCTGAAAACATCCCAAACCTAAAGAAGGAAACAGATATCCAGGTACAGGAAGCACAGAGGGTCCCAAACAAGATGAACCAAACAGACCCACACCAAGACACACCATAATTAAAATGGCAAAACTTAATGAGAGGATTCTAAAAGCAGCAAGAGAAAAATAGTCAATTACAAGTGAACCCCGACAAGGCTACCAGCTGATTTCTCTGCAGAAACGTTGCAGGCCAGAATGCAGTGGCAGGATATAGTCAAAGTCCTGAAAGGGAAAAACCTGCAACCTAGGATACTGCACCCAGCAAGATTATCATTTAGAATAGAAGGAGAGAAAGAATTTCTCGGTGAAGCAAAAACTGAAAGAATACAGCAATACTAAATCTATCCTAAAAGACAAATGGAAAGGCTTTCTCTACATAGAAAAGAAGCAAGGATCTATAGGAAAGGGAAAATCACAATAGGAAAAGCACATACGTAAAAGGATTGAAGATCATCTAAGTAAGCCGGTACACAGATTAAAAAAGAATCAAAACAATTCTGTATAAGTGATTATAACTACAATTAACAGCAAAAGGATAAACAACATTAAGATGTAAAATAGGACATTAAAATCACAAAATGTAGGAGAGGGAAGTAAAAAAATGTAGATCTTTTAGAATGTGTTTGAACTTATATTACTATCAGTCAAAAGCAAGTAGGTGTAGTTATGGGTTAACATACCCAGGGTAACCACAAATCAAAAACATAGAAGAGATTCACAAAAGCCAAAAAGAAAGAAACTCAAGCACATTATTAAAAAAAAACCCATCACATCACAAAAGGAAAAACAAAAAAGAAGAAATGAACAGAGAAGAACTACAAAACAAACTGCGACACCAAGTTTAAAATGGCAATAAGGACACACCTATCAATAATTACTCTAAATATCAATGGACAAAATGCTCCAATCAAAGGACACAGAGTGGAAGACTGGATAATAAAACAAGAACCTACAATATGCTGCCTACAAGAGACACACTTTAGGGTGAAAGACATATACAGACTGAAAGTGAGGGGATGGAATACCTATCAGAATGGCTATCATCAAAAAGAACACAAATAACAAATGTTGGTGAGGATGTGGAGAAAAGGGAACCCCTGTGCACTGTTGGTGGGACTGTAAATTGGTGCAGCCACTGTGGAAAACCATATGGAGGTTTCTCAAAAAACCAAAAATAGAACTACCATATGACCCAGCAATTCCACTCCTGTGTATATATCCAAAAAAAAAAAAAAAAACACGAATTCAAAAAGATACATGTACCCCAATGTTCACAGCAGCATTTTTTACAACTGCCAATATATGGACGCAACCTAAGTGTCCATCAACAGAGGAATGGATAAAGAAGATGTGTACACACACACACACACACACACACACACACACACACACACACACACACAGAGGAATACTACTCAGCCATAAAAAATGAAATTATGCCATTTGCAGCAACATGGATGACTTGGAGGGCATTACACTAAGTGAAATAAGTCCGATAGAGAAAGACAAATACTGTATGGCAAAACTTATGTGTGGAATCTAAAAAATAAGACAACCCAGTGAATATAACAAAAAAGAAGCAGACTCACAGATATAGAGAACAAACTACTGGTTACCAGTGGGTGTGTGGGAGGACAATATAGGGGTTGGAGACTGGGATATACAAATTATTGGGTGTAAGACAAGGATGTATTGTATAACATGGAGAATATAGCCAATATTTCGTAATGACAGAAAATGGAGTGTAATCTTTAAAAATTATATAAAATTTTTAATTAAAAATAAAGATCGTAAGTTAAAAAATAAAGATATTTTCCTGCAACCTGAAAAAAATGGGTCAATGATCAAATTTAAGAGGAAATCAGAAAATACCTTGAGACAAATGACAATGAAAATACAACTTTACAAAAATCTATGGGATGCAGCAAAAGCAGTTTTAAGAGGGAAGTTCTTAGCAATACCTGCCTTCCTCAAGAAACAAGAAAAATCTCAAACAACCTAACCTACCACTTCAAAGAATTAGAAAAAGAACAAACAAAACCCAACGTCAGAAGAAGGAAGGAAATAATAAAAATCAGACAGGAAATAAACAGAGATCACAAAACCAAAAAGATCAATAAAACCAAGAACTGGTTTTTTGAAAAGATAAACAAAACTGACAAAACTCTAGACAGGCTCATGAAGAATAAAGGAGAGAGGACCCAAATAAACAAAATAAGAAATGAAAGAGGAGAAATAACAACTGGTACTGCAGAAATACAAAAAATCATAAGAGAAAACTATAGTTTTCTGTAGTTAGTTACGTGCCAATAGTTACATGCCAACAAACTGGACAGCCTAGAAGAAATGGGCAAGTTTCTGGAAACACACAGCCTGCCAAAACTGAGTCAAGAAGAAATACATAACTGTAATAGACTGATCGCAAGAAGTGAAATAGAATCTATAAAACAAAAACAAAAACAAAACAAACAAAAAAACCTCCCAGCAAACAAAAGTGCAGGACTGGACATCTTCACTGGGTAATTATACCAAACATACAAAGAAAAACTTATACCTATTGTTCTCAAACTATTCCAAAAGATTGAAGAGGAGGGAACACACCCAAATTCTTTCTATGAAGCCACCATCACCCTGATACTAAAACCAGACAAAGACACTACAAGAAAGTAAAAGTACAGGCCAATATCTCTGATAAATATAGATGCAAAAATCCTTAACAAAATATTAGCAAACCAAATCCAACAATACATCAAAAGGACCATACACCATGATCAAGTTGGATTAATTCCAGGTTCACAAGGATGGTTCAATATACACATATCAATCAATGTGATACACCACATTAACAAAAGAAAAGACAAAAACCACATGATATTTCAACAGAAAATCATTTGATAAAATTCATTGTTCATGACAAAAAAAAAAAAACTCTCACCAAAGTGGGCATAGAGGGAACATATCTTAATATAATAAAAGCTATTTATGATAAACCCACAGCCAACATAATTCTCAACAATGAAAAGCTGAAAGGCATCCCACTAAATTCAGGAACAAGACAAGGATACCCACTCTTGCCACTTCTACTGAACACAGTATTGGAAATCCTAGTCACAGCAGACAAGAAAAAGAAATAAAAGGTATCCAAATTGGAAAGAAAGAGGTAAAATGGTCACTATTTGCAGATGACATGATAATCTATATAGAGAACCCCAAAGACTCCATACAAAAACTATTAGAACTAATAAATGAAGTCAGCAAGGTAGTAAGATAGAAAATCAACATATAGAAATCTGTTGTATATCTTTACACTAACAATGAAATATCAAAAAAAAAATCAACAAGCCAATCCTGTCTAAAATTTCATTAAAAAAAATACCTAGGAATAAAGTTAATCAAAGAGGTGAAAGACCTATACGCTGAAAACTATAAAACACTGATAAAGGAAAATGAAGATGATTCAAAGAAATGGAAAGATATCCCATGCTCTTGGATTGGAAGAATTAATATTGTCAAAATGGCCATACTACTCGAAGGAATCTATAGATTTAATGTGATCCCTATTAAAATACCCGTATTTTTTTCACAGAACTAGAATAATCCTAAAATTTGTATGGAACCACCAAAGACCCAGAATTGCCAAAGCAATCCTGAGGAAAAAGAACAAAGCTGGAGGCATAACCCTTGCAGACTTCAGACTATCCTACAAAGCTACAATAATCAAAACAGTATGGTACTAGCAAAAAACAACAAAAAAAAACCCCAGACATATAGATCAATGGAACAGAATAGAGAGCCCAGAAATTAACCCACACACCTATAGTAAATTAACCTACGACAAAGGAGGCAAGAATATATAATGGAGAAAAGACAATCTCTTGAGCGAGTGGCGTTGGGAAAGTTGGACAGCAGCATGTAAATCAATGAAGTTAGAATACTCCCTCACACGAAAATAAACTCAAAATGGCTTAAAAACCTAAATGTAAGACACGACACCATATAACTCCTAGAAGACAACATAGGCAAAACATTCTCAGACATAAATCATAGCAATATTTTCTTAGATCAGTCTCCCAAGGCAAAACAAATAAAAGTAAAATAAACAAATGGAACCTAATCAAACTTAAAAGCTTTTACACAGCAAAGGAAACTATCAACAAAATGAAAAGACAACCTAATGAATGGGAGAAAATATTTGCAAATAACGTGACTGACAAGGGATTAATAGCCAAAATATACAAACAGCTTATACAACTCAACGACAAAAAAACCAAAAAACCCAATCAAAAAATGGGCAGAGGGGGCTTCCCTGGTGGCGCAGTGGTTGAGAATCTGCCTGCCAAGGCAGGGGACATGGGTTCAAGCCCTGGTCTGGGAAGATCCCACATGCCACGGAGCAACTAGGCCCGTGTGCCACAACTACTGAGCCTGCGCGTCTGGAGCTTGTGCTCCGCAGCAATAGAGGCCGCGACAGTGAGAGGCCCGTGCACTGCGATGAAGAGTGACCCCACTTGCCACCAACTAGAGAAAGCCCTTGCACAGAAACGAAGACCCAACACAGCCAAAATTTTTTTAACTAATTAAAAAAACAAAAAACCTAGAAATCCAAAATATCAAGCTTGTTGTTAACATTTGCCTCTTAAATTTCAGTTAAAAAAGGAACATGGCATAAAATTATTTATAATTAAAAAAAAAAATGGGCGGAGGACCTAAATAGACATTTCTCCAAAGAAGACATACAGATAATCAACAGGCACAAGAAAAGACACTCAGCATAGTTAATTATTAGAGAAACGCAAATAAAAGCTACAATGAGGTATCACCTCATACACGTCAGAATGGCCATCATCAAAAGGTCTACAGTTAATAATCGCTGGAGAGGTTGTAGAAAAAAGGGAACCCTTCTACACTGCTGGTGGCAATGTAAATTGGTGCTGCCACTATGGAGAAAAGTATCGAGTTCCTTAAAAAACTAAAAATAGAGCTACCGTATGATCCAGCAATCCCACTCCTGGGCATTTATCTGGAAAAAATAAAATCTCTACTTCAAAAAGATACATGTATCGCTTCTCGGCCTTTTGGCTAAGATCAAGTGCAAAAAGATACATGTACCCCAATGTTCATAGCAGCACTATTTACAACAGTCAAGACATGGAAAAACCCAAGTGCCCATCAGCAGACAACAGATTTAAGAAAATGTGTCATACACACACGAGCACGTGGGCACACATGCACACAGAGGAATATTACTCAGCTGTAAACAAGAATGAAATATTGCCACTTACAGCAACATGGATGGACCTAGAGATTATCATACTAAGTGAAGTCAGTCAGACAGAGAAAGACATAAGTTATATCATATCATTTACATGTGAAATCCAAAAAGTAATACAAATGAATCTATATACAAAACAGAAACAGACTCACAGACACAGAAAATAAACTTATGGTTACTAAAGGGGAAAGGGAACAGGGGGATAAATTAGGAGTATGGGATTAACTGATACACACTACTATACATAAAATAGATAAGCAGCACAGATTTACTGTATAGCACAGGGAACTGTATTTAATTTCCTGTAATAACTGCAATGAAAATTAACCTGAAAAGCTATATATAAATATATAACTGACGCATGTTGATGTACACCTGAAACTAACACAATATTGCAAATCAACTATACTTCAACAACAACAAAAAAGAAGTAAAGGGAAATGATTACCCTAGAATTTCATCCGGTTTCCCCCAATGGTTAAGATCTTCCAAAACTGTACTGCAGTACAGTATCATAACCGGGAGACTGCCACCAACACCGTCCAGAGAACTTACTCAGCTGTCGCTGGAGTTACATGCACACGTGTGTGTGTGTGTGTATTTAGTTCTATGTGATTTTATTATATGCGTACCTGCCATTGTTTTTTAAGCAAAAGAACATCGAAAATACCATAACTTAAGGAATTCATTTTAAAGAAGTATTGTATATTTTTGCAGTTTCCCTCAGGTTGAATGCTATTCGCTTCATGGGTGATTTTAACTTTAATGCTATCGAAATGATCAACTCAATATGCGTTTGATGCTGTCTTGAATTTCAGGCAACGAATTGTTTTCCTAAAGCTGCATGCATACCAGTTCTGTCTATAAAGATCTGTCTTGTCCAATGAAACTAAATTTATGTATAAGTAAAATCCACGGATATGAAAACTCATTTCATGGATTGAGAGGAATGTAGGTGCACATTTATGATCTAGAAGTGGGTTTTAGGGAGGAAAAAAAAAGGAACAGTGAAATTCATTCCCGTTTAGAAAGTCAGACCTTGCCTAAAGTCGGAAATAGATTTGGGTTTCAGATGAACATAACACCTCAAGATAAGTTTTGAACAAACACCTCCAGTTGTGAGCACGAGTCCCACCCCAGCTCAGATGCTTTCAAAACGAGTTGCCTGTTAGATCCCAGGGGAGTTTTAACCAGGGTGCTCCGGCACTTTCAGATCTGGACTGAAGCGTGGGCATCAGGGCTGTTTTAAAGGGTCCCTTGGTAATACTAAGATGTGCCCATGGTGAGAAGTCCTCCTGACCCTGAGGAAGTGCTGAATAGTACATGTCATAAACATCCTGCTTGTGGAGCTGAAGAAGTAAAAATCATACCAAAGCATCGCATTCTGATTACACCAGAGCGAACCGAAGTTTTCCTCCCCTAGTTTATGCTTGAGTAAATGATACCTAAAGATGTAGCTGCAGGTCTGAGGGTGCATGCAGATATATACAGGTGTAGACGGACGTAGGTATTCCTATACACAGACGTCTCCCATTCAGTCTTTTGGTTGTAATGGAGAATTTATTGTGGGACACATTGATGAAACACAGGGTAGTCAAATACAGTTTTGGATATTCTAGTGTGTGTGTTAGTAGAAATTACATTTCTTCCCTGGCTGCTGTGGAAGACCTTTCACAGAGGCAGCTTAAGTGGTTTAAATGCAGTCTTGGGGAGCCAATTAGAATGGAGCAGGCGGTGTACTTACAGCCCCAGGTCGTGTGCGATCCAAACCTGACTCTGAATGACCTTTTCACCCCAGGTATCTCTCGCCTCATCTCAAACAACAGCCCATCACATGCAGTTGGGTTCATCACCAATAATGGAAACCATCCCTCATTCCTTTGTTGATTGGACACGCCTGGTATTGCACTGGGTTGATCGTTTGATTGTAAGACACCCTTTGTATTTTACTAGAGAAACGGCTAATACAATCAACCCCAGAGCAAACACTGAGAGGACGAACTGTAAAGCACTTGGCTAAAGGTGCTATTTGCAGTAACTCATTCATTTCTACCATCCAGGAGGCAGACAGCATCTGAAAGCTTAGAAGGATGAGACATAAATTGTTTAAGTCAATTGCTCAGATCAGGTAGCTGGTGAGTTCCAGAGTATGAAGACGAACCCAGGCCACAAACGTCAGGCCAGCATCCTAGCCGTTAACCACTGAACTCTGCCTGCCAGCCTGTCTTCCATCAGCTCCAGTTACAAAAGATACCGTGTAGCCTTTATAAGTAAGCACGCGATCTTATGTGTGTGTAAATAGATGCTTATGAAATACTATGTATATATGTTTATCAAATACTATGTATATATGTGTAACATATGTAGATATATATGAAATGTAAATGATACCAAATATATCTTTTTATGTATATATGTGACTTGCTAGGTAGGAGGGTTTTTGCTTGTTTGTTTATCCTGTTTTGTTTTTGGTTTTGGAGTTACCCTCACGGATCCCCCACGAATCTTGATGGTGGAACGTCCCTAGGGCTTCTAGATTGATTGTAACATGCATCCAGACAGAGAACCACTGCCTTACGGGGTTGTCCAAACTCTCAGACAGAACTGAAGTCTTTTTCGATGTGCCCACAGCGTAATTTTCTCGCAGTATGGATTGGGTTTGGCGACTGGAACGCAGACTAATAAATGTGGGTAACCGTGAAGTTCTTTTACAAAATCTTTTCTTTTTTTCTCTTCTCCTTCCCTTACCCAGATAGCAGGGGAGAAATCACAACTGTTTTATTATTTTACACAGAAAATCGTCCTTACATGTTTGTTTCTGAGTAAATTTGGGAAACCAAGGAGACATACTTTTAAGGACTTCGTTGACCATCTGAATCACAGTGCTGCATTTATACAGTCATCAGTTTTGTTTGCAATGACTCACCCTGGGGTTGGCAAATGATTTGCCAGTCAGATGGTAAATTTGGAAGTCTGCCTAGAGGCTTTAAGAAAAGAATGAAAAAGAAGCTTTCATGTGACTGAATGTTCCGGATGGTCTGGAATGTAGAACAGGTGGTGAGGTCTGTACTCTTGGCTCATGCCACGTTTCTGAGCTCTCGATATCTGCCCAGTCCTCAGACTGCAAGTTGAAGATGCATTTACAGGAGCAGGTGTTTCCCAGTACTTTTTTTTTTTTTTTTTTACTATATTTGTATATAAATAAGTGATTATAGGATGAACTCTATCAAAGGTTAAACACATATATCATGGGGTAATTATTTTCCTTAAAACACGTTTACTGACTAAGCAGTAGATGGAAGACCCAGTATCACTGTTTGTCTATGTGAGGATAATTACAATTTCCTCCAAAATAATTGCATGCAATGGTTTAAGATTTAACAGTGAAAGGATTTACTAGTCCTCCGTTCCCAGAGGTGGTCATGCAAGAGGGAAGAGTTGCTGAAAGACGCCCCAGTATTTGCAGGAACAGTGATGCAAAGCATTGCCGTGCTTTCCTTATCATCAGATTCACTCACACTTCCTTTCTCCAAAACATCAGGGTGTGACTCTGGTTCCAGGCTGACGCATTGTCACCCGCCTGCCCCCAACCCCATCTATAAGACTGTCCCTTGGGATCTCCCAGAGGCTCCCAGAGGTGTTCCAGACCGGAGCTCAGGCCCAGTTCTTTTCACGTGGCAGGAAAGGCACAGGCTGGCCCTGCAGCTGTGGTCCAAGTGCTGGCGCGAACGCTCCACACGGCGTGCACAAAACCCCTGGGCATCTTCACCCCTGTGAGCTTACAGGTGCTGGACTCTCGTTTGGCCACGTGCCAGCTTCCTCAAGAAACCCCTGAAACCCAAACATCAGGATTTATCCAGTTGCTGACGAGCCAGCACCCGTAAAAAGCAAAAGAAAACACCGAGGGAAGGGGGCGGGAGTCACACAGGGCGCAGCATCTCCATCCCGCCCACGGGCTTGGCATCGCAAGCTGGCCAACTGCAGCCCCGCTGCGTTACATGAGATCAGCTTAAATCAACACGCATTTTACAGCAGACAGCACGGCTGAGGGCCTGAAACCTGCCTCTCATGGAGATGCACGGCGAGCTCTGTGGAATCTCCAAAAGTCTTCAAGAGAAGAACCTTGGGCATGATTTTTTTTTTTTTTTTTTTTTTACCGCCTTCAGAAGTCATTTTTGAGGGTTGCTTTTTGCTGTGGAGTTTTTGATCCATCCTCATCACCCCCCTACAGAGCATGTAGGGCTTGGCTGGAGCCTGTTTTCTTGATGTCTGTCCAGAATCAAAAGGCAAGGAAGCTTTAGTCCCAGAAACAAAGGCTGGGCTTTGGGGATGGGAGGGGGCCTTCCAGTCAATGCTGGCTTAAAGGGGGAGAGCTTATTCGCGTCCACAAGCACAGCTTTGTCGACCCAGAGAGGCCCGTACAGCGGACTGCCCTGCTCAGTGATGAACTGCCGATGGTGGGTGGGAGGTGGGAAATGGAAGCGGGACATCTGATCAGGAAACCAGTCGCAAGCTCCAGCCCACTGGGGAGCCAACGCAGACAACGGGCCGCGTGCCAATGCCACAGCGGCGATGCTCCTGGCCACCAGGGAAGCTCTGAAAATGGAGCTTGGAGTCCAATCCAGTAACTCTCCAAGCCGCCCTTTGTCAAGCAAGCCAGAGTCTATGCATCGCCGTGAGTGTCTACACTTGGTCACTGCATTTGAAATTTGTATGCCACTCCTTATTAACTTGCTTAAACATCGGTGCTCTCAACCACTGCGTGACCTTCCAGATTTTTCTGCACAACGGAATTGCAGAAGGAAACTTTAATTTGCTTCTCTCTTTCCCTCTGTGTTTTAACTGCAGCAGAACATTTGGTGCTTGACATGCCATAAACTCTATTCAAATGCAGCCAAAGTCCTTGACTGGACAGATCCAGAAAACCTGAGGATGTGAGGCCAGCCCTGGGGAACCTGTTTTCTTGCCTCGTCCATCTTCCAGGGGCCACCTTGCTCCTCGGCCTGAGGCCCCTTGCCCCACCTCCAAAGCCGGCCGCGGTGGGTGGAGTCCTTCTCACGCTGTGTTCTTCCGCCTTCCTCGTCCACCTTTACGGATCCTTGTGGATCCATCCAAATGAGCCAGGATGCTTGCCCTGTTCTCAGCTGGGTAGCAACCTTAATTCCATGTGGAACTTTAACTCCCCCTTGCCCCATAAGGTAATATATCACAGATTCCAGGGATTAGAGTGTAGACCCTTGTGGGGCAGCATTAATCTACCTTCCACAGGACCTGGATATGTTCTCAGACTAAAACATTCAGGTGGGAGACTCACACGTCTCTATTAAATACGGAGAGTTCCTGTTTCTTACTCCCTACGTTCTCAGCGACCCAGAGGTACACGTTGCTAACATTTTCATGTGTATCCTTGCACCCCTCCCCCTATGATTTTACAGAGCAAAATCTTTTTACATAAATTCCAACTATATGCATTGTTCTTCAACTTGCCTTTCTCATCCATTAATACATCTTGTTGAGCTGTCCATGCCAAGGCATATAAATCTATCTTCTTCTAATCAGAATGTCCTAGATTTGAATGCCACGAATTACGTAATCACTTTTCAAGGGATGGAGTTTGAAGAATCAAAATTCTTCCCTTGAAGACTGGCTAGCATTAGTGACGCATTTTTTACGAACACAATAGGGGTGAAAGTGACCCTGCATGACTTTTAAATCTAGGTCGTAGGAGGTAACACTCTCTCTCTCTGTGTCTCTTGTATTGTTCCTGGGACCCAGCGGCCATGCCATGAGGAAGCCCCAGCTTCATGAACAGGCCCATCTGCTGTGGTCTTCATGACCAGCCTGCCTCAACCACCAGACACATGAGTGAACAAGCCTCCAGAAAACTCCAGTCACTGCCCAGGTGGGGCAGGATGGATGAGAGTGAAATTCTTAAACAGCTAAGCCCTACTTATTTAACAAGTGAATGCAACTCTCTTTAGATAGTTTCCCTGTCGGATATGGAGAAGCCTAGAGTCTGAAATAGGGCACTTTTATTTTTTTCTTTATTTTTAAAAATTTATTTATTTTAGTTCTTGATATTTTTTTTAACATCTCTATTGGAGTATAATAGCTTTACACTGTTGTGTTAGTTTCTGCTGTATAACAAAGTGAATCAGCTATACATATACCTCTCGTGTCTGCCTCCCACACTCCCTATCCCACCCCTCCAGGCGGTCACAAAGCACCGAGCTGATCTCCCTGTGCTATGCAGCTGCTTCCCGCTAGCTATCTACCTTACGTTTGGTAGTGTATCTATGTCCATGCCACTCTCTCACTTTGTCGCAGCTTACCCTTCCCCCTCCCCGTGTCCTCAGGTCCATTCTCTATGTCTGCATCTTTTGAAATAGGGCATTTTTAGAGGGAATTCTTTGGGGGATTTTGGAAAATCTTGGAGCAGGATGTTAAGAATTGTTTTCAGTCATCCATAGGAACTTTTTTCTTCTATTTTACCAAGTGCATTTTTCAGAGAACACAAGGAGGCCTCTTCTGAACCATACTGTAGTGGCATCAAAATAGGGACCGACAGAGTCCAAGGTGCCTAAAACACGGGGGGGAGGGGGGGGAGGGAAGGAGGGGCTTCACTCTCCCAGACTCCCTCTCCCCAAGCACAGCCATGGGCTCCAAACACTTTTTTGTTCGCTGACACCTACTAGTAAATGTTTTTAAGCATTCATCTTCAATTTGTTCGTACTTATTATTTTGCAAATAATATGCATGCATTATTGTGTTCATATAATATTTACATTGTAAAGCAGAATTATAAAAAGGATGGTATAAACATAAAATTATAAAGCAAAAATATTTTTCCATGTATTTTATGTATAAATAATGCATATTCACTTTTATTATCATAAAAAACTATAATTTGAAAAGATACATTAGCTTTAATAACGTCCAGGCGGGCTTCCCTGGTGGCGCAGTGGTTGGGAGTCTGCCTGCTAGTGCAGGGGACACGGGTTCGAGCCCTGGTCTGGGAGGATCCCACATGCCGTGGAGCAACTGGGCCCGTGAGCCGCAACTACTGAGCCTGCGCGTCTGGAGCCTGTGCTCCGCAACGACGGAGGCCGCAACAGTGAGAGGCCCGCGCACCGCGATGAAGAGTGGCCCCTGCTTGCCACAACTAGAGAAAGCCCTCGCACGGAAACGAAGACCCAACACAGCCAAAAATAATTAAAAAAAGGCTCAACATTTAAAAAAATAAATAAATAACGTCCAGGATGATTGACTTTTAATTATTTTGCTAATTATAATGGCTTAATAATATAATTAGCAATGATATCCAGATATAATACATACTCCAGGGAAGTTCACAGCTATCAACAGTGTATGTAAATTCACATCTTTTTTTAAAAAATAGATTTATTTTATTTATTTATTTTTGGCTGTGTTGGGTCTTCATTGCTGCACGAAGGCTTTCTCTAGTTGCAGCGAGCAGGGGCTACTCTTCGTTGTGGTGCGCGGGCTTCTCACTGTGGTGGCTTCTCTTTGTTGTGGAGTGCGGGCTCTAGGCGCGCAGGCTTCAGTAGTTGTGGCACGGGGACTCCATAGTTGTGGCTCACGGGCTTAGTTGCTCCGCGGCATGTGGGATCTTCCCGGACCAGGGCTCGAACCCACGTCCCCTGCACTGGCAGGCGGATTCTTAACCACTGCGCCACCAGGGAAGTCCCCTGTAAATTCACATCTTAAATGATGCTCTTGATTACTTCAGATGTGGCAAGTTACTGCTTGTCTGATCTCATTCAATGTTCGTTGTGTTGACCTCATTATGGGGCTAGTGAAAAGCTTCTACTAGGATTAAACAGGAGAAGAGTCAACTGTGCTCTTACCTTCTTCTCTTGGACTCGAGATATGGGTAAGTATTTTCAATCCACAGTTCTTTTATGGGAAAATGTTAAGCTACAAGTCCATTTTGTAGGGGCTAGATTAGTTAGACCTGGATGAAATAATCTACAAATCTACTTAACCGTACATAAGACACATGACACTATAAGTTGGGGATTAAGTAAAAGCCCAGCTCTGGGCTCCCACAAGCTGCACAAACTCCCAATTTGTCCTCAGGACATCTCGCATTCCCAGAACAGGACATATCCCATCTGTCATGGAACCACGTGAGGACTCAATATCAAGCTGACAGTTATGAATCAATACATCTTTATATATATAATATATATACCACACATTTGTATACATGAGATATATATATATATATATATATTTTAAATTGAAGTCTAGTTGATTTGCAATACCACATTAGTTTCAGGTATACAGCACAGTAATTCAGATAGATTTATGTTCTTTTTCGGATTCTTTTCCCTTATAGGTGATTACAAAATATCAAATAGAGTTCCCTGTGCTATACAGTAGGTCCTTGTTGCTTATCTATTTTATATAAAGCAGTGTGTCTATGTTAATTTTAACCTCCTAAGTTATCCCTCTCCCCTCCCCCCACCCCAATTTTTCCCTTTGGTAACTATAAGTTTGTTGTCTATATCTGTGAGTCTTTACATTTTGTAAATAAGGTCACTTGTATCCTGATCTTGCAATCCTACTCCTGGGCAAACTCTAGTTTTCCAGAGAAAACAATAATTTGAAAAGACACATGCACCCCAATGTTCATAGCAGCAGCACTATTTACAAAAGCCAAGACATGGAAGCAGCCTTTGTCAGGCTGACAGATGGATAAAGAAGATGTCTCTCACACACACACACACACACACACACACACACACACACACACACACACACAATGGAATACTACTCATCCGTAAAAAAGAATGAAATAATGCCATTCACAGCAACATGGATGGACCTACAGATGATCGTACTCAGTGAAGTAAGCCAGAGAGAGAAAGACAGACATCATATGATATCGTTTATATGTGGAACCAAAAAAAAAAAGCAATCAATACATCTTAATCACCCTCTTAATTATTTAACTAGAAATAAATATAAATGGAAGTTATAGTACTTTCTTTCTACATCCAAACTAGTTGTCTTATAAACTTCACCCTATGTTGGGACCACCAGATTAGACAACCACCACTGAAGTACAGCCATAGTGGGACTGTCTGTGGAATTATCTCTGGGGGAATTAACAAAAAAAAAAGTTCTTTAGTATTTTTCAGTTTATTTTGTAGATGGGTCAGGTCTGTGGGGGGAAAGACACTTCTTGGGGTACCAAGAAAGGAAATGCCTTAAAGTGGCATTTCCATTTCCACAGATTATACCAACTCTGCAATAAGGATGTGAGAGTTATCTAGGGCTGCCCATGTTCTGGTTACACAATCCTCCAGACATTTCTCCAAGGAAATTAGCATTTAAGAAATGTCTGTGTAATGAATGAATAAATGAATAAATGTCAAACACATCAATGACTCACAGGGAGATACAAAGTTTCGCCTGAATTCTTACATAATCCTTACGGGGCATCCCAACCTTCAAGACAGAGGCCACCAGCACCTGCCCCAGGGAAAGGAAGCTGGTTCATGCTTATGTTGGTGCTAGTGGGCATTTATATGTGTCCTCGATCTGACAGTCAAACACACTTAATGGTAGTAAAAAGCACTGTTACGTTCCAAAAGCTCTGTTTCCTCCTCCGTCTTTTTTTTAAAACTTCTATTCTGAACTACTATGGAGTCCTTGCTAAAGATAAATACTTCCTAGTGATGATTTATGGAGACCCAATAAAGAATTAAAATGGGAGCCAATACTGCCCTCTCCTCCCTGTGTTCCAAATCCCTCTTCAGTGTGGAATTGGTACCATGTGTGTCAGGCAACAGTTGGGGGAACTCCGATTCTCACTGTGACCCAGGAACAGGCCAAGAACAAAAGTCCTGCTCATTCGGAGGGGGACACAGGATGTTTCTGAGCAAAGATCAAGAGACACACACTACAGGGAGAACGAATGGGAGGTGATTTTGAACAACAAAGACCGACTCCCCTGAGTAGCAGAAATAGAGTGTATGTTTTTAAAAAAATTAGATGTGGACTGTTTTGATCAACAATGGATAAGAAAGGAGGGAGGGGAAATACTGGTTCTTGGAAAAATGTGCCCTTTCTCCATCACGTGTTATCTGTATATCCCAGTAAGTTATCTTGCATCCACTGTTTAGCATGAAAAGCAACAACAAGAAACAATGTTGATATCTGGTTTGATTGAAGGACTCAATGTTTTTCATTTAAACATTGTAAACCCAAGGACAGTTTTATAACTTCTTTGGACATGGTTGTTATATGCAGAACAATTTGTCTTAAGTGGGAATAAATTCTAGTTACCTTTTCCCTGAAAGTGCTTTACCATTTAACTATATTTGTTTTATTCTTTAGGCAATGATAGAGACGGATGCAAACTGTCCAATGAAGCACAAAGACTGGAATTATGTGCCAAGTGAATTTATAGCCCTAAAAAGGCCCCTCAAACAACATTGCTCTTCCCCTGGCTTTTGTGAAAGAAGAATGCTGACCACTGACTCTAGGCTCCCGCAAAATTCAGTTGAATTTCTCACAACAGCATCCCTGCCGATGCCAGGAGACAGAACCCACATTCATTTCGCCCCTCAGGTCTCAGGAGCTTCTGCAATAGGACAACATCTATAGATCTCTGCAGTTAGCTGGCAGCATCAGACGGCACAGTGATGGCCGGGGCGTGGAAACAACTCCTGCCGGGAGCTGTACCCGAGAGGCTGTCATTTGAGACGGACTCTAAGCCCTGCCTTGGAAAGACGTCTGCTATTTCAGTGGTTCCATTTAAGCAATCCTCGTCAATTCAACCGATCTTACTTAACCTCCATCAATGGGGCTATGCAACACCCAAAGATCGCGATCGCCATCCCAGCGCTCTGTGGATACAGGCTCACTGACATCCTTGATCACTTTAGTAAATTTCATCTTGCCTTAAAATCCTTGGTGGACCAGTAATTCACATCCACCAAGTAAATGAAACTGGAAAGGTCAAAGGCAGCCTCTAGCCACTTGCTGGCAGAGTGAGACATCTTCCTTGAGGGTCTTTCAAATCCTAATTTTGGCAGGCATAACTTTCAGGTCTGCTGTGTCTTGAACACATTTATTTTTCACATTTAGAACATAAAACTAGTTAATGCATATGAGCTCTGAGGCAACAGAGCCTTATAAAATATCCTGATGTTTAGCAAGTTGACATGAGCCTATGCTAGATGTCAGCAGAAACTGGCTGGCATGCCCCAAGCATTCTTGGACTCTAAGAACATGTCTGTTACACAGATCGTGTGGTTTCTATCCTAAATAACAACATGGCACAAGAATTAATCAAGTGAAGATTTGCCACATTTGTGTGTAAAGTTTCAACGTATATTGTAATGGTGGTCATTAAAAAAATTTTTTTTAAGAAACAGAATTATAAGTGTCATTCTATGTGCGAAGTGTATAGATTATATATCTGAAATCATTTGCACATCCTGTTTTTCATACAAAGGCATTTTAGCACTGTGCATCATTGAGGAGTTTGAATTCACATTTGTATTCTTTTTCTTTTCAAACTGTGCTAATTATCTACTTTAAAGCATATGAATAAAATCACGATATGCATATGGAATCTTCTGGGGTAAATTTTAGAGAAAACAAATATACCGAGTTACCAAAAGATGTCTAAAATTTCTACCCTATTTTAGTAGTTGTTTGAGAAACAACGATGGGCAAGATTGAAGGTAGAATCCGTCAGCTTCCCTTCCTAAGCAACAATCTCTATTACCAAGACAGCTGAACGTTAATAAAGCTTTGATTCATATTTCAGTAGGTATCACTTGAAATCTATCAGAGAACTGGTATTTGCTCTGCAGCCTTTGTCGTATTTGCAGTCTTTTTGGCGTCATCAATGCACCTTTAAAACACTGCATTAAAAATTATATTTCCAGGGACTTCCCTGGTGGTCCAGTGGTAAAGAATCCGCCTTGCAATGCAGGGGACGCCGGTTCGATCCCTGGTCGGGGAACTAAGATCCCACATGCTGGGGAGAAACTAAGCCTGCATGCCTCAATGAGAGAGCCCGCGTGCTGCAAATTACAGAGCCCCCGTGCCCTGGAGCCTGCACCACAACTAGATAGAAGCCTGTGCACTGCAAGGAAAGTTGCCACGTGCCACAACTAAGAACTGACGCGGTCAAAAGAAATTTTTTTTCAGCAAGCACTGCAGGTGGTACTTAAGTGTCTGGCATAGAACCATGATCGTTTCATCATTACAAATCTAATCTTCTTCATGTGAAACCATCAAGTACGGTGACATTCTCTGCAGCCACAGAATATATACAGTGGCTAGGTATACAGACAGTATATACCTAGCTGGGCTTCCTAGGGTTACATCATGTCTAGGGAATACTTCAGGCAGAAGGAATGACTGTTTGTCTATTTGTAAAAACAGTGGTTTGAAAATTTTTTTTAATCTATTCATTGCATATTAGTTCAAGTTAAAGCTATTAAAATAACTGATCACAACTTCAATGTTTGTGTGTGTATTCTTTATATATGTACAATAATGGGCTGGAAACATCTGGCTTTTCTAGCATACAAAATCCAGAATGATATTTTAAGAAAACCCTTTTGTGCATGGAAAGAAATGGAATAAATCAAGGATTCACAATGAAGGAGTTTCCAGGAAAAAGAGAATAATATTCACCTCCTTGATTACAACAAACACATGAAAGGATGCTCGACATCATTAATCATTAGATAAATGCAAATCAAAACTACAAGAGATATCATCAGTCAGAATGGCCATCATCAAAAAATCTAGAAACAATAAATGCTGGAGAGGGTGTGGAGAAAAGGGAACACTCTTGCACTGCTGGTGGGAATGTGAATTGGCACAGCCACTATGGAGAACACTAGGGAGGTTCCTTAAAAAATTACAAATAGAACTACCATAGGACAGAGCAATCCCACTACTGGGCATATACCCTGAGAAAACCATAATTCAAAAAGAGTCATGTACCAAAATGTTCATTGCAGCTCTATTTACAATAGCCTGGAGATGGAAGCAACCTAAGTGTCCATCATCGGATGAATGGATAAAGAAGATGTGGCACATATATACAATGGAATATTACTCAGCCATAAGAAGAAATGAAACTGAGTTATTTGTAGTGAGGTGGATGGACCTAGAGACTGTCATATAGAGTGAAGTAACTCAGAAAGAGAAAAACAAATACCGTATGCTAACACATATATATAGAATCTAAAAGAAAAACAACAACAACAACAAAATGGTCAGAAGAACCTAGGGGCAAGACAGGAATAAAGATGCAGACCTACTAGAGAATGGACTTGAGGACACGGGGAGGGTAAGGGTAAGCTGGGACAAAGTGAGAGAGTGGCATGGACATATATACACTATCAAACGTAAAATAGATAGCTAGCGGGAAGCAGCCGCATAGCACAGGGAGATCAGCGCGGTGCTTTGTGACCACCTAGAGGGGTGGGATAGGGAGGGTGGGAGCGAGGGAGACGCAAGAGGGAAGAGATATGGGGACATATGTATATGTATAACTGATTCACTTTGTTATAAAGCAGAAACTGACACACCATTGTAAAGCAATTATACTCTAATAAAGATGTTTTTAAAAAAAAAATTCACCTCCTTGAAACGTACCACAATGCTAACATTTGAGAGAAACTCTGCAGTTCAGGATGGAGAGGACAAAGCATGGAACTCCAAAGGGAAATATTTATTATCAAGTTTTACCAAAACACCATCTCATGTCCAATGCCAAACGATTAGCAGATGCATTATACCTTTCCTTAGAAATAATCACGTAGACGAGAATGTTGACTGAGAGCAATGATGGCATGCATCCTTGGTTTTTTTCTTGATTTTAATAAGAAATAGCTCATTGCTTCTTTCTTTCTTAGGATCATTGGTGGTAAGCAGCCTTCTTCATGATTAGGTTGCTTTCCTCTCGTCCTATCTTAGACTTTTCTTAGGAGTAGCTGCTGAATTGATCACACGCCTTTCATCACGAGCCACCATGAATAGGAACAGATGGTTTTCTCCTTTAGTTTGTTAGGACAAAAGATCTTCAACCATCACTGCATCCTGGACTGAAAATAACAGTCATCTTCTTGAATACCTTAGACTCTACTGAGTAATAATCTATAATTTTTGCATCTGATCATAAACGATAATCATATACATTCTATAATTTTTCCAATTATTTTGTACCCTAGCAAGTTTTAGCATTAAAATTACGCTAATATCATGGAACTGGACAGTTTCCCAGTTTTCTTCTATAGCCTAGAAAAGTTTACATTACATACAAGTGATCTCTACCTTACAGCCCAAATAGACTTCAGCTGTGATACCATCTGGGCCTGATGTATATTATTTTTTGAAACTTGCATCTCTTTCAATTACGTTTTCAGCACCTTCCTTGATTATTTGTGGATTCAGTTTTCTGCCTCTTTGGGAAGAAAGTTTGGATATTTCTTCAGGAAATCAACCATGCTCTTCAGAAGTCTCATATATATAGCAATAGAGGTGTACACAATATGCCCTTAGAATTCTTCCCATCTCTTTGATATGTGATTACATCGTTGTTTTTATTCATAATCTCATTCATTTTTTGCTTCATCTAATTTTCCCTAATCTAACTTTCTGGAAAAAATATATTTAAGTTCAAAGAAATGGCATCCAATGTATTTACGCCATGTTTACGATCGCTACGATTTATACTACTTTAGTAATTCACAGTTTTATCTTTATTCTTTTACTTTGCTTTTATTATGGATATTTTTAATCAAGTTGAGGAAGTTCACCTCTACTGCTAGTTTACTGAGAGTTTTTATCATGAATATGTGTTGGATTTTGTTAAATGGTTTTTGTGCGTCCATGGATATAACGATGCGGTTTTTCTTTTTTAGCCTGTTGATATCATGGATTACATTAATTGATTTTTGAATGTAGCACCAGCATTGGATTCAATGCAGGATAAATCCCACTTGGTCGTGGTGTATAATTCTTCGTATACTTTTTTAGATTTGATTTGCTAACACTGTCTTAATGATTTTGCATCTATGTTCGTGGGAGAGATATCTGTCTACAGTTTTCTTGAAATGTCTTTGGTTCTCATAGAATGAATGAGGAAGTATTCTCTCTGCTGCTATCCTCTGAAGGAGACTGTAGAGAATTAGTATAATTCCTCCCTTCAATGTTTGGTAGAATTCACCAGTGAACCTGTGTGTGCCTGGTGCTTTCTGTTTGGGAAGATTATTAATTATTGATTCAATTTATATAAAAGAGATAGGCCTGTTCAGATCGTCTCTTTCTTCTTGTGTGAATTTTGGAAGATTGTGTCTCTCAAGGAACTGGTCCATTTCATCTAGGTTATCAAATGTGTGGGCATAGAGTCATTCATAGAATTCCTTTATTATCCTTTTAATTTCCATGGGCTCTATATGATGTCTCTCTTTCATTTCTGGTGTTAATTTATATCTTCTCTCTCTCTGTCTTAGCCTGGCTAGATTGTTTTTACTGATATATTACCAAAAAAAAAAAAATACCCCAGTTTGAGTTCACTGATTTTCTCTATTGATTTTTTATTTTCAGTTTCATTGATTTCTGTTCTGATTCTTATCATTTCTTTTCTTCAGCTTACTTTGGACTTAATGTGTTCCTCTTTTTCTAGTTTCCTAAGGTAAAAAAGTTAGATTATTGAGTTTAGGTCTTTCTTCTCTCCTAATGTTATACATTCAATGCTGTACTTCCCCCTCTAAGCACTGCTTTCATTTCCTCCCACAAATTTTGCCAAGTTGGGTTTTCATTTTCATTGAGCCCAAAATATTTTAAAACTGTTCTTGAGACTTCTTCTTTGACCTATGTATTATTTAGCAGTGTGTTGTTTAACCTCCTTGTATTTAATTGTTTTCCTGTTATCTTTCTGTTACTGATTTCTAGTTTAATTCTATTGTGGCCTGAGAGCAGATATTCTATGATTTCTACTCTTTTAAATTTGTAAATTTGTGCTTATGAACAGAATAGGGTCTATGTTGGCGAATGTTGCACGTGAACTTGAGAAGAACGTGTACTCTGCTGCTGCATAAAGCAGCCTACAGATGTCAGTTATACACACTTGATTCCTGGTATCTGAGTTCCTTTCCCCTTCCTCCTCCTGGAATCATGAGGCCGTTTTTCTCCGATATCTACTATAAAGCACCTAGTCGAGCTCCTTGCGGTAACCTCACAGAAATCCCCCACACCTGGACTTTTTACTCTCAGACCTGTGCACGTGAGCCTCCAGCAATCCATCAGTCTTGGGGGCACTGGTTTGGTCGTGTCCTCCTCTCTGTCATGCATTTAAGAAGAGCTCTTGATTTTCCTCCTTTCTTGAGGAACCAGAAACCAGACGTCTTATTTTGCTTTTCCAATTATGTCTTCTAGTTTCTTATATTGGAGATGTAGTTCATTTCTATTGCATCTTTTTCATTTTAATAATGAAAGCTTAGGTGGATATAAATGGGTCTGTCACAGGCTTTGCCAGATGGATTAACCTTTTCATTACTTGCTAGATAATTGACAGTTCTGTTAGGATTTTCCCTTTGATCTGGGTGTTGTTTCACACAACACCTCCCCCCCATTTTTTTCCCCCAATTTACACATGAATCCATTTACAAATGACTAGGTTTGCGGGTGTGTGTGTGTGTGTGTGTGTGTGTGTGTGTGTGCAATCTGTACTGCTATCTAGCTTTGTGTATGAAAGTGTTTTGTAAAATCTGGACATTTTATATTTTATTAGGATTTTTTTTTTACCAAGTCATAATCAGAATGTGGATAAACATATGCAGACATACCTGTATGTACAGATATAAATGTATAGCTATAGATGCAATTATAGATGTAGATTCAGATACAGACGCAGATATCCTGCCCCTAGTTCCTTAGCTCTTATGATTTTCATGAACACTGCTCTGGTCCGTCTACCAGTCTTCCAGCACCTGTGTCGCCTGTCGCCACTGGAGCCTGCTCTGCAAAGCACACAGCGTGCCGGAAGCACCAGGGCTTAAGGCCTCCTACACCGGCCCCAGCCAATGGCTGATGGGAGTTGATGCCTAAGCGTTCAGCTCCCTCTTCCCTTGGGAGTGAGAACTCTGAGGTTTGTGTTCTGTACCGCCCCCCAGAGGCCCTCAAGGGAATTAAGCTCCAGTTGCCCACACTAGAAACTTGCTGGAAAATCCACCTTTTCTTAGCTTCCTTCCTTTCCTTACTTCCCTTTTCTCTCACTGATCTTTCTTAACACCACACCCTAAATAAATTTCTGACATTCAAAATCACTGTCTCAACATCTGTTCCTGACACACACACACACACACACACCCCCCACATACTGGAAAATAAAGCACCGTTTTGTCTCCCACTATACTAATAAGGACAGGTAATTCCATTACTTAATTTGACCAGAATAGAAAGATCTGGAATGATCTACTCACACTCTTTGGTGAGTAATACATACACTACAGAAGTTCACATTTGTACTCTAAGTCACATCACAACCTATTCTCTTGAATAAAGTCCCATGACATCAAGCGCGGCACACTGCACAGAAGGACTTTCTCCGTCTGTTACGTAAGCAGCTGCGTGTGGCGTCCCTCTTGGTCTGATAATGCTTCGCAAAGCAATGGCTGACGGGGTTAGTTACCCCCACCTTCCACTGGGGCATTATTTCGACCTGGCTAGAAGCTGATGTTATCTCAGTTCAGTACCTTCTTTTAATGGAAATCCAAGTTGGGACAATCTAAATCAGTACTTGAGGCTTTGAGGGGAAAAAAATAGCATTAAAAGTTTGGCACACACCATGATGTGCAGTACGACTTAGCCTAGGTCAATGCACATCTGCTTGATTGAGAAAAAAAACCCCGACAACCCAACCAACCAAAAAAGAAAAAAAAAATCCAGTAAATCTAATACCTTCTGCTGAATTACACGTCAGTAATCATTTCAAACTAGATGCAGCTGAAGTTGGGAAAAGTCCATCAATGTTTCCTATCTCTGTAGCATCCAAACTGATACAACTTGACAAATTGAGGGATTCCTGGAATGTAAGCCTTTTAAAGTTTTATTGAATGGTTTGGGGCTCAGGCAGTAACGCGCCAGAGGCGGTTTCACAGAGGACGGGCAAACTTCCCTTCCCTCTGTCTCCTCCGCATAACCTCCTTGTGCAGATCCTAAGTCCTGTAATGCATGAATTGCTACCAGAGATTAAATGCTTACAAAGGAAATGGATACAAATTGAGATGAAAGCCCCATTCTACTATCTGGTCTTTCTCAAGGGGTGTTTAAAACAATACCAAGAGCGTTTCTACTTTCAATCACTGAAGCCTCTTTTAGGCTTATCCAGTCACCCGGTGTACAGGAGATTTTTCTGGAGTTCTTCATCACCATGATTGCAGAGGCCATGAGTTCACGTGCATGTCAAAGTGTGCACTGTGACCAAGTTATTCATCTGATTCACCTCATTCCATGAAAAACTAGTCAGAATTATTAATTAGCCTTCCTCTTTGGGGTCACGTGGACATGATGTTTAAATAGTTAAAGCATTTTGCTATTCCACTGAACAGTTCCCTACTTAGTTTGTGGTTATGTTGATGAAATAAACCACGTGGTCTTTAAACAGTCCAGATAGTGTTACATTCTTTGTTACGTAAAGTTTCTCAGCGTACACACACTGGGTCTATGTGGATACAAGCAATTATTATAACTACCATTACGTTATTTGTAACAAAAACTCTCAATAAAGCCAGAGAACGATGTTTCATTTTTCTCTAGTGTAATCTAGTTTAACTCAAACTTGCTGTTAGTGTTTTTGTTTTTAATATATGCTCTTACTACAGCTGGGGAGACTAAAGCAATGGATGAATACATCGCAGGACCTCCAGAGGCTTATGGAGAAAGATGCTAAGTAATCATGAGGGGAAGACTGAATCACTGTTTCCATTCTTCCAGCTCTCCTGGTCCTAAAATTATACACCTTTTCACGGGAGTGTGAGCTCCAGCATCTGCCCCGTTGATGCTGGGTCTGGAGAGAGGACTTACATGGGCCAACGGGAAGTGAGTGATATGACAGTGGTCCAGCTTGGGGTTGAAGCCTCAAGAAGCATTACATGTTGCCTGCGCTCCTGTGATCTGCCTTTGGGAGATCATGTCCCAAGCAGTCAGTGATGAAAGGAATGGGTTGGCACATGGCACCTAAGTGGAACAGCAGCCCCTGCTTGAAGCAGAGCGGCCCAGCTCACCTACACAACCATGAGCTTTCAAACGTCTGCTGCTCTTGGATGGGGTTTCGGATATTGTTTTCTCTCAGCATGATTATGGGAACGGCTCCACCACAGATGACATAACCATGGTTCGGCCATGTTGTCACAACTTGCCTGAAAGCGAGTTGGCTAAAATCGTTAACAGTTCAAACAAAATAATCATCTGGCCGAAGCCCTTGGTGCTTGCACACGACACACACCACTGTGAGGAATGCTCCGTCACCCACAGCTCCCGACGGAGCGCACACACCTAGGTCGTTTCTCACACCTAAGCTCCTGACCTGTATTTTGGAAATCTTGGGCAAAAAGGAGAGAGCCACTGTGTTGGAGATACGGAACATGTAACAGAGAGAAGAGAAAGCAAAAGTAGTGAAAACTATTAACTTCTGAGGTCAGGAAAGCAACAAAGAAATGGTTGGTCGAAACTGCCTTTAACGCTTAATTTTCTCCACAATTCTGGCTCTATTTGGGTCGCTGTTCTTTAGTGAGACCGCTATGGGTGATCTCAGTGGAATACCTATTCAGCATGGTGGCCCCCTCATGGAGATTCTGCAGGTTCCTTATTTTCATATGTATCCTCGCCATTGGAGGTAAATGGTGGTATTTTCTGTCTTTTTAAAGCTGGCAAAACCTAATTAACATGCTTGTCAAGACGAGGCTTCTATATTAAGTTGCTGATGGCTCTCCCTAAACTAATGCTAATACCACAAAATATCTATATTGCAAGTTCGAAACTGTTGCTGTCATGTTTTGTGATGGTTTTCTGACATTTGAGCATCTGGTCAGTGCCAAGCGTTATATTACGTGTTGGGGCACAAAGATGCTGAATGAATCATTTCTCCCAGGAATCCAGTTGGACGTGTAGACATACACAAAGATAGTTTCAATGATGTGTATTAAATGCTAGTTTATACTGGATGTTAACAAACTGTAGGGGAGAGACAGAGCAACAACTTCATGGAATTTTAAATAACTGGTTGGCAACTCCTCTTTATGAATTACAGAAAAAAGAGTACTCAAGTTTCCACATACACGCTAGTGCATTTATACCTGCCTTCTGAAAGCGAACATCGAGAAGTACAAAATACATAGAAGGAGCCCAATGCATTCCTCCTGCCATAGATCCTTGTAACCATTTGAGAGGTGATGAAACCTAACAAAGAAGGGAAGAGTAGGGACATTTTAACAAGAACTCTTCCCATCCAAGAACACAGTATATCCTTCCATCTGTTTGTGTCCTGTTCAGTTTCCTTCATCAGTGTTTTATAGTTTTCCAAGTACAGGTCTTTTGCCTCCTTAGGTAAGCTTATTCCTAGGTATTTTGTTCTTTCTGATGCCATAGTAAATGAGATTGTTTCTTTATTGTCTCTTACTGATAGTTCGTTCTTAGAGTATAGAAATGCAACAGATTTCTGTATATTAATTTTGTATCCTGCAACTTTACCAAATTCATTAATGAGCTCTAGTAGTTTTCTGGTGGCGTCTTTAGGATTTTCCACGTCATGTGCAAACAGTGACAATTTTACTTCTTCCTTTCCAATTTGGATTCCTTTTATTTCTTTTTCTTCTCTGCTTGCTGTGGCTAGGACTTCCAAAACTACATTGAACAAAAGTGGCAAGAATGGATATCCTTGACTTGTTCCTGACCTTAAAGCAAACAGATTTTCACCATTGGGTATGATGTTGGCTGTTTTATTGTCATATATGGCCTTTACTATGTTGAGGTATGTTCCCTCTATGCCCACTTTCTAGAGAGTTTTTATCGTAAAAGCGTGTTGAATTTTATCATAAAGCTTTTTCTGCATCTTTTGAGATGATCATATGGTTTTTATTCTTCAATTTGTTAATGTGATGTATCACATTGGTTGATTTGTGGATAATGAAAAATCCTTGCATCCCTGGGATAAATCCCATTTGATCATGGTGTATGATCTTTTTAATATATTGTTGGATTTGGCTTGCTAGTATTTTGCTGAGGATTTTTGTGTCTACGTTCATCAGTGATACTGGCCTGTCATTTTGTTTTTTTGTGATATCTTTGGTTTTAGTACCAGCATGACTATACCACCCAATGCAATCTACAGATTCAGTGCAGTCCCTGTCATAATACCAATGACATTTTACATAGAACTAGAACAAATAATTTTAAAGTTTGTATGGAAACACATAAGACCCTGAAAAGCCAAAACAACCTTGAGAAGGAAGAACAGAGCTGGAGGAATTATGCTCCCTAACTTCAGACTATACTACAAAGCTACAGTAATCAAAAGTAATCAAAACAGTATGGTATTGGCACAAAAACAGATATGTAGATCAATAAAACAGGATAGAGAGCCCAGAAATAAACCCAAGCACTTATGGTCAATTAATCTACAAAAAGGAGGAAAGAATATACAATGGAGAAAAGACAGACCCTTCAATAAATGGTGCTGGGAAAACTGGGTAGCTACATGTAAAAGAATGAAATTAGAACATTCTCCAATACCATATACAAAAAACAAAACAAAACAAACAAACAAAAAACCGTCAAAATGGATTAAAGACCCAAATGTAATACCAGATATTATAAAACTCTTAGAGGAAAACAGGCAGAACACTCTTTGACATAAATCACAGCAATATTTTTTTGGATCCTTCTCTTGAAGTAAAGGAAATAAAAGCAAAAATAACAAAAGGGACTTAATTAAACTTAAAAGCTTTTGCATAGCAAAGGAAATCAGCAACAAAACGAAAAGATACCCTAATGAATGGGAGAAAATATTTGCAAATGCTATGATTGATAAGGGATTAATATCCAACATATATAAACAGCTCAACATCCAAAAAAACTCAACATCCAAAAAAAAAAAAAAAACCCACAAACAACCTGATTAAACAATGTGCATAAAAACTGAACACACATTTTTCCAAAGAGGAAATGCAAATGGCCACCAGGCACATGAAAAGACGATGCTCCACGTCACTAATCATTAGGGAAATGCAAATAAAAACCACAATGAGATATCACCTCACACCTATCAGAATGGCTATCATCAAAAAGACCACAAATAACAAATGCTGGAGAGGGTGTGGGGAAAAGGGAGCCCTCCTACACTGTTGGTGGGAATGCAAAGTGGTGCAGCCACTATGGAAAAGAGTATGGAGGTTCCTTAAAAAACTCAAAATAGAGCTACCACATGACCCAGCAATCCCACTCCTGGGCATATATCTGGAGAAAACCATAATTCGAAAAGATACATGTACCCCAATATTCACTGAAGCACTATTTACTATAACCAGAACATGGAAGCAACCTAAATGTCCATTGACAGAGGAATGGATAAAGATATGGTAAACATACAGAATGGAATATTAGTCATAAAAACGAATGAAATAATGCCATTTGCAGCAACATGGATGACTTGGAGGGCATTATTCTAGGTGAAACAAGTCTGACAGAGATAGACAAATATTGTCTGATCTCATTGATAAGTGGAATCTAAAAAATACAACAAACTAGTGACTATAACAAAAAAAGAAGCAGACTCACAGATACAGAGAGAACTAGTGGTTGCCAGTGGGGACAGGGAAGGTTGGAAGGGCAATACATGGGTAGCGGATTACAAGGTACAAACTATTATGTATAAAATAAGCTACAGAGATATACTGTACAACACAGGGAGTATAATCAATATTCTATGATGAATATAAATGGAGTATAATCTTTAAAAATTGTGAATCACTATATTGTGCACCTGTAACATATAATATTGTACAGCAATGATATTTTAAAAGTTTTCAAAAAAGAAACATCCAAAAAAAAAAAAAAAAAGAAGGGTGAAGTACAGAGAGGTTTGCTGAGAACGGTAGACCAGAAGGCTGAAAAATCTGGTCAGGTCAAGTCCAGTCTACATGGCTGTATTTCACATTTGTGTTTTAATTGTCACGAGTTCCTCACATATTAAAGATGCATATTCAAATAAATCCCAAAATGTATTCAAGTTAGACATAAATTAGTTTTTCATTATCTTAGCTTTAGGATAATCTATCTCACTAGAGTATTCTTTCCAAACACGGCAGAAATAAAAGTTAAGAAGATTCTAATTGAACTTGAAAAGCTTTCCCTTAGAAATATATTAGTATTAATAGCATTTGAACTATTGAGTTAAAATATTAACATTTTCCACTTAAAGTGAAATTTAATAATGTATAGTAAAGTAATGTATACACTAGTGGTTCAGAAGTATAAACGATAAAAGATAATGAGGCTCTTGTCTTTGTAACATGACTAAAAATCAGAATATTCTAAAATGGATTTTATAAGCCTTGATTCTGTCATTCATTAGTGTGCAGTTTCCAGGCTGATCTTATTGCAAACCTCAGGGGAACATATTTTAAAACTTTCTAGTCTAATATGCTTTGTCACTCATGAAAAGTGACTTCTTCACAGACTTGTGGCTGCCAAAGGGGGGGGGGTAAGGGGGAGGGTTGGATTGGGAGTTTGGGATTAGCAGATGCAAACTACTATATATAAAATGGATAAACAACAAGGTCCTCCTCTATAGCACAGCGAGCTACATTCAATATCCTGTTATAAACCATAATGGAAAAGAATATGAAAAAGAATTTATATATTACATATGTACAACTGAATCACTTTGCTGTACAGCAGAAATTAACACAACATTGCAAATCAACTACACTTCAATAAAATAAACTTAAAACAAAATAAAAAGTGACTTCACATAGTTGCAGATAAGGTCTGTAATGTGTTACATTGTTAAAAAATAAAACTAGGTAGCTCATTTTCTCGTATTATATTCTATACACACACACACACACACACACTTTTTCTCACATTTTTAAAATGCTTTCAGAGCTGAAGGTTAAGAGGTAACTCCAGCTCTTTCACTGGTTGACAACTCAGTAGTGACAGGCAAACATCATAGTGCTTACTTAATTTGCAAAATGTCCATGGCTCTGAAGAGTAAATATATATATTATATATATATTATATATATTTTTTTACATTTATAGTAAATGTCTAAAAAGAAAGGTCTTGCAATGATTATGCTTGAATATTATTTAAAGGTATTGATATGATTCTGGTTAAAAGACAACTTTTAATGTTGCCAATTGGGTGTCAGGTGGAATTACAATCTCAAAAAATTCACCCCACTCTTTCCTATATGGGGAATTGTAAGTGTCCTGCTCTAGACAGAATGTTCCAAGCCTTCCTTTTTGTGTTCATTGGTGTAGGCAGCCTTCTGAGATGACCCCCAATGATCCCTGTCCTCCTTACCTCCGTGCCCTGGGTAACCCCCTCCCGTTGAATGTGGTGCCTTGCTTCTAAGGAACAGAATACTGCCATGTATTAGGATAACACTTCAAGATTAAGTCACAAACGACTGTGACTTCTATTTTGAAGGAAGGACCTCTCCTGTTTGTTTTCATGAAGTGATTTGTGAGCTACCTTTTGGAGAACCCCATATGCCAAGGAACTGAGAATTTCTATCCAGAAGCACACGAGGGGCTGAATCCAGCCATCCTTCCCATAAACACGGGAGTGAGCTTGAACGAAGATGCGTCTAGGTTTGAGATGTCTCAGGTCCCAGGTGACTGCAACCTCATCAGGAACCCTAAGCCAGAGGACCCAGGTAAGCCACACAATTCCTGACCCACAGAAAGGGTGAGGCAATACATTTTTCTCTTTTTATCCATTACAGTTTGGGATAACTTGTTACAAGCTATAGATAACTAATGCATTCACTAACAGCATCTCTGAAAGCGGTACTTTCCCACAGACTAGATCATTTATAAGTAAATACATAGAAAGCCCTGTGTCCTATCTCTTGGTATGTGGAAAAACCTAACTGGATATTTACTAGATATTGGTTGGAATTACCTTAATTATAGATCAAGCACAGGCCAGTTCCTAGGAATACTACGATTAATACACGTAATCTATGGTGGTTCTTGCAATGTCTCCAGTGGTGATTTTTGGCAGGACTGGTTTCAAGTCCAAAACTGACCACGGATTTGTGGTAAGATCTTGATCAGATAACCTGGTCTTTTGGAGGCTGCTGTCTCATTAACCAAATTGAAATCATAAAACTTATCATGGAGCATTTTTTGTAAGACTAAAGTAATATGTGTGGAGGATCTGACATTTAGAGGGATCTTAACCCACCACAAATATTATTTTTATGTTCCCAGTCACCAAAGAGCTCTTAATTTAATAAGGAAGGCAGAAATGATTCTGGGAAAATAGAGTATGTGTTTTAATAGAGGTAGATTCACTGTACAATGGGAATACAGGCTTAGAGCAATCATTCCTCCTTTTAAATATTGAGAACATCTCTAGTTGGTTGACTCTGAAGAGAGTAAAATGAAAAACGTATAGGGCTATGGTGGTTCCCCAAATTTGTACATATCTAGATATTTACATCATCAGCTGAACATATGACAAGTATTTAGTGAGAAAGCTTATGTTTGTTTTTCTTTTTTTGTCTGGCTGCTGCACTGCACTGTCTTAGATAAACCCCATGTTGCTTCAAAGCACTGAGGGGAATCAAACTCTAGGAGCTTTTCTGCAAGAGAATAGCTAAGCCTCAGGCTCTTTTAAAAAATTATTTATTTATTTATTTATTTATTTATTTATTTATTTATTTGGGTCTGTGTTGGGTCTTCGTTGCTGCGTGCGGGCTTTCTCTAGTTGCGGCGAGTGGGGGCTACTCTTCGTTGCGGTGCGCGGGCTTCTCTTGCTGCGGAGCATGGGCTCTAGGCACGCAGGCTTCAGTAGTTGTGGCACGTGGGCTCAGTAGTTGTGGCTCACGGGCTCTAGAGCGCAGCCTCAGTAGTTGTGGCGCACGGGCTTAGTTGGTCCGCGGCACGTGGGATCTTCCCGGACCAGGGATCGAACCTGTGTCCCCTGCACTGGCAGGCGGATTCTTAACCACTGCGCCACCAGGGAAGCCCCTCAGGCTCTTTCTTGACTCTTCAGATGGAAAAGGGAGGTGGCAACCACCTCCTCAGGTGTCAGGAAGAATTCTAAGGTCTCCCAGACACTGAGTCTGTTTTCTCATCCCTCAGTCTAGTCTGGACGCAGCATGAGTGCCCCAGAGTAAGAAAGCTTCACGCCGGTGTTCTCGTCTGTTACACGAATGGAAAACTCCATGCAAATGGAAGCTCTCATTATTCTTATTACTGTTCTTGTTCTTGTTGTGTAGCACGGTCTGATTACCTCTGTCAGAATTGTATGGAGTTGTGAGGGAGAGTTCCTCGTCATCAGGTTCTCCTCCGTGTTGACAGGGGGACACTGAGACAGGGCCTCTGTTCCTTCTTTTTGGGTAGAATTCCCATTTCTGCTGCTTCATCAAAGAGAATGAACACAACCTGGACAAACTATCTTCTAGAGCCTTTCCTATAAAGAATACCGGAATTTTTACAGTTTTTAAAACCATGATGAACATTTTAAATTAAAAATCAAAGTGACCAACTGTCAAAAGTATGCACTTCCTAACACAGTTATCTTTAGGAAGACGGTATTCTTGGGACTATTACCGTGGGGTTCTCTTGAGTGAGTGCCTTACAGAACACGAGTGACTCAATGTGTTGAAATGAGAAACTGTTTTCACAGGTAGAAACCAAAGCTTTTTTGCTTTCTTCCTTCAGTAACATCTACCTTTACCATGTAGTTTGCGGCAGCTCTGCAGTTTTCTAAAGTTATCATTTTAGACTACAGGGCTAGGGATATAGCTTACTGTACCTTCTGAAAAATTTTAAAAGGCTTTCTAACACCTATCACATCTGAAGCAAGCATTTATTCAATCAAAGAATAAGCCCCTGAGCGATCTTTTCTATTAGGTTGAATGTTTACTGTCATGGTTTATTATTTCTCCCCTAAAAATTTTCATTCACAATATCGGATGGAGAAGCCCATGAAACAAAAAATAAATATGTATGTGTTCCAGGATAGTGAGACTTTATGAAAAATGTTAGCGTAGTATAATTGTTTCATGTTTTCAGCTAGGTAAGCAGCCGGTAAAGATTAAACATGTAAGTAGAGCTTTTCCCTTGAAAATCCTGACATACTTTTCTCGTGTTCTGACACACTCAAGACAATTTTCATATACACAAAAGTAAAGTAAATTCTTACCTCTTCTGAAGTTTGGCATGCTAATTTTTTAAAGCTAAATAAAAAGCTGATATTAATTCCTTTAATTTCACCTCATTATATCTATTTTCAGTTTGTCCGATCAGGACACTTCCTAAGCCTTCCGGCAATAATGAGATTATATAATAGACCATGATCCAGAAAGCACGCAACAGGGAAACAAAAGCCCTGACATGTCAGCTGACTACAAATTTGTTCTAAGCTAGCAATGTGATAAGATCTAAATGGTTTGAAACATCAGTACTGTAGAAGAGTAATTTAATTTCAGTGTCAAGTATGCTAGCCTGGTTAGAACACATCTCCTGTTTCCAAACCGTTGCCTCTATTCACAATACAGGGTGGGACAGAACACCACACTCTCCCTGTGATCCTGGCAGACAGGAGTAATCAACACCCACACTCTTTCTGAAAGAGCCCGAACCACAGTAGCGCAGGTAGTCACCATCGTTCATCAGCACTGGTACCTTTTGGGATATAGACTGTTCAGACTACGCAGAGTAGAGCAAATCAAGAGTGAACTCGGGCCTTTGAAAATGAAGATGGGACCTGGGAATGTTTAGCCAAGATCCTAAAGAGCCTGGTTGCTCTTCAGACATTTAAAGAGGTGCTGCCTCAAGAGGAAGGAGACGGACTGTATGTGTTACGCCTCCTCAAACGGAAACGAGGAACTGGGAGAGAATTCCAGGGAGGATCCTAGCTCATAACTAGAAGGAAATGCCACTTAGTAAAATTGGCCAAACCACCACTCTTAAAATGTAGACGGTGCCCTCCATCACTGTAACTACTCAAAAGCAGCTGAGGGGGCTTCCCTGGTGTCAGAAGATGAAGAAAGGAAAATGATATTGAACATTTATATCCTGAGGAAAGCATTATAGCATTTTCTCATCTACTCCTTAAGCCTACATAAACTTCCCCGTGTCTCTAGGCCCTTCCATGACCAACCACTCAATAAAAAGAAGGTCAGAATTTGATTTAATTAAAAATTCAGGGCTTCCCTGGTGGCGCAGTGGTTGAGAGTCCGCCTGCCGATTCAGGGGACACAGGTTCGTGCCCCGGTCCGGGAAGATCCCACATGCCACGGAGCGGCTGGGCCCGTGAGCCATGGCCGCTGAGCCTTCGCGTCCGGAGCCTGTGCTCCGCAACGGGAGAGGCCGCAACAGTGAGAGGCCCGCATACCGCAACAAAAAAAAAAAAAAAGCAGCTGAGGGGTCAGTGCTCAAGAGGAGTTTGGTAACAGTAAACAAGACTGTCGCTCAAATTAACAACCCAAGGCTAGATTATGACATTAAAACACTCTTAGGTTTTCATGAAAATAATTATTTTGTCACCATCTACACCAGATTAGCTCTCATTAAGTTCAAATGTTTTAGCACAGCATAATTACTGAGTTTGGTTGCAGGCATGATCTCTGTATTCATAGTAGACTGTGGACACCTCTCCTGTTGAAAGCTCTTTGGGTAAAAACTTGAAATAGATCCTACGTATTCTATGAATTTATCTGCACCACTTTTGGGCGCAACCAACACTTGGAAGCATTAACTGGACATAGAAGTATTTATCATCATGGAAGCCAATGAATTCTCTTAATACATTAGTAGGTGGAGACGGTCACGCTACATTTATTTTTACCTCCATTTTGACATTGAAGAAACTGTGATAATATTACGTGAGGAGGTGCTCACAAAATGCTGCGAACATCTCAAAAGTGCACAGACGCCGGTTTGAAAGGACTCACTTAAAAACAGCTGCATTTGTGTTATCCACAAGTCCATACTGACGGTGAATAAAACCACAGAGGACAAAGGAGAGCCCTTCTTTCGCCACTAATAAGTGCTGAAGAAATGCAGTTAGCAAATCACCATTTTGCTGTCATCACACTGGCATTAATGCCAGCAAGACATCAAAGTGAGTTTGATCAACAAGATACACAGGTAGTCTCAAAATATCTCACGGATTTCTTATCAATACCATAAACTTCTTATGAGTTGCCAAGGGAAAATTTGTAACTTTATGGGAGAGAACAGAGCAAAGTAAATGTGGCAAAGTTTTAACGTGTCCTGAATCTGGGTAAATGCTTACTATCAATTTTTCTATAATCAGACATTTTCTGTATGCTTGAAAATATGTCAAAATTAAAAGTGACTAAAATAAAAGAGAAATAGGGATGAAAATGGAGATAAATGAAAAATAAATTTGATAATGCTACTTCCATGAACATTTTCTGCAAAATTTGGAGTAACCGGAGAAGGAAGCATATACCACAATATATTAGAACTCACCATATATAAATAAGCACATTAAAAAATGTGTATGATTAAAGTCTGAATTTAGAAGAGCGTGGCAGTTTCCAGCTTTTACATTTGGCATTGGCCTTTGCAGAGATTCTGCACTTGCTCCTGAGACATTCAGGCATCCCAGACGTTACACAGGGACAATGGGACAATCCCACACAGCTTGGAAACCTAAATATTATTAGGCACGTTTCCGGTTAAGGTAAGTTCCACTGCACTTCGTGTTACAAGGTGTTCTGCTGTCTTCCTCTTAAATGTTTCCTATGAGTCCTTACGCTTCCTTTCCGCTTCCCTAGAACCTGACTTTTGCATATCAGCCTAATACGACAGTGCAAATTGACCAGAAAGCAAGATCTCTCTCCAGAGTCAGTTCCTCACAAAATTCAGTCAGAATGACCTCAAAAACAGCTTACTGGCTTCCCAGAGAGGTACAGTTATTTATATTTTAATTCAAACTTAGCTTCCAGAGGCAGAATCCAAGTTAAATTAAATGTATACAATTTGCTCATACCATTTATGGAGTTCAAGGTCATTACTGATTTTCAGAAGTGTATCCACACGACATGTATGTGAGGAATTCAGGCCCGAAATCCTTGGTGCCCATCGTGTTTCTCCATATGGGAAAATGCATCTCTCAGTCCCCTTGTCCGCGAGGGGAAGGCACAGGGGCAGCAGAAGGATGAGGGGCAGAAAATAGGTTTGAATAAAATAAATGATCAGGGAGGGTCTTATTTCTATTTTGAATGGGTTTTAAGAATATTGTAAGTAGTTCTCAATGAAAATACTAGAGACTGACCAATGGCCCTGATCCCTGAGACTTGGTCTCGAATGGTTTCTTCTCCCTGTGTCCTGGAAGGAGCGTAGGGTCTTTTCTACACTGACGCCTGAGCCTTAGATGCTAAGTGAGCAGAAAGCATTGGGCCAAGGGGCTCAACTAAAGCACTATGGCCTTATGCATCTCGGGCTTTTGAAATCCCAGCACTGTTGAGCCTCCTCGAGACTGAAAGTAGCATCGGGGAAGGGCCCTCCGTGACGGTGGCTCTCACAGAAGAGCAGCCTCCAGAAGGACGCTTGGCGGGGGGGGGGGGAACTATTCACCACGTGGTCAAAGTTGCTATGCTGTTGAAAATGTTTCTTCCTGCAACTAGCAAGTTACGGGTGGTCTCTGGTACCCAAATAACATCAGGCTAAAACTAAAAGCTTGTTCCTAGAAAATAAAACATGTCACTCACTGAAGTGTATGCTATTCACATGAAGATGGCGTGAATGGTCGCTCCAACGCGAGACTCAACCCCACCGTCCCCTGCCCCATCCCTTCTGAGTCCTCCAGCCGCCCATGTATCTACTCTACTTTCTAAGCAAGTCATCTCTGCACCTGGCCCTACTTCCCAGATCCCTGCCCCAAATTCTTGCTCCTTTCTGTGAATTAGGGCCAAATGTTGAAAAGTAATGGGTCTTGGAATGGTTTTTTTTAGTTGTGAACCTGATTTGCCCACGGAGGCTGTACCTCATTCATGTGATGTGCTCTCCAAATAAATCTGTTATCCCAGAAAGCTACGCCATTGACATGAACATCAGAAGAACCTTCCACATAGATACTGACTTCCCACTGGAGATGGATTTAACACGAACTATGTTTCCCATGAAGTCCCACAGTGACACCGCTAACCTAGTGTGTATTATGTTCTCTGAAAACTTGAGACACTATCTATGATGTTCTTTGCATCCTGGCTCTTTCCAAATCACCATGAACTTTCTCATCTCAAAAACGAATAATGATAGACCTAGAGTCTGTCACACAGAGTGAAGTAAGTCAGAAAGAAAAAGACAAATATCGTATGCTAACACATATATATGGAATTTAAGAAAAAAAAAATGTCATGAAGAACCTAGGGGTAAGGCAGGAATAAAGACGCAGACCTACTAGAGAACGGACTTGAGGTTATGGGGAGGCGGAAGGGTGAGCTGTGACAGGGCGAGAGAGAGTCATGGACATGTACACACTAACAAACGTAGTAAGGTAGATAGCTAGTGGGAAGCAGCCGCATGGCACAGGGATATCGGCTCGGTGCTTTGTGACAGCCCGGAGGGGTGGGATAGGGAGGGTGGGAGGGAGGGAGACGCAAGAGGGAAGACATATGGGAACATATGTATGTGTATAACTGATTCACTTTGTTATAAAGCAGAAACTAACACATCATTGTAAACCAATTATACCCCAATAAAGATGTTAAAAAAAAAAAAACAAAAACAAATAATGCTGAGATGGAGAAATGGAGAACTGCATACTGAAGTCTTCACTGAGTCATATATATTTTGGGAGAAGAGCTGAGAGTGTTTTATTCTTAAGATAATAATCCACGAGGAGACATACATCATTGTGTAACACCAGAAATGTGAGTCCTCTAATGAGAAGTTACATCCCTTGACGTGTAAAGAACTGGAGAATTCCAGGTGGAGACATTATATTCCTAAGCCTGCAAGTTTTATTTGTGGTTCCGTTTTGCCCATGATTCCATAGGAAGCATTCCTAGCAGAGAGGAGTGGAGAATGGGAACTGCTAAGCGATTTTCCACACCTCCCCCAAACGCAACGGTAAGCACTTTAAACACTCAAAGCCCCGCCTTCGCTGCCTGCCTACAACGCGGAGTGTTTGGTGTCGTCTTACGTAAGTAACAGGACTAATAAGATTTGTGTTCCTGACTTCGGATTCAGGAGTCATAAATCTTGAGCGAGTTAAAAATGCGTGTGTAGAGATTTCATGAGAGGCTGGCGTTCCCGTGGTCTCTCTGCTCTATCAGACATCTGTAGGCAATAGCTCACCAAGATATTCTAGGGGTGTTACAAGTCACGCGACACCCGTTTCCTCCACAATAACTCGGTGAGGCACCAGTGCTCCTCCTGGCCCCTCCGGCCTCACGTGAAACATGCTGCAAACTGGTCAGCACGAATTCAAGCAGGCATATAATTTTCCTTTCCGTTTTAGCAAAATCCCTCTGTTCTCTATCACTCAGAACTTTGGTTAAAAAAAAAGTCTTTGTGGAAAAAAATCATTAATTGCCAATGTTTATGCTGTTAATATAAATTACATCAGTTTACCTAGCTTGGGGATTTTAAGAACGTCTAGAAAACACTTTCTAGTGTTTGAAAATTGAAACTTTCCTTCAGCAGTAACTCAAAAAGACAGGGGAAAAAAGAGAGATTCATCCTAGATTTGGGAGGTTATATCCAGATTAAGAAAATCTTAGTAAAAGGGAATGGAAAAGAAAAACAAAACAAACAGAAAACAAAATTCTGATTTGTCGTATCAACACCTTCAAAGTGTTTCAGGGGACTCATTCAGGACTCCTGTAAAACTTTGCTGATATTTCGTCTCAGATAAATCCCTTCTCTTTTTGGCTTCAGATAAAGTTATAAAAATCTAAATGTTTCCATGAAGTGAAGCTTCTCGTTTCAACCTCCTTCGTGTAAGTGTACGTGAAAAAGAAACGTGTCCGCTTCCTAATTATTTTCTGGATGATCACTTTGCAAAAGCACCTTGTTCAGATTCGTACTGTAATTTCCAAACATAGGAATGTACCCTGCTTGAATTTTTTGGAAATGATATCAGGTACGTGTTTTCTTCTTGGTGCTTTTTTATTTTCTGCAGATCTTCACCATTAAAATCAGCCTTTGGCCTGAAGGTTATTGCCACAGGAGAGGATGGGCACAAACAAAGATCAGAGTTAAATTCCTGGCTTTGAAGAGCTAGGTAGAATTCTCTTTTACTTTGTAGCAGAAATATGGGTCTTGAAAGCAAAGCATTTCTTCCAAGAAATTGGTGCTTGAGAAATTATCTTTTTAATTCCAAATTTTGCATTTCAATATCAAGAGGTGAATACCAGAGAACTCAAAACACTTTAACCCTGGAGCGAGAGAAATGCCCACAGAGCTAAGCACCTCCCCAGGCCAAGGGAGATGGGAATCCAACAGAGAGGAAACGACGGCAGAACCAGATCTGCAGTAACTGTCCTGTGGGTAGGGCAGTGTGTGTCTTTACCAGGAAGGAGAGGAGACATCAACATGCATTTAGGCATCCTCGCCTCACCTGAAACTCTGACAGGAAGCAGTCTCTTCCTGCAAAAGGAAACACATTATACATAGGAGATGGTGGTAAGAAAGAGGGATGGAGACGAGTTTTGTGATTCTCTGGGGACCCCAGTGACACAGCAGGAGCTTCAGAACAGGAGAGGTCCTGTGGGGGGGGGGCAGGTACCAGGGCCCAGATGAACTCACAATTCAGTGGAAACGAAAAACAGGTAAGCTCCTGGAAACTGAGACTTCCCCGAGAGAAAGGAGAGGAGAAGACAGAAAATACACCGGCATAATCACTTCCAGCAAGCGACAGCCTTCAGACGGGCAAAGCGGAGGTTTGAGAGCTGAGCTGCAGCCCGATACAGAGAAAAAAGGAACAATCTGTAGGCACTTGAATCTCCGATTTCACTTTAACTTGCTATAAATGATACGAAGAACAAACCAATTAACCTCTCAGAACTTAGTATCATCACAGCAAAGCTAGAATTTGATGTAATTACACATCAAATAAGACACAGAAAGCGTTCAGTAACTTACAGTTAATATGATAATTGCTATCATTATCGTTGTTAGAAAAAAGAAGCCTCTGAGGTAGGTTATTCACTATGATCACTGTGTCTGAAGTTGACTACATGAGGGTAATCTGTGCTCATCATCTTTCCCCATTAGCCTACAACCGTTATTACACTAAAAGAGAACACATAACAAAATGTTCCAATCCGTCTCCAGGAATAAGGTTAATTTAGAGAGATCACTTTGTAAGGGCAGCCGTAAAGATCATGACAGACCATGCGAAACCACTCCAAGTTGCCAATGATCCCTCAAAGTAAGAAATCCCTTCAAGGGACTTCCCTGGTGGTCCAATGGTAAAGACTCCACCTTCCAATGCAGGGGACACAGGTTCGATCCCTGGTCAGGGAACTAAGATCCCACATGCCACGGGGCAACTAAGCCCGCCGGCCACAATTACTGAGCTCACGCACCTCAATGACAGAGCCCGCGTGCTGCAAACTACAGAGCCCATGCACCCTGAAGCCTGCTCGCCACAACTAGAGAGAGAAAACCCACATGCCACAACTAAAGAGAAGCCCACGCACCACAATGAAGATCCCGTGCACCGCAACTAAGACCCGACGCGGCCAAAAAATAAATAAATAATAAAGTACCCTTTTAACAACAACAAAAAAAAGAAATCCCTTCAAGACAAACTGGTGTAAGGAAATGGGAATTGGGATGAGAGCCCGAGTAATTCTGTGGATCTCATGACACTGATCTTATCTAAGTGTGTTGCAAATAGGATTGAATATTCCAAGTCACCAGGACCAACGGCAGAGATGGTTTAAACAAAATGGATCAGACCTAGTGTTCTGGATCACTTGCTCCAAGTGTGGCCCATGGACCGGCATATCAACATCTCCTGGGAGATACTGAGAAATGCAGAACCTCAGGCCCCAACCCAGTCCTGCTGAATCAGCATCTGTATTTTAACACAACCCCTGAAGCTTTACACACAATGAAGTTTGAGAACTGCTGGCCAAGACCATTCTCTGTGTTAAAATTCTACCATTTGCATTACACAGCACAGGGAACTCTGCTCCATATTATGTAACAACCTAGATGGGAAAAGAATTTGAAAAATAGATACATGTATATGTACAACTGAATCACTTTGCTGTACACCTGAAACTATCACATTGTTAATCAACTATACTCCAATATAAAATAAAAAGTTTAAAAAAAAGCAGGAGAAATAATTCTGAGTAGTGTCTTTTAATAAAGCTTATTTTTATGAATAGATCAATTATATAGTAATATACAGCGGCACAGATGAACATATTTTGAGATAGAGAAATGAGTAAATAAACTCTTGTGAAACGTTGTGTTACTATCGTGTAAAAGTGAAATGTGCTTGAAATTATTGCTTGAAATTTGCTTGAAATTATGACACTGCTTTCAGAAACTGGTAAAATTAAGGCCACTGTTCTGAAAATAAAATACCTGTGCTCTTTTCTGTGGTGTCACTTTTTCACATATTTATGTACTCTAGATGTCCCTTTGTCTCCAAGTCTGGACACTAATGAGTTACAATCTTTCCTGCAAAACTACAGGCACAGCTTCCAGCGTAGGATAATTAAAATAGTTTGCAAATAAATAATTCCAGCATCCAAGATATATATATATATATATATATATTTTTTTTTTTTTTTGCAGTACGCGGGCCTCTCACTGTTGTGGCCTCTCCCTTGCAGAGCACAGGCTCCGGACGCGCAGGCTCAGCGGCCATGGCTCACGGGCCCAGCCGCTCCGCGGCATGTGGGATCTTCCCGGACCGGGGCACGAACCCATGTCCCCTGCATCGGCAGGCGGACTCTCAACCACTGTGCCACCAGGGAAACCCATAAATTTTTTTTTTAACTTATCTAATGAGAGTCACTGATTCTGTTATAGTCAACCTGATCTCCCTACTGGTGATTATTCTAACACATCACCTGCTAAGATGCTTGGAAGATAATGCTTAGAGAACCCACATCAGTGACCATATTGTACAAGCACCATTGCATGCATGGTCTTGTTCTCTCACCAGGCAGGGAATGTGTCTTCTTTATCTTTATGTATCCATGCATTAATCATTGCCTGGCCCATAGAGGATGCCCACCAATGTTATCAAATTAATAATGAATGATTGCAGCAAACTGTATGTGCGTTTCTGTCTTTGTGATATTTTTAGTAACGGCCTGCAATCGGTCACTTTCTATCAGGTGCTTTAAGACACAGTTTTCCATGTAAATTCAGCCTGCCAGCCTTTGCTTTCATTTTTATTATTTTTACGCATTGTTTCCTGAAATCAGTTCAGTACAATAATGAATACTGCGCTATCTTTCGGCAATTCTAACGCCTGTGATATCTACTGGCTGAGAGGTTGGTGGTGGTTATAAGCTATGGGAGAGGCGAGAGCTACGGTGCTGTGTGCTCACTTTACTGTCAGGGAGGCTGCCCAGAGCTGAAGATCTGAAGTCCCTGCCCACCCCCAGGGCTGCAGTACTGGCTGCAGCCCACACCGTTTACAACCAGTTACTAACCAGCAGTTTCCTCGTCACCTGCCCTTTTAGTTCACTGCAAAGTCTATTTGGAACACACCGTGTTCCATTCTGCATTCAAAGTAATACATTTCTGGGCAGTTGGCATTGTAAGTGGTACTGTAAGCAGTAACGGTGTTTTCAAACTCACTTTTTCTTCTTGGAAGAAATACATCATTTCTGTTTTCTAAGGATTCTATCATTGCATCAGCACCAACCAGCTTCTACCTTTTATGTTTTTCTTCCATCCCGTGTCTTTTGGGGTTTAATTTTTTTTTTTTAATAGTTTTTCACCCTTGGTAATTCGGAAGCTTTTAACATGGCAAGGACAACAGCAGTAAAACCAAGACAATAATTTTCTGTTTAATCTGGAATTCATTTGTGAGAGTTCAAATAAATTTTACCTAAAATGTCAGTGTTCACTGTAAAATAGCATTATTTACAACTGCCAAGATATGGAAGCAACCTAAATGTCCATCGACAATGAATGGATAAAGAAGATGTGGTATATATTCACAAGGGACTACTACTCAGCCATAAAAAAAGAATGAAATTTTGCCATTTGTAGCAACATGGATGGACTTGGAAGGCATTATGCTAAGTGAAATAAGTCAGACAGAGAAAGAAATACTGTATAATATCACTTAAATGTGGAATCTAAAAAAATACAAGAAACTAGTGAATAAAACAAAAAAGAGGCAGACTCACAGATACAGAGAACAAACTAGTGGTGACCAGTGGGGAGAGTGCGGGAGGGGTAGTTTGGGGTGACGAAGTGGGTGGTACAAACTATTGGGCATAAGACAGGCTACAAGGATGTATAGTAGAACACGGGCAATAGAGCCAATACCTTGTAATCACTGTAAATGGAAAGTAATCTTTAAAAACTGCATAAAAATTTAAACATAAACCTAAATGCCAGCACCATTTTACTTTTAAAAAACTAAACCAAACCACCAGAACACGTGCATATCTCCTCACGGGCACAACGACACAGGTCAGCACCCCTCCTCCAGTTCCCTGATGCTTAGTGGACACAAAACAAAGCCTCTGATGAGTGCCTCTGATCACCCCTGTTAAACATGACGCCCAGAAGTTAAAACTGCCATTCAAATGTGAACCTCTTCGCTGCAATTCTGGCAACACAAATAACACCTATTCTAGGTAATGTTATTTTTAAGAGTGCGTACATAGGATGTGGGGGAAAAAAATCAGCTCATTCTAGCCCAATTAGTTGTTTGCCCAGTTAAATGAAGGAAAAGAATTCTTAGGCAATCCCTCCACCAACGGATAGGTGTTCCTACAGAACTAGATAAATTAGTGAGTCAAACTCTTGACTAGTGGGTTCTGGAGAAATGTCCAGAAACAGTTGTGGTTTCCAGGGCCATCGAAACAGTGTGACCCAGGCAGTGCTTACCGGCAGACCGACGCCAAGGGCACACAGAGCTAATTTAAGGAGGCAGTGACGTCTTTACGGTCACCTATACTTGGGAAACCCTTTGGTTACTGTGATGAATTAGCCAGTTAAGTACCTAACCATTTTCCTTCTTCAAAGCTGGTCAAGTTCACTTTAGGTACATAGCGACCATCAGCGACCCCCCAAAATACATCCAGAGTGCAAACTCCCAGGAGAATAACGCAGAGCTCTCTCACTGATGTGAACTTGCGCAGGAGTTAGCGGGCCCGAGATTCCAATTGTGAGGGTTTACAAATTAATTTGGGTCAATGTGTTAACTGCTCTGTCGTCTTTCTCTCTCTCTGTGAATTAAGACATACACGCTTACCCCCATGGAAGCTGTGCTAACCAGAAGACAATGAAATGGCATCCAGAAAGTGCTGAAAAGGAAAAACCAAAAACAGCCAACCACCCGTCAGTCTATAATTCTACACCCAGTGAAAATTTCTCAGCGTCTGCAGCAGACCTGCATTTTAAGACACAGTAAACAAAATTCCTCAGGCGCAACAGAAATGATACCAGACGGAAAATGGAATTTATACAAAGCGTGACAGAATGTTAAACCTGTGGGCAAATATAACAGACTTTCACTTACTTGTTTTAAAATTTCTTTAAAGATAATTAACAGTTCAGAGTAAAATTTAATAATAAATTATGGGTTGAATATATATGTTGAAGGAAAATGTGTGACAAAAATTGCTCAAAACACAGGGTGGGTAGTATACTGTTGTGAGCTTCTTACATAGTAAGGAAAGGGGTAAATTAATATTTGAAGGTGTTAAAGATGCATTATAAACGCCAGAGTAAGCACTACGATAAGTTTATTAAAAAATTAAAAAGAAGTATATCTAATAATCCAATGGCGGAGACCAACGAGATCCTACAAAATGAATTTTTATTTTGTATAAAAACTTTTACCTTTATTTCTCTTAAATACTACTTGTAATTTTAATACAAAAAATAAGAGGCCCAAACCAGATCAATGTCAAGGTCTTCCTAAGATTTCTATGCAGATTAAAGGTGTTCACTGACTGCACTGAAGAGTTTAAAATGGATGAGTTGTTGCTTTTTATGTTTGCTGACTGACTTCTTAGATGTGGCGGATCTAATATCATGCTTCATGCCCTAAGTAGCTGCAGGGCTGGGTCAGCACTATGTGAGTCTCCCCAGTCCCCCAACCCTACCCACTATGGCATCCCACCCAGCATGGGTGGGCGGGTCTTGATTTCCAAAGCAACCACCAATCAGGCAAATCCTGCTCTCTCTCCTTCAGTGACTGCCTGAGGTACCCCAGACCTTGGAGACCAAAGCCATCTTCTTCCCTGGCTATCAACTGATTCAGAGATGACCCATCAACACCAGAGTCCGGCCTTATGCTGGAAATTCCTGATTTTCAGTGGTGTTAACTGGAAGGGGCATGAAATAGGCCAGGATGAGGAGAGGAAAGTAGGAAAAACCAGGAAAATCACAGAAAACCAGATCCAAGGCCCCAATTAATCCATCCATGAGCCAAATGAAGACTTTTATATGACATGAGCCATGCGTTAATATTTAAGAGAATGGAAAATAGATCTTCTCTTACTTCTAGCGTCCAATCCACAACAAGAATACTTCAGAATAATTTAATAAAAACTTTGGAAGGTACATATGATTAAAAACCAGGAGCCAAATTATCCCAAGTTTATATTAATGAATGAAATAGTGACAGTGAAACATTGACCCTAAACTGTATACAAGGCGTGCTGCCTAGTTTGATGGGGAGTCCAAGGACAGAGAAAGACATAATTGCTGCTCTTAGTTGAACGACGCACTCGTGGAAGAGACAAAACTTACTAAGCATGAGAAACACTACAAGGATCTCAGGACATATGTAAGCCTCGTTTACTATGGCCTACTCCAGTTTCAAAGAGAAAAAAAATACGATCTCCATCGCCTAAAGGATGAGCTCAGAAATTTTCTCCCAGGAATTGGGTCTTCAGTTGGGCTTAAAATGATGATATTGAATGGAAAATGAGTAGAAGAGAGAATGTAACTCTGGAAATAACGTGGGCAAGAGTGTAGAGGTAAGTACGCATAGAGCGTATTTTGAAGAGAGGGAGAAGGCCGGCCTTTTGGAACAGAGAAGCATATCTGAATGACTCTATTACTTCAGTCACAGATTTTTAAAAAATGCATCCCTTCTTCATTCTTTCTCCCTCACATCTGCACTGAGATGCCTTTTACCTCACTTTGTTTCTCCCTTGGATTACAAGTGAATACAGTCAGGAATGAAAATATTTTAGTAAGTGGGGAAAACTTCACCCCAAAATAAATCATTGCTAGTTGTAAATTTCAGCAACGAAAAATATTTTATAGACAACCTACCCTAAATAAGACATAATGATAGATGCTTAGACATAAGATATGGTCCCTGCCCTTAAATAGTTTATCTATAAGGGTAAAAAACCCATACACATGTCTGATTATATTTGGACGCAGGTTATGACAACAGCAGTAAGATAGTAAATTCAGAGACGTGGTTACCACTTCCTGCTGTGGGGATTATAAACTGTAATAGAGTATGTATTAGTCAGCTAGGGCTACTATAACAAAACACCAGAGACTGGGTGGCTTACACAACAGAATTGTAGTTTCTCACAGTCGTAGAGATTGGCAAGTTGGAGACCAAGGTGCCAGCAAGGTAAGTCTCACTGCGATGCCTCTTCTCTTGGCTTGTGGTGGCCGCCATCTTGCTGTGTGCTCACATGGCCTATTTGTGTATGCTCCTGGGGGGAAAAGAGCAAGGTCTCTGGTGTCCCTGCTTCTTTGGGCACTAATCCCAGCATGGGGCCCCACCCATGCAGCCGGAAGGTGTGGAGATGTGCCTGTTTTTCATGCCCCATGCTAGGGGTCTGTGATGGAATCCCATCCAGGCAACTGTGAGAACATTTCTCTTGAGAACTGTTCGTGTGAGTCTTGCAGGTTCTCAAGGTTCAGAGGAGGGCAAGTTAGCAAAAAGAGGGAAAAGGGAAAAAGAAGAAGAGAATAAAATAGGGGAAAGGTTTTAGGGTCCACGGGAAGGAAACTGGGTTGTTTTCATCCATTCACACCCCCTTGGGATGTTTCCATGGACGTGCTTCATGGCTTCAGTTATTTTCCACCAATGACATTGGGAGAAAAGACTGTGCTCAAGTACACAGGGAAGACTCTACTCTGAACATTTCCTACTAAAGTAGAAAAATAGTTTTGTGTTAAAAAGACCCTGAGGTTTACCAGGTTTTTCTCGCTTTGTGGTTCAAGCTGTCCCTCCTTTTTGAAAATATCTTTGGGTCTCATCTGTAATTATTCTAAAGATCTCCAGACTTACACAGAAGTGCAGGTTACAGATTTTCTTTCCACATCTTTCCTCTTTTACGTGGCTCTGAGTGGACCACTGGGATGAGACAGATTTCCTCTGGTCAGGTAAAGGAAGCAGTGATGTCAGCAGGCGTGGAAGGTTCTTTCCTTTCTGTTTCCCAAGGAAACACGTCTGGTCCCTGACGTGAGTGTGGGTTGCAGACAAGCTGTTAAAATGGAACCTTCTGTTTATGACAAATAATAATGGGCTTAATGTTAGAGTCGTGATATAAAGTCTATCTTTCAGATACAGTTACTTAAACTTCAGGAAGAGTTATTTTAAAGGAAAACATTATTAAACAGCAGTACTGGGCTATGAGGATGTGGCAGACTTCCTGACACTGGAACTCAGTGACTGAGTTTGGGGAAAGGGTGCTGGAGACTTTGCTCTGGCCATATAGCTTCTCTCCCACAGGTACGCATGGCTTGACAGCAACCTCACTGTAATGACAGCAACCTCTGCTACTCACTGTGCACACGGAGCACGATGACGGTCCCTTCCCCTGTGTCCCCAGTCTGTGTCCCAAGCGTCATGTTCTCAGTGAGACACGAGTCATACATTTCCTCCCCATTCGTAAGGCGGTGTCCCGACCTGCACTGACATGAGCCGGAAGATTGTCTCAACCCTGCCTGGGCCATATCATGGCCCTTGATGCAAACCATAACATTCGATGTGCACAGAAAACATTTCCTCTGAAGAGTTCAAGGTTTTAAGCTCAGCCCTTGAGTCAGCAACTAGCTAGTGTGACAAAATGTCCACAAACAGAGGAAGAAAACAGGACACATGGAACTGTATCGAGGACAGAGATGGTGTACGGACAGCAGGATATGACAAGAAGAAAGAAACCCCAGGAAAATTTAGTGGACATCTCTTTTTTTTTATTTTAAATTAATTTTTATTGGAGAATAGGTGATTTACAATATTGTGTTAGTTTCAGGTGTACAGCAAACTGAATCAGTTATACATATACAGATTCTATTCCCATACAGGTCATTACAGAGTACTGAGTAGAGTTCCCTGTGCTATACCTACAGTAGGTCCTTTTAGTTGCCTATTTTATGTATAGCAGTGTGTATATGACAATCTCCATCTCCCAATTTATCCCTCCCCTTTCGCCCCTGGTAACCATAAGTTTGTTTTCTACTTCTGTGACTCAATCTCTGTTTTGTAAATAGGTTCATTTGTACCGTTTCTTTAGATTCCACATATGAGCGATATCATATGGTATTCGTCTTCCTCTGTCTGACTTACTTCACTCAGTACGACAATCCCTAGTGATGGACATCTCGTAACCGGTGCCACCCTATCAGATGTCGTCTCCACGGTGCTGACGGGCTAATATCTTTGAGTGTGTGCTCTGGGCCAGGCCTTTTACAAGTCTCATGCACTCCTCTGAGCTAAGGGAGAAACAACTACCCCTGATTTATGCACAGAAGGCGGCACAGCAACACGTAATGAGCAGACGCTCTGTAAATCTCAGGACTGCATTACCTGTTGTGTGGTGCTGGGCAGTTAGTAAAAGGGATTACCAACCATGCCTGCCTTACCGGGCAGCACAGCAGACGCTCTGTAAATCTCAGGACTGCATTATCTGTTGTGTGGTGCTGGGCAGTTAGTAAAAGGGATTACCAACCGTGCCTGCCTTACCGGGAACCTCTGAGGATTAAATGTGATGCTTTATGTGGGGCTAGTACTTAGGAGAAGCTCAGTGGATGCTAATTATTATTATTTGCCCAGAAAAGGACATGGAGGCCTTAGAGAAATATACTACTCTGTCCAATTTCATGTAACTAACAAGCTTCTGGGCTATGGCTGTAAGCAACTAACCATGACATAATAATTAAGGGCAGGGAATCCTTTTTTTTTGTTTACATCTGTCCACAGAGCACACAGTAAGAACTCCAAGTTGCTTTCTCCACAACACCTCGTCTTTCTGTTCCTATTCTCATGTGAAGAGCAACTGTGCTCGTGTTACGGCTTTTTGAGAAATGCCGTTCGGTCCACTTCTGTGGCCAGACCAGACCAAAGAATGCTTTTCAGCGGAAGGGCTGCAAAGGTTAGGCTCAAGGTAACGACGCAAAGAAGCCCCTGCGCCTTCTGGGTCCGACCACCATGGAGGGGAGATTGATTGTCAACGGAGTCATAGACCCCTACAGCTGGAGGGGGCTTATAGTTCAGCTAGTCTAGCCACGCCCTTCTCCCCAAAGGTAGCAGGAACGCAAACTTCAGCTTGTACTTGCCATGCACGAGGCCACTTTGTCCCTGGGGGAGAGCCACTCAGCAGGACCAGGGATGAAAGGGACAGAAGCATGACACACTTTCCTACAGGGAGGGGGCAGTAATGTGATGGAGCTAAGGACATCTTCATCTCAAGAGCAGGCAAACGATTTCTAAGGGCTGGAGCTGCTCTGTGATACCTTCTAGCGACACGTGAAAGCCCTTTAACTGGATTAAAAACAAAACAGAAAGTTGATTTCCAATCCAGATAGCTCAGGGCCCTGAAACTCCTCTGCATTACACGCAGCAATGCGAATAAAAAGTAAAAGAGAAGATTTAAATACCGGTAGGATAAAGCCAGAGGTCTGCCAACGGGGCTCATGATCTCCCATGAGTTGGTCTCCACTGAAACAGCAAGACTTGCATTTTCCTTACCTAGGAGGGGCACCGGAGCTAGGTTTGCCTGCATGAAACTAAGGACTCAGGAGAGGAAGCTGATCGGAGTGGTGACTGTCTTACACTGCCTGATAGCTATGGCTTCAGTACTCAGATGAAGCGGACACACTTCCAACCAGGAGATAGAGTGACTGCCTCACTCAGCAATACAAGGATCAGCCATGTTCCCAGGCTCACTGTGCACAGAGATTAACAACCACGATGGACCCTGGACTAAAGACTCCTTCTCTAAATAAACTTGCAAATACAAGTTCACAAACATTCAGAGAATTATGAGAGTACGGAAAACAGCCAATGAAACCAAAGGTTGTAAGATAAGTTTAATCCACTTGACAGTAAAAAATAGAAACGTGATGATTTAAAAATAACTATTCTGGATGCCCAAAAGGATAAATGGAAGGTGAATCTTATTAAAAAAATCGGAAAAAAAAGCAAGATATGGAATAAAGGTGGACTTATGAAAAGAAAGAGATAATTGGAAATACTGAAGATGAAAATGACATTCTTGAAAATTTAAAAAGAAAAAAAAACACTAAAGGAATAGGATAAATACTAGACTGGACAAATCCAAACAGAGAATTTGTAATGAGGAGAGTGGTGTGTACAAATTTACTGAGAGTCAGCACAGAGACAGAAGAAAAATATGAAAAAGGAGTTAAGCAATATGGGGAATAAGCTGAAAAGCTGCTACACATATGGAATTAAAGTTCCAGAAGAATATAAACATTTTAAAAAGTAATAGCTGGGGCTTCCCTGGTGGCGCAGTGGTTGAGAGTCTGCCTGCCGATGCAGGGGACACGGGTTCGAGCCCTGGTCTGGGAAGATCCCGCATGCCGTGGAGCAACTGGGCCCGTGAGCCACAACTACTGAGCCTGCGCTTCTGGAGCCTGTGCTCCGCAACAAGAGAGGCCGCGATAGTGAGAGGCCCGCGCACCGCGATGAAGAGTGGCCCCCGCTCGCCGCAACTAGAGAAAGCCCTCGCGCAGAAACGAAGACCCAACACGGCCAAAAATAAATTAAAAAAAAAAAAAGTAATAGCTGGTAACTTCCCAGAAATTAGGAAACAGTATTCCAATCACAAGTGCAATCAAATACCAAGCAGGATCAACAGAAACCACAAGTCCTTGGCAATCACAGTGAAACTGCACCATTTCAAGGGTGCATATAAACTGACAGAATGAACCAAAGAGAGGCGCCGCTGACTGAAATGAGTTGCCGTGTCAGCAGGTTTCTCACTTACACATTTATCATTTCTAGTTTACAAAATCTGTGCCTGAAGGTGATATACGGGAAAATATACAACCGCCAAAAATCTCCTCTCAGGAACTGTTAGAAAAAGTAAGCAGGAAAAAACAAAAACAAGAAATCATTACGGACACAGAAGAGTTGAACAGCACTCTTGGCATCGTAACCTACTGACATTTATGGAACCCTCCACCCGACAGCAGCAGAATACACATTCTTCTCAAGGGACAAGCGGAACATTTATCGAGACCGGTGATGTGGGGGGGGGTCATGATAAAAGTGTTTCCATACAGTTAAAGGGACTGAAAATGTACACAGTATGTTTATTGATAAAAAAATAAAAAATCAAGAGCAAAAGTGTCATTAGGTCCCATGTGTCGATTTTTGGTTTTCTTTCCATTTCTCTAGGAGGGGGTCAAAAAGGATCTTGCTGTGATGTATGTCCTAGAGTGTTCTGCCTATGTTCTCCTCTAAGAGTTTGATAGTGTCTGGCCTTCCACTTAGGTCTCTAATCCACTTTGAGTGTATTTTTGTGGATGGTGTCAGGGAGTGTTCTAATTTCATTCTTGTACATGTATCTGTCCATTTTCCCAGCACCACTTATGGAAGAGGCTGTCTGTTCTCCATTGTATATTCTTGCCTCCTTTATCAAAGATAAGGTGACCATAGGTGCGTGGGTTTATCTCTGGGCTTCCTATCCTGTTCCATTGATCTCTATGTCTGTTTTTGTGCCAGGACTATACTGTCTTGATGACTGAAGCTTTGTAATATAGTCTGAAGTCAGGGAGCCTGACTCCTCCAGAGGAAACCATAAACAAGATGAAAAGACAACCCTCAGAATGGGAGAAAATATTTGCAAATGAAGCAACTGACCAAGGGTTAATCTCCAAAATATACAAGCAGCTCATGTAGCTCAATATCAAGAAAACAAACAACCCAATCCAAAAATAGGCAGAAGACCTAAATAGACATTGCTCCAAAGAAGATATACAAATTGCCAACAAACACATGAAAGGATGCTCAACATCATTAATCATTAGAGAAATGCAAATCAAAAGTACAATGAGGTAACACCTCACACTGGTCAGAATAGCCATCATCAAAAAATCTACAAGTAATAAATGCTGGAGAGGGTGTGGAGAAAAGGGAACCCTCTTGCACTGTTGGTGGGAATGTAAATTGATACAGCCACTATGGAGGTTCCTTAAAAAACTAAAAAGAGAACTACCATACGACCCAGCAATCCCACTACTGGGCGTATACCCTGTGAAAACCAGAATTCAAAAAGAGTCATGTACCACAATGTTCATTGCAGCACTATTTACAATAGCCAGGACATGGAAGCAACCTAAGTGTCCATCATCGGATGAATGGATAAAGAAGATGTGGCACATTTATACAATGGAATATTACTCAGTCATAAAAAGACATGAAATTGAGTTATTTGTAGTGAGGTGGATGGACCTAGAATGTCATACAGAGTGAAGTAAGTAAGAAAGAGAAAAACAAATACCATATGCTAACACATATATATGAATCTAAAAAAAGAGAAAAAAAGGTTCTGAAGAACGTAGGGGCAGGACAGGAATAAAGACGCAGACATAGAGAATGGACCTGTGGACACGTAGAGGGGGAAGGGTAAGCTGGGACAAAGTGAGACAGTGGCATGGACATATATACACTACCAAATGTAAAACAGTTAGCTAGCGGGAAACAGCCGTATCACACAGGGAGATCAGCTTGGTGCTTTGTGACCACCTAGAGGGGTGGGATAGGGAGGGTGGGAGGGAGATGCCAGAGGGAGGAGATATGGGGATATATGTATACATATAGCTGATTCATTTTGTTATACAGCAGAAATTAACACACCATTGTAAAGCAATTATACTCCAAGAAAGATGTTAAAAAAAAAATCAATAGCAAGAGTGTCTAAGAAATTCCAATATGTTTGGAAATTCAGCAACATGCTCCTAAGAACCCACGGGACAAGAAAAGCAACGACAACGGCAATTAGAAAACGTTTAAAACTGAACGATAAAGAGAATTCGGCACATCAAACTTTGTGGGATGCAGCTAAAGCATGCTGGTAGGAAAATTTATCGATCTAAACACTCACACAAGAAGAAAGGTTTAAAATCAACAATCTGGGCTTCCCTAGCGGCGCAGTGGTTGAGAATCCGCCTGCCAACGCAGGGGACAAGGGCTCGAGCCCTGGTCCAGGAAGATCCCACATGCCGCAGAGCAACTAAGCCCGTGTGCCACACCTACTGAGCCTGTGCTCTAGAGCCCGTGAGCCACAACTATTGAGCCCACGTGCCACAACTACTGAAGCCCGCACGCCTCAAGCCCGTGCTCTGCAAGGACAAGCTACCACAATGAGAAGCCCGCACACCGCGAACTCTCCGCAACTAGAGAAAGCCCGTGTGCAGCAATGAAGACCCAATGAAGCCAAAAATAAGATAAATAAATTTTAAAAATAAATAAATAAAAATAAAATCAACAAACTGACCTTCTACTTAAGCTAGAAAAAGGATAGCAAATTAAACCCAAATTAAGTTAAAATGAAGAAAAAATCAAAGATAACATTGGAACCACTGAAATAGAAAATAAATAAGAGCAAATACTAACGAAACTAAAATGTGGCACATTGAAAAAGATGAATAGAATGCACAAACCTGATCCAACATGGGGGGTGGCATGGGGAGTAGGGCAGATGTGAAGGAGGGAGAATGGGGTGGACAGAGGGAGCAACCGCCAATATTAATAAGGGACATTACTGAACTTATTACATGACGTTAAGGAGATGCTGTGAAAAAATTCAGGGCAATAAATTCAAACACCTCGATAAAATCAACATTAAAAAAATTTGCCAGAAAGAGACATAACAGAAACAAAATCAGAACAGCCCTGAAATTGAATTTGTAAAGAAAACCTCCCTCCAAACAAAATTTGATACCAAACAGATCTATTGATGAATTCTAAGAAACATGAAAGGAAGGAACAATATGAAACCTACCAACTCCTTCAGAAAATGGAAGAACAGAAGACACTAAACATATGATTAAATAAAGCCAGAATAAGCCCAATACCAAAACCAGGTAAGAATAGTGTACGAAAAAAAAAAAACAAAACACACAACAGTCCTTAGCAAAATCAAATCCAGCAATAATCAGGAATAGAAGATAATATATTATGGCCAAGTGAGATCTTCCACAAATGCAAGGCTGGCTTAGTCTTACAAAAATCAACCAACGTTGGGACCTCCCTGGTGGTCCAATGGTAAAGAATTCACCTTCCAATGCATGGGACGCAGGTTCAACCCGCGGTCAGGGAACTAAGATCCCACATGCCTCGGGGGCAACTAAGCCCTGCGCCACAACTACTGAGCCCGCGCGCCTCAACGAGAGAGCCTGCATGCCGCAAACTACAGAGCCCACGCGCCCTGGAGCCTGCGCGCCACAACTAGAGAGAGAAAACCTGCACGCCACAGCTAGAGAGAAGCCCGTGCCGCAATGAAAGATCCCACATGCCTCATCGAAGATCCCACATGCTGCAACTAAGACCTGTTGCAGCCTAAAAAAAATAAGATAAATATTTTAAAAAACTAACCAACGTAGCCTGTTGTATTAATAATTTAAAAGAGAAAATAAGGTAACTTGAGTAGATGGCTTTGGATAAGGTCGAGACCTAGATGTGATTATGGGAGTCTGATGGTGAAAGACCAAATACTTTCCACTAAAACTGTGCACTAAGATAAGGATCAAAAAAGAAAAAATATTCACTCTCATTTTTATTTGATATTATATTAGAGATCATAGTGAGTACAGTAATACAATAAACTGTATTATTTAAGGTAAGAATATTAAGAGGGTAGAGGTAAGCTTCTATCACTGCAGAAACACGGTTTTGTATGTAGAAAATGCTAAAGTATATAAAAGTTATTCATCCTAATTAGTGAATTTAGTGTGGGTACACAATCAAAGGTCGATATACAAAGGTTAGTTCTATTTTTATACAATAGTAACAAATGGAATTTTAGGTACCAACATGCCATCCATGATAATATCCTAAAACATAGAATAATAGGGATACACTCAAAAGGGGAGCCAAACCTCTACCCGAAAATAACAAAACGTTGCTGAGAGGGAATCAAAGCGGATTTAGATAAATGAAAAGATAAATCATGCTCACGGATTAGAAGACTCCACATCGTTAAGATCTCAATTCTCTCCAGATTACCTATAGATGGAAGGCAGTTCTAATTATATTTCCAGCAAGCTTTGCTGACAAGCAATTCTCAAAATTTACAAAAAAAGTTGCAAAGCACCCAGAAGAGCCAAAATAACTTTGGGAAACAAATCTGGACGACCCACATTACTTGCTTTCGAGAGTTATTCTGAAGCCAGAGTAGTCAAGACTGAGACCAGGTCTGCATGGCGGTGGGAAAAGGGCACACAAATGGATCAAGGGAATAGAAGTGGGTGTTCGCAAAGAGACGCGCACACACTGTACACATTGTGAAAGGAAACCAGGCCAAAGTATCAGTAATTTTATGGAGGAAGGGAGAGATTTTTCAAAATACAATAATGGAGTCCAAGATGGAGTCAGCTAATCACAGCCTCCTCCTTCCACTGAATACAGCTGACGTCTCTGGACAAAATCCCCCAAACTATGACTTGAGCTAAGAAGTGAAAAACAGACACGTGAGGGACTAAAATAAAAGCTTGAATAAGTTCCCATAACAGGACTGAGTTTCCCATTTTTTCCTTCTTGGTTTTCTGCCTTAGACCGGAAGGCTGACGGGTCCGGAACCGAGCAGTGAGCTCCGTAACTGCAGGACGGAGCCCGTGTGTCCAGCCGGAGACCCAGAGGAAGGGGCTCCCGTGTGCCGAGAGTGAGGAAGGAGGGGACACACGCTCCTCTGCGCTCTGCATTTTCCCCTCTCTCTCCTGCCTGACCCACATCGGACAGCTGCACTGCTGTGGCGGCAGCTCCCGGGGCAGACAGCTCAGATCCCTCCCAAAGGGAGACCCAGCCCATCTCTTTTCTCCAGAGAAAGAAGGAAAAGAAACCCCTGTGGCCTGTGGAGTGTTGACGAAGCCCGGTTACCACTTCCTCTCTTTTATTTCTCTGTGTTTCACCCCAAAGGCGGCCCCAAGTCACACAGAACCACACCTAACGGGCTGGCGGGGCTAAAACTCTGATAAAAACCTGTCTTTGTTTCTGGCCAGAGGAATCAGGTACAGGGGTGTCTGGGAGCCACAGAGCGTGCGGTATGCTTGGCAGACTTAACGAAATGAAAATACAGGATTCCTAGTCAAGTTAAAATTTGAGATAAGCAATACGTCTTTGATATAAGTATGGTGCATGTTCTATACTAAAACATTATTCACTGTGTATCTGAACTGGGCATCCTGTATTTTCCCTGGTGACCCAATATGGGGCTAATTCCACAAAGAGGAGAGCTGGGAAAGACATCTCCTGTTCTGCGTATGAGCCATCTGAAGTCTCGGTCTTATCTTACTCCTGAACTGTGCATGCACGGAGCAGACCCAACCAGAGCAAAGGCTCTGGGACCTTAACCGGGATATCAATCCCTTCTGGAAACCCAGACGACCCTCTAAGGGACGCATGCGTCAGGCAGACTCAAAGTGCCCGGCACAGGCTCTGAAACTTGATCTGAGTTGGGACTGCCACCCACAGAAAGTAGGAGACGAGGCAGGGTTTGAACTGAACCAATTGTAGGCCAATTAAAAACAATAATAAATTCCCCAAACTGGTTATGAAACAACTGGACGTCTACATGGAAAACCAGTAAATCTGAACGCATCAGACACCAAAACCTAAACTCTGATGTTATAAGATACTTCTGGAATAAAACAAAAGCATGTTGTGTGATACTAGGTGGCCAAAGACTTCTCAGACAGGACACAGAACGCATTCATCATAAAGGAAAAGGTAATAAATTAGGCTTCTCAAAATTAAAAAAACAAACTTCTATTCATCAGAAGATACCTTTAAGAAAAGGAAAAATGAAGACACCAAACAGAAAATAATCGCAATACAGACATGTGGTCAATCCTTGCCTTACAATACTATCTAAAAATATCCATTTATCTTAAGAAAAAGGAAAGGAATGAAGGGCTTGGTCAGACACTCCACAGAGAAAGATACCGACATGGCCAAGAGTAAGTACTTACCATCCTTATTCACCAGGGAAGGGCAAGCTTAAACCCCAGAGAGAGACCACTCAACGCTCCCCGGAATGACTGGAATGCCCCAATGCGGCCGAGACCGTGGAGCGACCGGAACTCTCACACTGTTGACGGGGTGTGTAGGGTGTGCTATACTCGCAAAAACAGTTTCTCATAGTTAGACATACACCATGATCCGGCAATTCCATTCCCGAGTACTCACCCGAGAGAAATAAAAATGTATGTCCACACAAAGACTTGCTCACGCAAGCTTTATTCATCAGAGCCCAACGCTGGAGAGAATCTAAGGTCCATCCACAGGAGGAGAGACCAACACACTGTCTATTTATGCAAGGAACGCCCTCAGCAGTACAAGGAATGAGCTATCTATACACACCCTACCATGCACGCGTCTCAAGAACACTACCCTCGAGTGAAAGAAGCCGAACGCCAGTGAGAACACTGTAAAATTACATTTACAGGACGTTTTAGAACAGGTGAAGCTCATCCACAGTGAAAGAACTGAGAACGGTAGGCTCGGGGGGAGGGTCGGGTGGAGTGGGAAGAGACCACCTGGGCAGGTGCACGAGGGGGCTTTCTGGGGTGGTGGAATGTTGTGTGTCTCGACAGGGGTGTGTCTTGCACAGGTGTGCTTTACACTATTCCTCAGACCAGCACTATGTAAATCACTTTTTAAAACCTCATGAAGATATTGAAAATTTGACATTATTTCCTTTTATTTTGCACAGGGAAAGACACCACAAATGAGGTAAAAATCAAGACACAGACAAGAACACAGCTTACGCAACTTCAATTTACTGACACGGATTGTATCTGGATATGTATTTTTTAAAGCAACAAATGCGTAATTTAAAAAATCCTCAAGACATTTAAAAGTGGGCAAATTATATGGAATGCAGTTTTTGAAGAGTAAACCCAAATGGACAATGTCCGAAAGAGCTTGACCTCACTGTGAGTCAGAGAACTACAAAATCTCACGAAGGCATGCACGTCCATCCCACATGAGTGGAATATTACTGTGTGTTCAGGGGAACATCAGTGTTGATGTAATTCCTTGGGTGGGCAATGGGCAACACTGAGGCAAGTCAGTCATGCGCTGGATCCTACCATCTGGACCGCCTGGGAAATCCATCTCCATGTATACGCTGGAGCACAAGCTCCCAGCCCTGTCTGCAGGCCAGAATCACTGCTCTACGATGTGCTACACCAAACATGCTTGGGCCCCATTCCTTGCCCATCAAATACAAGCGTTTCTCTGGAGGAAGAGTTTATGTCAGTCCCAGGTGCCTGTTAGACTCTCCCAAAGCGTTCTTCCCAAAGAGCAAAACCTGGTCATCCTTCACCCACTGAATCTGATTATGTTGGCCAGGAGAGGTCTGGTCAAGGAACCTCGGCTACCCAGTATGTTCTCCTGGGGAACTCTTGAAAATCTTGACATCCAGATTGCAATCCAAGAATCTCGGATTTGGACTCCATACACTGTACAAGCAAACTACGGCATCGTGTGTAATAGGGGAAAAAACTGCGAGCGACTTAGATGTTCGCTGATAGGATAATGCCTAAGTATATTATAGTATACATATAATAAAATCTATCCTGCACTGAAAATTAATGAATTTATATCCCCATCTAACAGCATGACTGAAACTCACACACACAATTTTGTGAAAAAAGCAAGTACAAAAGAACAGAGACACTAGGATGCCATTTCCATAACTTAAGCACATTGAACCGTATTATGTATTGTTTACAGATGTACACGTACGATCAAAGTATAATAGCTCACACGATGATAATAAAAACCAAGTAAGGGTTAGTAGTTACGTGTGGGAAGGGAAGGAGAGAAAGGGGATAGGAAGCAATGGATGTGCTCAATGATTCTGACTGTATAATACTTTAAAAATGTCTACAGCCAACGAGGCAAAATACTAAAACTAAGTGTAAAACCGTTCATTATAACACTCTTTATCCTCTTCTGTGTGTTAAAAAACATTTTATTATCAGAAAGCATTTACAATAAACACTACTAAAAACGTAACCAACCAGAAAGCAGAACTAACGTATGTACCCAGGTGTTAACACCAAAGTTGTGTAACTCTTCCTTCCTAAACTGTCTTCCCTTTTCCACTTTTCCTACTTGTTATTAACACAGTAAGCTTAACAAAGGTGAAAACACACACACTTTTAAACCCTACTGTGTTTACAATATGGTTTATTCATCCGTAGAGAAAAATGCATAGAATCGGATCTAATTTCACTGCAGAACGGAACACTTCAAGCTCAGGGTTGGAATCTGGTCAATTCGTGATTGCTTCCAGACCCTAACACCCAAGCATGATGAAGTGTGAACTCAGGATACCTTTTAGCCTAATAAGTGCCACAATCCTGGCTATTTCCAAGGAAAAGTCTCTCAAAGCAGACTCAGCTTACTAATAGCTTTAGAAAGGATCAGTCTTTGCCATAAAAAGCAACTTTGCTCTTGGACTCGATTTGCTCTTGGACTCGACTGCACTGTTTAAATAATTTACAAAAACCTTGCCTTGCTTTCTGTTCTCTGTTGGAAATGTCACTTTGTAGCTGTCAGACTCCTTCTTACATCAGAACCAAGCAATCCAGGGAGGTGGGGAAAGAGGTCGGGCACTGAAAATGTTTCAAAACGGTTTTGCTACTTTTCAAAGCTGAAACCATAGCAGTTACTTTATACTGGGGACATCACGCACATGTGCGTCACCCATGTCCCTCTGGAGTCCAAGTTCGTCCACAGTCACCACGGTGGAATGACCGAGCTGAAATGAACTGCCCAGGGCATGAGGCACCATCAGTTTCTTTCTGCAGGGACAGGGGTGCAGCCTCCAGGTCCACACGTTTTCTCCACGCACATCCCAGTTCCTACGGAGCATGACTCAGGGATTCAAATACTCCTGGTGCAGCAGGGACTCCTCGGAGGGGAAAGAAACTTACATCTAAATGCATCCTATACGCTACACGCATGACACTAATTATTTTATTAAATCCCCAACTGGTCCGAAATCGCATCCTTATACCTGTCTTACCCAAGAGGAACATGAGATTAGGGGTGCAAATGTTCTAGCCCTCGCAGCACAGCTTGTGTGTGGTGAGTCCTATGCTCACAGAGCCTGCGCTCCTCCGGTTCATGCTTCAGCCCCGGTGCTGCTTATCCAGGGTCTGTGTCTCTGCCCTCCCCCCGCCTCCCGCCACTCCTTTACCGCCCCACAGTCCACGCTTTCACTCTGCTACCTGCTCCTTGCACTGCCCGTTTCACACCTGCCCACGTGATCTCGCTGCCTCTACCTTGGGAGCACGCTGGAAGCTCCCTTGACCCTGCTCAGTTTCCTCTCCTGTGTCCTATGCTTTTGTACCAATCCTGCATTGGTGGGAGGATTCCTGGATATACAGAAAAGCTGGGGAGGTTCTAGTCATAGAGTGAGTTCTCCTGTATCCCTCAGCCAGTTTCCCTCACGTTATCTCACATGACCACGGGACGTCCGTCACAGCTAAGAACTTAGCTACTATTAGTTACACTCCAGACTGTATTTGGATTTCCTCGTTGCTCCACTAATGTCCTCTTCTCGTTCCAGGTTCCATTCCGTCACCGTGTCTCATCAGCCTCCTCTGACGTGTGGCAGGTTTTTGTCTTTCCTTGTTTTTCATGACCTTGACAACACTGAAGGGTACTGCTCAGGTACCTGTGGAATGGCCCTCCATCTGGGTTTGCCAGACGCTTCTGTCAGCATGACCGTGGGGTTAGGGGTTTCGGGGACGAATACACAGAGGGGAAGCGCCCTTCTCAGCACGGCACACGGGGCGCATGATAAGGGTACGGTGCGAAGACCCTTGAAGCCATCGTGTACTAACGGGGAACGCCTGGTTCTCAAAGAGTCTGTGAAGCTTCTGGAAACTCTCGTTTTCATAATGCCTCTGCTCACAATGTCTTGTCGAGCACAGCATTCTCGGCTGCATCTGGATCACGGGATGTCACACGTTTCCAACAAGACCGGTGAGAACTGAGCTACTGGGCAAACAAATGAAGAAACAGACCAGCAGGTGGGCGATGATTACTTTGGAAAATGCCTCCTTGCTCCGTTGGCTGTAAGACCAGTGCTGCCACCGTGATTCTGTTCCTCTAGCATCTGTTATAAACAGCTGCAGCCTTCGGCAAACAGTGCCACCTCCCATGCATAATAAATACATCTTCCCGGGCACTTGTGGCTCTGTGTGTGGCCCAACTCAGCCTGGGATGTGGGCCTGCAAAAATAGAATAATTCTTCCACTTTGAGAGGGAATGAGTCCTTGTGAAACTTTAGCTTGGTTGAAAGGACACACACAAGGCACACATTTCCTGTCTACAAAATTCATCCAACAGATACCACGGGGGTGGCGTTCTGAAGTGTATTAATGCTGGTGGATGGAGTTTGAGATTTTTACAAAGTAGAAATAGATACAAATATCTCCTTCCTTTCTTTTTATCCACCCGAGTCTTCTCTCGCTCATGAACTAAACTTGAACTCCACATCAGTGGTTCTCAACCCTCCTGACTGCCCCCCAGCTCCCCAGGGCCCTGGCCGGCGGGACGTCTGCAGATGTTTCTGGAGACAGTTTTGATCGTCACAGGCGAGGGGCGGGGAGCGGTACTGGCGTCTGGTGGGTGGAGCCCAGGGGTGCCGCTAACCATCCCGCAGGGCACAGGGCACCCCACGATGAAGAACCACCTGGCCCCAAAGGTCAGTAGTGCCAAGGCTGGGAACGCCCGGAGTGGGTGTGCTGATTCTCCACGTTCTCACGTCTCCATCCCAGCGCCGCTGGGGCGCAACCCCTCCCTCTCTTCTCCCCTCTCCTTAGCGTCGCGGTTTGACCACTGGCTCCCTCGGCTGCGACCTGCCTCAGCCGCACTGGGGCTTGTGACCTCGCGGAGACCTCACTGTTCCTGTGGACCCTGGCTGCCTCGACGCGCTCTGCTGGTCCAGCTCCATCTGCCCGAGCACATGGCTAGAAGGGCCCCAGCGGAGACTGCCAGCCTCAGCTACACATTCATAGGTTACCGTGCTGTGCGTTCTCGCACGAGACGCCCCCTGAAATTACTCTTGAAGTCATTAGACTCGCTTCGGCTTGGGCACCCTGTCCCTCCCGTAAGTCAGTATGTTCCAACCCGAGTCCCCCCCGCCCCACTCTCCTGTCACACGACTTCACTTCTGTAAACGACACTGATTTCCCAGGCATCCAGGCTCAGACCTTCACTCCTCTACTGGTTCCGTGCTCAGTCATTCCCTATGACATCAGTCATCCTCGCCCGGATACAAAACTCACGACTTCCTTCTCGGAAATGCCTTCCCCAGGCATCTCTTTCTTGCCACCTCATCGGAGAAGGTCACGTTTCTCGCTCACAATGTCTCTGTCTTTAGTTCATCAACCTCCTAACTGGGCTGTCATTCCTAATCACCTCGTCTCCAGTGGTGGATAATTTTCCTTGCTGTCACTGGTTCGTGTCCCAGCCTCCACCTGTCCCTCCCTCATCTCACTCCCTTCTGTGTCAACCACTGGTCCCGCCAATTTGAAAAAGAAAACAAGAACTTTTCACTTGGGAGCATTTTTAGATTCACAGAAAAGCTGCAAAGAGAGTACAAACAGCTACCGTTCACCAGTCATCCAGTTTCCCCTCCAGTTAAAGTTTTCCACCCTGAGAGCGTACACACTAAGGAACGCTAAGGAACCCACATCGGTGCACTGCTATTAACTAAACTAGATTTTCTTTGACTTTTAGGAGTTCTCCCACTGAAGTTCCTTTTCTGTTCCAGGATGCAGTCCTGGACACACCACTGCCTTTGGTGATGTCACCTTAGTCCTCTCTGGATGGGAACTTTCCTCAGACTTCCCCTGTTTTGGACGACCTTGACAGATGTGAGAAGCACGGGTCGGATGTTTAGCACAACCCATTCAATCTGGGTTTTACTGGATGTTGCTGTTACGATGAGACTGGGGTTATGGGTTTTGGAAAAGAAGACCAGAGAGGTGCGGCACCCTTGTCATGACACCAAATCAGGGGTGCGTGCTGTGCCCACAGCATCTCTGGGTGAGAGAGCGTTTGCCCATCTTTCCACTAGAGTTACCATCTTCCGCTTTCCACGTGCTCTTTCGGAAGCAATTCATTACGTCCAGCCACACTTGAAGACTTAGTGATGAGAGCTGTCCACTCTATGCTTGCAAACTTATTTCTAATTTTTTTATCCCACCCAGAACACATTTATCGTTTCTCCAACTCAAACTCTCCACGAAGGCCTGAAAGCTACTTTGTACCTGGGGCATCTTTGATTTCCCCTGTGATGGAATTCTCTTATCAAGCGCCCACATGACGGTTCATTTCATGTGTCACCTTCCTTGACGGGCCAAGGGGTACCTCAGCTACACATTATCTGGGTGTGCCTGTGACGGTGTTTCTGGATGAGATGGGCATTTGAACAGGGGGATTCAGTAAAGCAGACGGCTCTCCCCCGTGTGGGTGGCATCACCTGATAAGCTGAGGGCCTGAAAAGAACAAAAGGCAGAGGAAGGAGGAATTCACCGCTGCCCCCGCCCCTCCTTTTTTTTGTCTCACTGCATGAATTGGGACATCTTATCTCATCTTCTCCTGCCTGGGATTTACACCATCAGCGGCCCCGGCTCTCAGGCCCTTGGACTCAGACTGAAATATACTATGTGCTTTCCTGGGTCTCCAGTTCACAGAGGGAAGATGGTGGGACTTCTCAGCCTCCATCATCAGCTAATCCCTTATAATAAGCGTCAAAACACACACATATATACGGCTTCTACTGGTTCTGTTGCTCTGGAGAATCCTAATACAACACAGAAACTAAGTGCAGACCCGCACTCAGCATATTTTGAGGATGTTTCCTCTCCTCCATCCCACACACATCTCTGCTGTGTTCTGCTGCCTTCCATTTCACTTCAGAGTTTTGTATGTCTCTGATTATCCCCTGCCTCTGCTCCAGGAGTTCCTGCTTTCCTGCAACAGAAGTCCTGTCTCATGCAAAACCCTGTCCATCAGAAACATTCAGAAGATACTTGCCAAGGGAAATGAATGAGCCATTCAGCGACAGCGTGTGTTTATATCCTCGCTCACAAGATCGTATTTCTTGCACCAAAGCAACACTAATGCGGGTTTAATTAAGACAATGTTGAAATATTTTTTATTGCAAAGCATGGAAGCGTGCAAGGGCTCCCCAATGCAGCCCAGTGTTAAACATGAGGCAGATGCACAATATATTTTTTAAAATATATATTTTGCTTTTCAAAAACTTAATTCCAGGAAAATGAAAGCCTAGGTAAGCGGAGCAGAACAGAGCAATTCGTAGACACCAGTAGGGGTTTAGTGAACCCCAGGGGCAGAATGGCATGAACTCAGAGATGCACCCTGCAGAACCAGGCTCAGCTTTGAACCTTCCAGAAGGCGTTCCTTGGTACCCTACTTGGAAACCAATGTCTCCTTCCTTTGAAATCTGAAAAAATCTTTCCTCACACTCCCTTTCACCTCGTCTTTATTCACTTATGCTGTTACTTGGCATTGCATATAGCAGAATGATTATTCTTGCCTGTTGTTTCTATAAATGGCTCTCCTTGTGGTAAACCCCCGTCTCCATGTGCTTCCTTTGCCTGGGCACGAATGATACCCACAGAAGATGACTCTATGTCGATAGATTCTGTGAGTTCTGACAGTCACATGTCTTCACTTTGCTCCCCTCAGCATGAGACAATGATCTTGAATTTTTAGGAGGAAAGACGAGCAGCTGCTCCTGTTCTATGACAAGAGACCTGAGAAACTCCCATGGGCCTCTTGTTTAAGCAAAGTGAGCTACTTTCTCAAAGTAAAACGCATACAGCAGGGGTCCCCAGCCTCCTGCTGCCTTGGGACTTGTTCAGTAGAAACCTGCATGCCAGGACACTCCCCTTCCCTAGCTTTCCACCAGTGCATTTACTCCAATAGCTCTGTTCATCTCGAAAACTACGAAAAATACTTCCAATTCTGCTTCTCATAAGCAAACACAGAAAATATACCAACACTATTTTGATCACGTTCAAATTATGGGGTTTTTTTTTTGAGATGTCTGTCACATTCTTTTTAAAAAAATTTGTATTGGAGTATAGTTGATTTACAATGTTGTGTTAGTTTCAGGTGTACAACAAAGTGATTCAGTTAGATGTATACATGTATCTATTCTTTTTTAGATTCTTTTCCCATATAGGCCATTACAGAGTACTGAGTAGAGTTCCCTGTGCTCTACAGCAGGTCCTTATTAGTGATCTGTTTTACACATAGTAATGTGTATCTGTCAATGCCAACCTGCTCAGCCATAAAAGAGAATGAAATAATGCCATTTGCAGCAACAAGGATGGACCTAGAGACTGTCATACTGAGTGAAGTCAGTCAGATAGAGAAAGAAATATCATATGATATTGCTTACATGTGGAATCTAAAAAAAAAGGGTACAGATGAACTTATCTACAAAACAGAAATAGAGTCACAGATGCAGAAAACAGACTTATGGTCACCAAGGGATGACAGGGAGGGGAAGGGATACATTAGAAGATTGGGATCGAGAGATACACACGACTGTATATAAAACAAATTATATATAGTAAAACAAATTATGTTTTCTTCCAAGCCTGAACTAGATACTGGGCTCTCCGGAGGTATCAGCCTAGTGTATTTTTACTCCAAACAAGATCATTCATGCTTAATGATTAAATAACTGACTTCATTATTTAAAAGACCACACCTGTTAAATGCTGAGTCTATGTGGAGTGACTGTTCCACTTTTTACCTCATGCTTTTCCGGGCTTCATCTACTATGCACTGTTAACACGTGTGTGTCAACTAAATAGTTCTGGAAAATGCAGACATGTCTCGAATAAGACCGCAGCCCTTGCCTAAGTAACACTGTTAGCTTTGGGAGGACGATTCTGTCCTGCTCAGACCATACAATGAGGCCGTGTCTCGGGAGCCGTCCCTCAGCCTCCTGTCAGATGCAGGAGACCTGCACTCGTCACTGTGCTCTCACGACTCTGAGCTGACCCAGTGTGATGGTACACGTATGAACGCCTCGTCACAACCCATCCATCACCAGGAACAGCTCAGGGCAGAGGGCTCTGATTTTAATTATTGTTGAAACTGCGCATTTCTCACGTTCAGCTATCTATGAACAGTAAAGTGAAGAAATGAGACAAAAATTCAGATCGTTTAAAAAATCCCTCATCTTTATCAGTTATTTGAGTATGTAAGGGAAGGAGCTGGAGACTAAAACACAGGCCTTAATCTTTTGAATGGGCAGAGATAAGGGGTAACTTCCAGGGTTAAAATACAATTAATTTCTTTGTGATTAAGATGTTAATATTTAATCTAAATATCTTAAATACAATGAAACAAAGACAGGATAAAAGACAGAAGAAACACTGTATATAACCTGAATACGAATCATAGGACAGAAACGTATTAATGAATGAATGAAAATTTACATACACAAGACGTTCCTGAGGTCACTGAAATGGTCAAAATCAAATCCTGAATTTTCAGAAATGGATTCATTTCAGAGATGCGTATATTATTAGTAGTACATGACTAATTCTCTAAACCACTGGAGGAGCTTTCCAATGTTTTTTTACTTTAAAAGTAGAATCCAATATTTGAGGAACACACAGAGTCTGAATCTCTTCAGGAATGAGTAGCCCCCATTTTTCCTTTCGTCCTCTGAAAACATTCTGCCCGCCACATTCATGTGCACATTTCACGCGCTTTCGGTAAAGAACCGAGGCAGAGAAGCAGACTTCTTGAGCACTGGCCAGTGGGGAGCTGCTTCTTAGCAACTTCTGGACCACATGCTTCAGCTCCCCAACAGGTATCTACTTAACAAAAGAGCGAAGGTTTTTTTCCTATCCGCGCCAACATTTAATGATTTGAAAGCTAAGAAAGACATGAAGACATCAGCCTGTTAATCCTCCCATATTGGACACGTTCTTGGAATTTTTCAACAGCGATATTTCTCCGCCACACTGAAAGGAAAAGGATTGGTGGCAAATCACCATTTTTCAAAGGGAAGAGGCTGTGTTTATGTACGCTCTCCCCCACGAGGAGACCTGAGATGCAGCCGCGTTCAGGACAGCGAGAGATGCTATTTCAATTCCCTAATGACTTGCTGTGTCCGTGAATTCCACTCCTTATTAAATCTCTAGGTTTACATTCTTATATTGGACCTAGAAAGGGTAGGGCTGATAACTGGACTGGTGCTGTGTGGGGAGCTGGACTCCCTTGCAAGGCTGCACAAACAACACTGCCGGACACGAATGCTCACCGTGGACTAGTGAGTGACCTTAAAATTCCACAGCCAGTAATGAATGAGTATGAATTTTGTTGAGGCATCGATTCAAAATTGGGGCAAATCTGGCCTGCAGCTTCCTGGTGATGCTGGCAAAACTCCAGGTTTCCTTCCTCAGGTTGGCATGGCCTTTGTTTGTTTGTTTTGGTTCTCTACTCATCATTGTAAAAGCTGGTTTTCTGGAGCATCTTTATTTAAGCTGTCTTTACCGTCAGGATCCTGACACAGACACTGGCAGTATCTTCGCCAAATCTGTGGGTTAAAGTAGGCCTTCTAGTGGTGTTCGTTAATTTGGAAATTTGCAAAGATCGCAGAATATATCCTTTGCAGAAACCAAGGCTCTTATTATAATAACATGTATTTGCACGGCTCTGTTCGTTTACAAAGCACTGCCACTTAAATGATCTTTCCAAACCATCATGAATAATATGCCTTGTTCTATGGTTACAGGACTTTATTTCTCACCAAGTTGGATACAGTAAAATTTCTAGATTAACCATTGATTTGTGTGTGTGTGTATTCATGCAAACCTGTAGTTCTTAAAAGAATGACATTTGAAGTAGGAAATCTGCATTTCTGAAGTACAATTGAGGAGTAACAATGACGTGATCACGTTAAATCTTGAAGCAGCAGCAGAGTCCACAAGTCAGTTGAGGAAGACGGCAATTAGTGAAAATCAGGAGTGATGTCGAAATGATTTCAGGTTAATTAAAACAGGGTTTGACCTAACCGCCCTAGGGACCTCCAGTTGCTGGTATGACCTGGGTCAGAAATTCCCCTTGGTAGCCTGGCCTGTCAATAAATAAGCCACAGTGCTGCCATCTGTATTTTCAAAACTAAAGCATGAGGCAGGCCTTCTGTGCTTTAAAATCAAAGCCACATTAACGAGTCCACAATCAAATGGAAGTCTATACTCACATCATCCGTGGCAAATTGCATCATGGAGGTCCAATCAGATAAGCATTGAACGATACCTCCATTTCCACAGCGCTGTCTTTCAGGCCATGTCTTTATACTTTAGAAGCTGATTTCTTTTAAACACAGAGAGGAACTAAAGAAAAATCTATACAATCCATTAATAAAGGAAATTAAATGATCTGTCCCCTGAAGAAGGATTCAATATATATTTTCTGGGTGACCCTTTGGAACCAGCGTGCATGTTGATGAGTGCACATGCATTTTTATTATTAATATGCATTAGCTACAAATTAATAGAAACATTCAACGGTATAATATAGTGCTTCAACTCTGAAGATGGGACCGTTTTGAGGTTTTTTCAATGTGCAGAATGTAAACCCCATACACAAAGCGAGGTAAGAAAAGTGAAATCCAGTTTGAAAAAAAAAAAGAAGTAACTGGTTATTAATATTTTTTAAACTAAATTTCTCTATCTCGTACTCCTCCAAAAAAAAGTCTGAGGATGCGCTCGTGGCTTGATGCAAGGGGCAAATTGGTACAGCTGTCTCAGATGTGATGAGCAAGGGGACAGCCGCAGAACAAGATGTGGTTTGCTTTGATGGAGAGCCAAACAGGACCACTGCTTGCATGAAAAACTGGAATGCAGCTTATATTTTCAGTTGCTTGTGGATAGAAAACATCATGTAATTGGTAGGTGCACAGTAGACATGAGTGTACGCAGGAATGAATATTCTGAATACAGTAAGTCCCCTACATATGAACGAGTTCACTTCCAAGAGCGTGTTCATAAGTCTAATTTCATTTGTTCATAAGTCCAACAAAGTTAGCCCAGGTACCCAACTAACACAATAGGCTATATACTACCGTACTGTAATAGGTTTATAATACTTTTCACACATAATAATACATTAAAAAACACAAAAAATAAAGAAAACATTTTTAATCTCACAGTACAGTCCCTTGAAATGTACAAGTCCAGTACAATAGCTGGCACAGAGGGACTGGCATCGAGGGAACAGGCCAGGAGAGTTACTAAACGGAGGACAGAGAGGAGATGGGAGATGCTAGAGCTGAAGGATCAACAGCAGTAGGAGATGGAGGGGGACTTCCCTGGTGGCGCAGGGGTAAAGAATCCATCTGCTGATGCAGGGCACACGGATTCGAGCCCTGGTCCGGGAAGATACCACATACCGTGGAGCAGCTAAGCCCGTGCGTCACAACTACTGAGCCCATGAGCCACAACTACCGAGCCCGCGCGTCTCGAGCCCACGCTCTAGACGCACCGCAACCAACGGTAGCCCCCGCTCGCCACAACTAGAGAAAGCCCACGTGCTGCAATGAAGACCCAACACAGCCAAGAATAAACAAAATTAAATCTTTAAAAAAAAGGACAGAGGGCAAGCTGCAATTTCACTCATGCCTGATGTTGATGGAACGCACATTTGCCTCTTTGAAACTTCGAAGCTTGAAGAAGGTTCATATGTAGGGGACTTACTGTAATACCACGAATTCATTGCTTATCCACACTGTCGACAACAGGGACGGCACTGACCCTTGGGGGGTCTCCCGGATGCCTCGTGGTTTTAGCCCTGAGCATCCACTTCTGTCGTCCATCTTAACCTAAGCCCCGGGCAGGACAAGAGAGAAGAGCCACCCTCCTCAGGCTACCTTGTAACCCCTGAGCCGCCTCCCACGCCCCCACCTGGCACCTCTGGGACACCGAGGCCACTGGCTGAGCAGCTGTTAACTATACCGCCTATTTGTGATCTGCAGGACCCCTGATGCTGAGACCTTTCACTTCCGGCAAGTGGATTTTTAAGTGATCAGACTGCGGCTACTGATTGGAGAAAAATCTTTTTTTTATATATATGAGAAAATATGGTAAATCATAAGTAAAGATTAATAAAATCATGAAGAAAAATTCATTATTATTAAGAGTTGGGGCCTCCCTGGTGGCACATGGTTGAGGGTCCACCTGCCGATGCAGGGTACACGGGTTCGTGTCCCGGTCCGGGAGGATCCCACATGCCGCGGAGCGGCTGGGCCCGTGGGCCATGGCCGCTAAGCCTGCGCGTCCGGAGCCTGTGCTCCGCAGCGGGAGAGGCCACAGCAGTGAGAGGCCCGCATACCCGGAAAAAAAGAAAGAAAAAAAAAAATCAGAAAAAGTTACACTAAACGCCTAAACACTGTCAAAGACTTCCAATATGTAATAATAAAAATAAACTATGCATAACAGGTTTTTTGTGTATATTCTATATTCTTTTATGAAAGAGGATAAGTTTTTGACATGTATATTTTAAATCCTTCTTTCCGCATATTTTCATTTGACGCTTACTGTTTCTGATGTTTTGACATTGTTATTTTTATTCAGTGAATAGTGAAGATCGAGGATGTAGTTTTCTGTGAAGTCCACACGGTGAAAATTTTAGGGTTTGTGGGCTGCATGCAATCTGTGTTGCACATTCTTCTTTGTTTTGTTTCACTTTTCTCTCTTTTCTCTTCCTTTTGTCCTTTCTTGTTTTCTTTCTTTTCTTTTTAACCACCCTCTGAGCATATGAAAACCATCCTTAGATTAGGCCACACCAAATTCACCTCCAGGTTAGAACGGGTCCACCTGCTGTGGCTTTCTAGCCCCTGGTATCAGTTTAAAACAGCTATAGCTACTGTTTTAATCACTGGGTGGGTTTTAGAAAGATTAGCCCCCAATTTTTAAAAACTATCTATGTTTCTGTTGTCAGTATTTCTTATATATATGTTTTGAATCTTTACTCCATCTAGATATTATGTTATGTATCATGAGGTAAGACATAACTTTGTTTTCAAAACAGCCAGCTGCTTCAATCCCATGTACTGGTCAATGTGACCTTTTTACACTGATGAAGATGCCACCTTTAACGTATCTTAATTTCTTATCCATCGTTGGAAATACTTCTGGAAGTTACATGTGTACGTTTAGCAGTTCCTGAACAATTAACCTACTGCTTTATGAGGGTCACTTGGCAACCCTTCTCAATACTTGTTAAGCCCCACTCATTGCTGCTTTTCAAAAATATTTCAACTTTGTCCCACACTTATTCTGTTGTTTTTTAATGTTATTTCATCATTTCTGTGCTCCAGGGCCCCTCCCTCCTTCTAAATCTTTTGATTAGAGTTGCAGGAATTATATATCATCCATTATACAGAATCACATAAAGAAATGATAATTTAAGTGAGAAGAGAATCTATTCTTACCCATTTTCAGGCCCCTCCTTAACAACTAGTAAAATGTAGTAGTAAATTTAGTTTAAAATGTCTTCTCTTATAAACTAGGTTGAGAAGCCACATAATATACAACGTACCTTTTGGGATTGCTCTACGTTCACAAGTAGCCATATAATTAAATTTACTGATTAAATCTGGGAAAATGTATCAATAGTAATTCATCATTATTCATTAATAATAGTTTTTATGGGCTTTATTAAGTCCTAACATTTTTATATAAGCAGATTTTTGCTTAGCAGGTTACTACTTAGGGAACAAATTATTAAATAAGATAGCACCGTTTTTAAAAAGCAGATGTTGATTTTTCAGATCACTGAAATGTCTTCAAAATATCAAAGAAATCAGGGGGGCTTCCCTGGTGGCGCAGTGGTTGGGAATCTGCCTGCCGATGCAGGGGACATGGGTTCGTGCCCCGGTCCGGGAAGATCCCACATGACATGGAGCGGCTGGGCCTGTGAGCCATGGCCGCTAGGCCTGTGCGTCCGGAGCCTGTGCACCGCAACAGGAGAGGCCACAGCAGTGAGAGGCCCGCGTACCGCAAAAAAAGAAAGAAAAGAAAAAAAAAAGAAACCAGGGCAAGACTGCAGCGGAGTCTGGACTAATAGCTTAGACTTGACACATTCTGCTCATCACGTCAACATGCCTCACTCATTAGCCTTGTTTCCCAGAAGCGCATAAGTTTGAGGTGTCACAAAGCCATCGCTGTGACATTATGGAATTTAGTCATGAATGATTAGGTCTGCTCACAATGCTTGAGATCTCAAGCATACTCCCAATCCTTCTTCAAACAGAAAACCAGTAGAAGGACAGTAAAATGTAGACAACAGTATTAATAAAATTAGTTAAGAGGAAAAAGGTAGTGAAATAGAAGAGTTTGCTCAAGATGTAGGATGTTACCGAAAACATTCTTCCTTCTTTCAGAATACAGGTAATCATACACATGTATCCAAGATGTCAAGTCTGGAGGACAGAGTAATTCTAGTAGCTAACTTGTGCAAGTTACAGTTTAAGTGTCTGATTTTATAAATGAATGGTTAGGAAGGTTGGTTATTCTCAAACAACAGTTACACAATGGCATATCACCACCATACGATTTTCAACTGTAGGCATGATCATTTATTTTTAGCATTAAAAAGATCCTTTAAAAATGTCTATTTAGGATATAGTGAATATGTCCTTCTCCAAACGGACGTATTTAACAATTGAAAATTGAGTTGAGCAGTTGTAAAGACATTACAATCGTGTCTGCCATATTTCAGGGATCTCATAAGAGACAGGTCACTCTGTATGATCACAAGCTTTGGTTTCTTCATTTCTGAAATGACCTCATGGACAGGAGATTTCTAAAGGACTTCGGCATATAAACGTGCCCTAGCTGTGCAGATAAGTTGGGGTGGACCCAGCTATGTCCCCACAGATGCCTTGACTGCAGAATTCAGCTCCAACCATTTATTCTGTTAGCATCAATGAACTGCAAGAAAAATTTATTCTGTTTTGGCTCTGCAGATGGTTTAAACAGGTGCACTGTCTCATGGGTGGGCTTGGGTCTCTTGCTGTGGACTGCACCAGGCTCAGAGGTTACACCTCTGAGCAAGGTCCTGGAGGCCTGGCAAACCCTCGGCAGCCTTTCAGGGAAAGGCCAGGAAAAAAAAAAAGGAATGCGTTCTCTGTGAAATTTATGGACTGCAAAAGATAACCGCACCTGCATCTGTTTTCTGTTACTGAAGACACGTGAAAGCTATGGCTACGAAAGGAAAATTCAACTCTCTAGTTTCTAAAGCAAACCACTGCAGGAACCCCAAGGAAGTCTGGGATACTTCCCAGACATGAACAATATCATCAGCTGACTGCGGAGACGCTGCCACGGGGACCAGCATCTGACAGACACTTCAGTGCATCCTGAGCTTTGACCATGAGCTTGCGTGAGAACAGAGAAGTTCAAGTTCGAGAGGGAGCTGTACTCCACACGGACAACAGGGGCAAAAAGGATCCCAAATATTTCAGGCTTACCTATGAATCCATAAAAATCTCTCTTCACTTGATTTATTTTAGTCAAGGGTGGTTTTCCCAATTGGAAGTTTTATGATGTTCAACAGACGTGGCTTTTATGGCACAGTTCATGTTGATATGCACGACTTAGCTGGGATTTAAATTCAGTCGTGGCCATAGAGAACGGACATGTGGATATGGGGTAGGGGAAGGGGAGGGTGGGACGAATTGGGAGATTAGGTTTGACATGAATACACTACCACGTGTAAAACAGATAGCTAGTGGGCACCTGCTCTATAGCACAGGGAGCTCAGCTCGGTGCTCTGTGGTGACCTCGATGGGTGGCATGGGGGTGGGGTGGGAGGGAGGTCCAAGACGGAGGGGACGTATGTATACGTAGAGCTGATTCACTTCGTTGTACAGCAGAAACTAACGCACCATTGTAAAGCAATGATACTCCAATGACAAAAAGCTTTCAAAAGTAAAAACAAACAAATAAAATCAGTCGTGGCATTGCAAATACTCAGCTGCACACATGCATTTTCCTGCACGGCCCAGTGTGGCTGGCACCTGCCCGTTGCAATCTCTACTTCTGAGGAAGAGTAACTATGACATATCTCATCCCGGATGAGCCCTTACGGAACTGTTACGTCATTTTCGACAACAGCTTTGAGGACTTCCTACGAGTTGGGCGCTTTGCTGGTACTTGAAATTCAAGGATGCATCAAATATCACCCTTCCTTTCAAAATTCATGGTTCAGTACATCAGCTGTTCCTATGCTTTTCTCTTACCCTATTATTTATTATACTTCTCACGGTGTTTCTCAGTTTTAATTTATTACTGTCCACATCCATTTCTCCACTATGATTTTCTCATTAGTTGATCACCCCACAAAGGACACATTGGTATCACCATAGCCTTTGGCTTCTCCATATCTCTGTGAAGGAATGAACTGAGAGGCTGGTGACTTTAGTTTCTCCTTAGATTGGCAACCAGGTTAATTCGGGCCCCGGGAAAGCCATTGAACCTCTCGGGGCCTCAGTTTCCTCATCTAAAACAAAGGACTTGAGCAAGCCAATCTCTATGGCCTCTTCTACTTGGAACTTTCTAGGATTCCTTGACTCCAGGTGGGATCCTAACAGGCCTTATTACCTCCACGCTCCAGCTTGACAAACCAGACAGTAGTATGATTAACGTGTACCCAACATTTCACTGCTAATGATCGTGTACGAGCACGTGTAAGAACAGCTCTAATTCCTGATATTAAAAACTTACTTTGGGACTTCCCTGGTGGCACAGTGGTTAAGAATCCCGGACACAGGTTCAATCCCTGGTCCGGGAAAATCCCACATGCCGCAGAGCAACTAAACCCATGTGCCACAACTACAGAGCCTGCGCTCCAGAGCCCACGAGCCACAACTACTGAGCCCACGCGCCACAACTACTGAAGCCCGTGTGCCTAGAGCCCATGCTCCGCAACAAGAGAAGCCACTGCATTGAGAAGCCTGCGTACCGCAACGAAGACCCAACACAGCCAAAAATAAATAAATAAATTTATAAAAAAAACAAAAAAACACCTTATTTTTGTTGCTCACATTTCCTACTCTTTCCTCCTAATGGAATAGCCTCCACATAACTTATGACATTTTTCAGAATTCCAAAGCCACCTTTACAAGAGTTATTTTAAAAACATTCAAAGGAATATGACTTGATTCTTTTTTTAATAAAATGTTATTTATTTATCTATCTATTTATTTATTTATGGCTGCACTGGGTCTCTGTTGCTGCACGCGGCCTTTCTCTAGTTGTGGTGAGCGGGGGCTACTCTTCATTGTGGTGCGCAGGCTTCTCACTGTGGTGGCTTCTCTTGTTGCGGAGCTCGGGCTCTAGGCACATGGGCTTCAGTAGTTGCGGCACGAGGGCTCAGTAGTTGTGGCTTGCGGGCTCTAGAGCACAGGCTCAGTAGTTGTGGCACACGGGCTTAGTAGCTCTGCGGCATGTGGGATCTTCCTGGACCAGGGATTGAACCCGTGTCCCCTGCATTGGCAGGCGGACTCTTAACCACTGCACCACCAGGGAAGTCACTGTCTTGACTTTTTTTTTTTTTGCAGTATGCGGGCCTCTCACTGCTGTGGCCTCTCCCATTGCGGAGCACAGGCTCCGGATGCGTAGGCTCAGCGGCCATGGCTCACGGGCCCAGCCGCTCCGTGGCATGTGGGATCCTCCCAGACCGGGGCACGAACCCGTGTCCCCTGCATCAGCAGGCAGACTCTCAACCACTGCGCCATCAGGGAAGCCCTGTCTTGACTCTTGAAGAAAATTTGAAGACATGATTCCCAAGATATTTTGGATTACTTGAGCATCATTGAAATAATTACATAACTTAAACTTACCCTTCTATACACTGCATGAGTCCAATTAATTGTCATTTTCTTTATGTACAATTTACTATTTATGTTTTATTAGATTTTCATTAATTACATTGGAGTATAGTAATATAGTCGTGTCTGATTGTGATCAGTTTTCTTATTCTCAAGTAACTGTTTTGTAAAATGTCTAGCATGGAGCAGCAAATACATTAAGTTTATCTTCAAAGAGACAACTATGAAGAAGACATCTGGTTCTCTTTGTTAACATAAATCTGTCACGCTAACTGAGGAGTAGGTGTGGTTAAAAAATACTGTATGATCTCACTTAAATGTGGAACCTAAAATAGTCTAACTCATCAAAGCAGAGAGTGGAGTGGTGGTTGCCAGAGGCTGGGGGAGGGGGAGACAGGAAGTGATGCTCAGAGGGTACAAAGTTTCACCTGTACAAGATGAGAAGATTCTGGAGATTTACTATACAGTATAGTACCTACAGCTAACAATCCTCTAATGTATACTTAAATTTGCCAACAGCTACATCTTATGTTAAGTATTCTTACCACACACACACACGCGCACACACACACACACACACACACACACAATAAGGATGTACACCTGAAACTAACACAATATTATAAATCAACTATACTTCAATAAAATATTAAAAATAAAAAGAATTTAAAAAATAAATAAAAGAGTTATGTAAAGAAAAGTTGGCCTTTGTACCTTTATCCCCCCACCCCAATTCCTCTGTCCCTCCAAAAATACACAACATGCCTAGCCTAGTACACATTATGTTTCTACACACAGGGTACAGGTATGATTGCCCTGAATGTATATATTTTCTAGTTTTTAAATTTACTGTACCATGCTTAATTTACTGTACTATTTATTTCAAAATTTAAAAACATAAAAAATAACTTTCTGTAAGCAACAGAGATATATCACCTTCTTAGCAATTCTTAGCAGCTCCTCATGCTGATGTATGATTTCTTTAACCAGCACTATAATGTTGGTCTCTTAGGAAGGTTACTATTAATACTTTTACAAAACAACACTGAAAAGAATATCTTGTCTATTTATATGGTGTGACTGTGGTACAATTTTTGAAAAATTTTAATGGAACTCTTTATCCCAAGTATGCAAATTCAAAACTGGTATTCTCCCCTAATGCTCCTCCACTAATGTCTTGTCACTTTGCACTCCCGTTAATGGTGCATACAAATACCAATTTCCTATTTCCAATATTGCATATTACCTTTCTTTGTTGACTTTTTGCAAACCGATGGATTAAAATGTTATCCCTTCTGGGAGAGGTAAAATTGTCACTATATGCAGATGACATGATGCTATATATAGAAAACCCTAAGGACTCCATGCAAAAACTACTAGATCTAATAAACGAACCCAGGAAAGTAGCAGGATACAAGATTAACACTCAGAAATCGGTTGCATTCCTTCACACTAACAATGAAATACCAGAAAGGGAATGTAAAAAAAACAATACCTTTTAAAATGGTGCCAAAAAAAAAAATACCTATGCATAAACCTGACCAAGGAGGTGAAAGACTTATTTACTGAGAACTATAAAACATTAATAAAGGAAATAAAAGAGGATTCAAAGAAATGGAAAGATACCCCATGCTCTTGGATTGGAAGAATTAATATTGTTAAAATGGCAATACCACCCAAAGCAATCTACAGATTTAACATGATCCCTATCAAATTACTCATGACATTTGTCACAGAACTAGATCAAATAATACAAAAATTTATATGGAACCATAAAAGACCCAGAATTCCTAGAGCAATACTGAGGGAAAAAGAAAAAAAAAAGAAAAACAAAGTCTGGCACAACTCTCCCAGACTTCAGACAATACTACAAAGCTACAGTAATCAAAACAGTTTGGTATTGGTATAAAAACAGGCATATGGATCAATGGAACAGAATAGAGAGCCCAGAAATAAACCCACACACCTACGGTCAATTAATCTTTGACAAAGGAGGCAAGAATATAAAATGGGAAAAAGTCTCTTCAGCAAGTGGTGCTGGGAAAGTTGGATAGCCACATGTAAATCAGTGAAGTTAGAACACACTCTCACACCATGCACAAAAATAAACTCAAAATGGCTTAAAGACTTAAACATAAGACATGACGCCATAAAACTCCTAGAAGAGAGCATAGGCAAAACATTCTCAGATTTAAATCATACAACTGTTTTCTTAGATCAGTTTCCCAAGGCAATACAAATAAAAACAAAAATAAACAAATGGGACCTAATCAAACTTACAAGCTTTTGCACAGCAAAGGAAACCATAAAAAAAGAAACAAACAGAAAAACAAAACAAAACGAACAGACAACCTACAGAATGGGAGAAAA